>NC_132918.1:90182833-90507410 GCF_047675955.1 Chlorocebus sabaeus
ACAGGGCTTGAGTACTGAACTAGTCTTCTCCAGTCAGGGACAGTGCACAAAGTTCGGGACAAAGAGAAGATGCACAGCAACGTCAGCCCCAGAGGCAGCTTGGCAAACACACTAGAGGGACAGACAGGGATTTGACACCATCTGGACAGCAGCAGCCACTGCCCAGGCTGAGGCCCCAGTCGCCCCGTGCACCCTGGCCCGGAATGGCTGCCCAGCCCCTCCCCCAGCCTTCACCCCAAGCCTTTAAGGCCCGTGCTAACCTCTCATCCTCCTCCTCAAAGCTTCCTCTCTGTGCCCCGACAGAACTGCATTCTGCATGCAAACAACCCCCACGCCCTGCTGAAGTCAGGACAGGACAGGACGCTGCTCTGCTGACCTCTGGTCTCCTGCTCCCTGTGTGACACCCACTCACCCGGGGTCCCTCCACCAACCGGAAGGTGAGCTCCCTGCACACAGCGGGCAGGAGGACGGACTCCTCACGGGTGAGGCGAGGCGAGGCCCAGAATAAAAGCTGGCTGACCTCCTGGCAAGAAGTAAGAGCCAGCTGATGCCTTTGACCGATAGCCAAGAATTTAAAAGAAGACCTTGACAAACTGAAAGACAGAATCTAATGAACGGGACCAAAATGGGAAGTATTACTGTTCAACCAATTTGGCAACTATTTTCCTTAGCTTAGAAAGAGCTTCTGGCATTAAATGAGTAGAAAACAGTCTCTACCACGTTACTATTTTTAGCATTTCATGACAAATTTGCTCAGCTGCCCCTCTTCAGAATAAGAGAACTCAAATGCCTCAAATTCGCTCCATAGGAGCTGCCAGAAAATGGTTTTCACTGAAATCACTGGACACATGTTTATAACCTTTGTTCAGTATTTGTTCAGATGTTTTCACTCAGGCAAGTTCCTGAATGTCTGTTTTTTCCTTTGCTTTCTTCCACACAAGCACCCCTGCTCCTCCCCACAGCTGAACGCTGGCAGTCAAAGGCAGCACCCGCCATACCAGGAATCAGAGTTCTCCAGGCTTGGGGAACCATCCAGAAATGGCTATCCCAAAGATCCAAGCTCCTGGTTGTGACTGACCCTAAGGAGTGTTCAGAGACCACTGGATTCACCAGAAGCTGCGGGATTCCACCCCCACATGGTTCTCCAGTAGGGTTAAGAAAAGGGGCAAAGGCGGGCCGGGCATCGGAGCTCACGCCTGTAATCCCAGCACTCTGGGACGCTGAAGCAGGTAGCTCACCTGAGGTGAGGAGCTCGAGACCAGCCTGGCCAACATGGTGAAACCCCATCTCTACTAAAAATACAAAAATTAGCTGGGCGTGGCGGCGGGCGCCTGTAATCCCAGCTACTCGGGAGGTTGAGGCAGGAGAATCTCTTGAACGGGGAGGTGGAGGTTGCAGTGAGCTGAGATCACACCACCACACTCCTGGCTGGGTGACAGAGCAAGACTCCGTCTCGGGAAAAAAAAAAAAAAGAAAAAGGGTGAAGGCAATGAGCCAGTTCTAGCAGATTGAGGTGACCCCTAAAATAAAGTAGTTCAAGATACAAAATGGTATTCATTTAATTCACTCAATGAATATTTATCCTCTGCCTACTATGTGTCTGTATATCATTCTAGAAACTGGGAACACAGCAGTAAATGAAACACAGAGAACTTCCTGCTCCCATGGAGCTTACATGGGGCAGACAGATGATCCAAACAAACAAACAAAAAGCAAAATCCATTCCACATGAGCAGATGATAAGAACTATGAAGAGAAAGAAAGGGAAGGGCCAGGGCCATCATCACAGAAGATGAGCATGGTTTCACACAGGATGGCCAGGGATGGCCTCATTGCACAAACATCTGGAGGAGGAGATGGGGCAGCCACAGGAATGCCCCTGGGAGAGTGGCCCAGGTGGAGGGAGCAGGAAGTGGGGGTGGCCATGGCAGGGGGAGTGACAGCACAGTGCAGGCTGAAGCCAGGGCTGCTGGATCCGATGGGATCGGATCTGATGGGATCGGATGGGAGGATCTGCCACGGGGAAGAAAAGGGCCTTGCCCACAGGCTCACAGGCACGTGGTGACAGAGTTATATTCTGGTCAGCTGCACCTGGTGTGGCCTTTTGGGGACATACAGAACAGGATGGGTTCCAGTTTCCCAGGACAGCCCTTCAGAAAACAGGCAGTCTTCTGAGGCAGGGTCCCCAAGCCCCATGCGAACAGGTACAGGTCAGCGGCCTGTTAGGAACCTGGCCTCACAGCAGGAGGCGGGAGGCGGGCCAGTGAGCATCACTGCCTAAGCTCCACCTCCTGTCAGATCAGCAGCAGCGGCATCAGATTCTCAAAGAAACACAAACCCTACTGTGAACCGTGCATGCGAGGGATCTAGACTGCACCCTCCTTATGAGACTCTGACTAATGCCTGACGATCTGCGGTGGAACCGTTTCATCCCAAAACCAATCCCCGCCACCCCTCGGTCCGCTGAAAAACTGTCTTCTATGAAACCAGTCACTGGTGCCACAAAGGCTGAGGAGTTTAGGCCCAGTTCCCTCGGGGGTTGGTGTCGAGAACCCTCGGTCACCCTCTGGGTTCAGATCCTCCGAAAAAACGACTTGCTGGTCAGTGCCGCGAGGGCGCTCCACCCACGGTGTGCCACCAGACACGCACCTCCTCCTCAACAACTCTGTCCCCAGGGCCCCCGCCACAATTCATGATCCAGGGAAGGTCCTCCCAATGCCTCCGGGTCCAAGGCAAACCCAAAGCTATTTCAAATCTGGAAGTACAGCCGAGGAAGTGAATAATTAAAATGGCACCCCCAACGACGTGCTCTGTTGGCAGGTGGCAGGAAAGGCTGACTGATATGAGGTAGCTGTGCTTGGAAGTTGAGGCTTTCCTGCCAACACCTGCAGCCCAACAGAGAGCTACGCAAGTGTTATTTATTTATTACCTTTATCTGAGGGCAGCATTTTTTTTTTTTGATACGGAGCTTCGCTCTTGTTGCCCAGGCTGGAGTGCAATGGCACGATCTAGGCTCACCGCAACCTCTGCCTCCCGGGTTCCAGCAATTCTCCTGCTTCAGCTTCCCGAGTAGCTGGGATTACAGGCATGCACCACCATGCCCAGCTAATTTTGTATTTTTGGTAGAGACGGGGTTTCTCCATGTTGGTCAGGCTGGTCTTGAACTCCCGACCTCAGGTGATCTACCCGCCTCGGCCTCCCAAAGTGCTGGGATTACAGGCATGAGCCACTGCGCCCGGCGAGGGCAGCATTTCTTAAAGTGAGTACTGTGGAACAACTCGCTCTCAGAATGTGAATAGGTATTCGTCAGAAAGGCATTCTGTGGTCAATCATGTTTAAGCGATGTTGGTTACACAAAGCTAAATGTTTTTTACTACGGTACTTATCAGAGCTTTTGGTTTGCTAACAGGTACTTGACCCTCCAAGAGGAAAAGTAACTAATACTATCTAACACTTACCAAGCATCTCTCCGTATCAGGCCCTGGGACTTTTCACACAGTATCTCAGTCAGTCCTCCTCACAACCCCAGTGAGTCCTACAGGTCATTATTCCCATTTTACAAAGAATGCCTCTCAGAGAAGGCAGGTTTTTCACTCGAGATCTGTGTTAGGAGTCATGAGGGGTTTAGGCAATACCAGATGTTATTTTGGTTTCTGAAACCAAAACATTAGAAGCCATCGCAGGTGGGAGATTCAGAAGCCACTTTGTCCCCTACGTCACTGGGGTGGAACACAGAACTCTCTGGTAAACCAGGTTAGAGAATGTGGCTTAGGCTCAAAGTCTGAGCAAGACCTTAGTCTCCTCCAGCCCGGATTGCATAAGGGGTAGAGAAGAGAGCAGAGGCCAGCCCTGTTACAGTTCACTTCTCCTGCCGCAGGGCTAAGGAGAAAACTCCAGAAAGAAGGAAAGCCCCCTGAGTGCATGGGACCATGCTCACTAATAAAGAGGGTCCTGGAGTCACATTCTACTCCACACTCCTATGGGGCAGAATCAGGGAGGGAGAAGGTTCTCCCGCTCCCCTACATCAGCCAACCAGGACACTAAAGGCAGAGTGAGAACTCACTCCCAGTCCTGCCGACCCCACCCACATCCACACTAAACCAGCCCCCACCCCGTCAATCCTCAGGCCACTCCTTTCTGAAGCAAGCAGGGGCCACAGGGCTAACTATGGGAACCAGCATGCACCGTCCGCCCCTTTCACAGCCAGGATCTCAGGGGCTGGAAAACCATCTAAATACAGCATCCACAATTGTAGGGCGGCCCTTATGTCTGCTTTCTCCTGGTACTGAGGCTGATGGGGGTGGGGGCAGAGAAGAGGCTGCCCTGGAATCTCCAATCCTTATCTACCATACCCCAGGTTCCAGAAGGTACGCACATCCCCCTGCAGGAACCCTCCCCTTAGAAACATGTCTGCCTCATGACGGCTAAACATTGATTACTGAACAGTTTCCTGATTCAGCTTAAACTGAACAAAGTTATGAAGTTCTATAAACCAGCCTTAAAACCCTCCTCTGTTTTATGAAACTGATCTAAAAGAACAGTAGAGACTACTAAGACCTCCCATGGCAGTGAATAGAAGTACAAAAAGTACAGAAGAAATGAAAACTCAGTATGGCTTTTACTACATTTGTCAAATTTTACTTAAGGAAAAAAGAAAAGATGGTATTTTAAAGGCTTTCTGCAGAAGGCCACACACACACTGATTTCAGTGTTTCACAACAAGCAGGCAGGCAGGAAGGAAAGAAGGAAGGAGGAAGGGAGTGAGGGAGGAAGGAGCTGCCGGTCTAGAATTTCCCGTGTGGATTTTGCCCCAAGCCTGGAGGCATTCTGGCCCTGCCTCAATTCTTTCTCATGCAGGCCTGTGAACCTAGGCCAAGAAACATCCAGTGTCAATTACCTGAATCTTACATCAGCCTCTGCCACCCAGCAACAGTGACCCAAAGTGGACCCAAGAATGTCCTTGAAAGAGTCCAGCCATCTGCCCGCAGCCTCAAGACAATAAGGCCCCCATGACAGACACTGAAATAAGGACTCTCAGGGGGGTAACACCCAGGATGCCAGGAGAGCTGGATGGGGTCACCCCAGTTTGTTGCCAGCTGGCTTTGCTGTTCTTTTCTACAATGGCAAGTGTCATACTAGGCTTCAACAGATGCGGGCAGAGGAGGCTCGGGCCCAAATCCTATCTTTTGAGGGATTTTATAGCAGCTTGCATTTGTCTGGTCTTTTTATCCACTCCCATACATCTCTCCGTAGGAAACACGAGCAGGCTCGGGCTGATGGTGGTGATAATCACATGCTGGGTGTCATGGAGATTTCAGAAACTCTGATGCTGGGAGCTGGGGGTGAAGGGGAGGGTGGTGGGAGATATGAAGCAGTTTTAGCAGCATTACTTTTTTTTTTTTTTTTTTTAAGACAGTCTCACTCCATTACCCTGTTGCCCCGGCTGGAGTACAGTGGTACGATCTAGGCTCAACGCAACCTCCGCCTCCCATGTTCAAGTGATTCTCATTCCTCAGCCTCCTGCGTAGCTGGGATTACAGGCACGCACTACCACGCCTGACTAATTTTTTTTTTAATTTGGTAGAGATGGGGTTTCACCACGTTGTCCAGGCTGGTCTCGATCTCCTGACCTTGTGATCCGCCCGCCTCGGCCTCCCAAAGTGCTGGGATTACAGGCGTGAGCCAGCAGCATTACTTTATTTCTAGCTCATGTGGCCCTGAAAGGAAGGCAGGTCAGAGTTGGCAATTATCACGTAAGGAGCAAGAGGTGACGTGTCTTGGAGAGAATCTGCTTCTCCCCCATCAGAAGCTCTTCCCAAAAGGCAAAAGTGGGTGGTCTAAGAGTCTTTGAATAACTCTAGCCCCACACCCTTTGGTGCTGTTTGGAGGCAGAGCTCACATCACCTCTGAAACAGCTAACAACAATGACTGCGTACTTACAATGTGCCAGGCACGGCGCTAAGTGCCATCTTAATTGTCTCAAGTCAGAACTGTGCTATCTCCACTTGAAAGAGGAGGAGGCTGCAGTCCAGAGAGGAGACAAGCTAACACTTGGGGAACCTAAGTTCCATGCGCTGTTCCAAGCCGGTGACACAGACGAACTCGTCCCATTCTCACAACAACCCCATGACACATGAAGAGGTGTTATCCCCATTTTACCAGTGGGAAAAGCAAGACCTCGAGAAGTTCGGTAACTTGGCCACAGTCTCACCGCTACTCAGGGATGGGGCTGCCATGAATCCAGGCACACTGGTTCCAGGGCCCACGCTTTTTAAATTTTTTTTATTTTTTTGTTTTTGAGACGGGGTCTTGCTCTATCTCCTAAGCTGCAGTGCAGTGGTGTGATCTCGGCTCACTGCAACCTCTGCCTCCTGGGTTCAAGTGATTTTCCCACCTCAGCCTCCTGAGTAGCTGGGACTACAGGCGCCCACCACCACACCTGGCTAATTTTTTTGTATTTTTAGTAGAGACGGGGTTTCACCACGTTGGTCAGGCTGACATCGAACTCCTGACCTCAGATGATCCACCCGCCTTGGCCTCCCAAAGTGCTGGGATTACAGGCGTGCACCACTGCGCCCGGCCGGGCCCATGCTCTTAATCACGACACCATAGGGTCTCTTTTAAGTAACCTCCCAAGATCACAAAGCCTTGACCTTGGGAGTCACAGTGTTGCAATTTGCACCCAGCTCTGTCCGATCCTGAGCCTGGACTCCTACTCTCTCTAATACACCAATCCCCCTTTCGGCCTGCCCAGACCTGCCTGCCTCAGTGCTCCCTACACTGGACATCAAGAGACACCAGACGCAGCCACGCACAGCCCCATGCAGTACAATGAATGGAGCCTATCGCATGGAATGGTGAAGTGGTCCTTCAAAACCTCTGGGCTCCCACAGCCCACGGCCAGTGGCACTTGTCAGGAGGCAGACACTACCAGCAGGATGTGTGTGATGGGGCCCAAGCAAGGGACACGTGACCTTTGAAAAGTGACTATCCACATTCTTTAAGCATGGGCCACAGAGAGAGACTTCCTTCCAAAGAATACAGTATGGCGAGGGGGAAAAGAACAATGTACAGCGAAGAAACCTGACAAACACAACTTCCGCCCAGTGATCAAGGTCAACAGCAACAGTGATAAACCATGTACCCTTGATAGGATGTGGTATGTCACTGACGTGGTGTGAAGGAAACAGCTCTTCTCCTCTGCGGCATTCCCCCCATCACCTCCCACAAACCCATAACCTCGGTCTAGTGATGAGAAAAACATCAGATAAATCCTAATTCGGGAACCCTCCACAAAACAGCTGACTGGTATTTCTCAAAACTGTCAAGGTCATCAAAACCAAGGCAAGTTGGAGAACATTTCACAGCTACCTCCTCCAGGAAGCCTTCCTTCTTCCTGCAAATGCCTGTGACCTGTCCTCTTCTGAAGCCCTCAGCATTGGGTGGCTCTTCATGTTGTTTGCCCTCATTGCTGGACCATGCCACCTGCCCCAGTGACATGAGCCCATGAAGCAGCAGCCCAGCAAACATCTCTGAGACACCGAGGGTGGCCAGTACCATGTCTTGCAAACAGCAGTGCTTGGTATAGGCGGGATATTGAAAAAGGATTGACCGCAGGACAGCAGAGCCTTCCAGGGGTGCATGGGTGACGACAGGGGAGTCTCCTGGGGGCCTCTGGCCAGTCTAGAGCCCTGCCGCTTGTCTGGAGGCCTGCCTGCCCTGCTCAGGGTAAACCCACACGATGGAGGCCTGCCTGCCCTGCTCGGGGTAAACCCACACGATGGAGGCCTGCCTGCCCTGCTCGGGGTAAACCCACACGATGGAGGCCTGCCTGCCCTGCTCAGGGTAAACCCACACGACCACAGATCATACACCGTCGCAGAGCCCACGCTGCTGTGCTGGAGCCAACAGCGCCTCAGGCCGTGTGACCCAGGAGGGGGAACCTGGCAGTCCTGGAGGAGTTGCCCTTGGCTCCCTCCAGCTCCAGTGCGGCAAAAGATGTTTTCTTTTCCATTGCGTAAGATGCTTCCAGCAGCGACAAACCCAACACCACAGACAAATGGAAATAAAAGCCCCGTGGACGTGGGTGAAGAGCAGAGTGGCTGTGTCTGCGGAGCGCACAAAGGCAGGCACGCGTGAGCAGCGAGACCGGCCACATGTGAACCCCCAACAAGCAGTGAAGAGAAAAACAAGCTCTGATCAAAATCAGAGTCAGCACGTCCCGCCTGGCAGGGCCCCTTCGTTCTTCCTGAGGCCCTTGCTCAGATGCGGTTCTGGGCACTGCTGCTCTAAGGGGACCATTAAGGCAAAACTCATGGGTTTGATCAGCCCAACCCTAGCCCAGCCATGTCCCCTCTGCAGGGCTGCGACATGGGACCCAGAAGATAGGCAAGGATGCCAAGTCCTGTAAGTTTCACAGGGCTGGGCATGTGTAAGAGGCTGGGGGTCCAGGTCTGGACATCAGAATGGGCATAAGCTCCGGACTGAGAACTCCAAGGGGCAGGGAGGACACAGATCGCTGGAGAACGTGGAGAACTGGCCTAACCTCTCAGCTCCTCCCTTTCCTTTCCTGTCCAGTGGGGACAGCCACTGTCTTGAAGCTTTTAAGTGGCTGCCTGAGGTGGTCCACATGAGACGTCAGACACTAACAGGCTTAGAACTGTACAGACACCAATAGGCTGGAAAACTGTACAGAACCTCACCTGTGTGAGTCGACAACCCTGGACAGCTGGGGGTTGACACACCCTGGCTTTGTGAGGGTCATCTCTGGCTCACTAATTCTACCTTGGGAACTATCATAGGAAAGAATCCTAATTAGAGAAAATAGTCTGTATGTGTGTGGATATCTGTCATATAATTTACAATATTAGAAAAAATAGAAAGCATCTAGCTAGCTGAGAACAGGGAAATGAGAAAGTGAACTGAGGTTCACCTACTCGATAAAACCATTCAAAAAATTTTCAAAGACTATAATTACACAGAAAATGGGGACGTGAGCCATTAACTGAAAAAATCATGACACAGCTTCATTTGTACAATTTCTTTCATGCTGGGGGTTGAAATGAAGATTCAATTGCAAGTCTTGATCTATAAAAAAGACTCAGAATGATTTGAATATACAGTGTAACTCCTACTTTGCCTAAATTTTTAAAAAGCTACATGTTGGGAATATAAAGAAGATAAAGAATAAATAATGATAGACAGGTACGGTGGCTCACGCCTGTAATCCCAGCACTTTGGGAGGCCAAAGTGGGCAGATCATTTGAGGTCAGGAGTTCGAAACCAGCCTGGCCAATATGGTGAAATCCCATCTCTACTAAAAATACAAAAAAAAATTAGCCGGGCATGGTGGCGGGCACCTGTAATCTCATCTACTCGGGAGGCTGAGGCAGGAGAATCACTTGAATCCAGGAAGCGGAGGTTGCAGTGAGCCGAGATCGTGCCACTGCACTCCAGCTTGGGCGACAGAGGGAGACTTTGTCTTAAAAAAAAAAAAAAAAAGTAACTATATTTTAAAAGTAGTTTAGGTACAGAAGGATGACCCTCCTGCTACAGAAGGGAAAGCGAGTGGACACAGATAAAGAATCTGGATTTCCGAGGCAAACACAAGACAGGACCTCCAGGAGGAACTCAGAGGAGCCCAGGTTTTCCTGACCCAGCCCTCCTGGGTGAGACCAAGGGCTCAGGCTCCTCCCATACTCCATTCTCACTTTACTGGAGAAAAACAAATGCTATGAAAGAAACAGAATAGCCAAAGTAGCAAGAATGCAGCAATTACGCCACAACAAAACCATCAACCAAAGCACAAAACACTCATTTCTGCGATTAAAAAACAACGGATGCAAAAAAGACAGCAGTTAAGAATCATGACAAACTCAAGACAGCACGAATGATGTCTGAAAACAAAGTGTCCTTCCAAAAATTGCAGGAATTCCAAATGATCTCGGTAGGAACTCCCCAGGGCTGCCAAGTGTGCCAGGTCAGACTTCCTGGCAGGACACGCCCCAGACGCCACAGGAAACTCAAGGACCGCTCATTTCATTTTATAACTATCAAATTTTAGTAACTCCTAATAACTCTTTTCTTAGGAAGAGGCTTTGGGGCACACATAAAAATGAATTGCTGCCGTTCACGGTGGCTCACGCCTGTCATCCCAGCACTTTGGGAGGCCGAGGTGGGCAGATCACCTGAGGTGGGGAGTTTGAGACCAGCCTGACCAACATAGAGAAACCCCTGTCTCTACTAAAAATACAAAATTAGCCGGGCATGGTGGCGCATGCCTGTAATCCCAGCTACTCGGGAGGCTGAGGCAGGAGAATTGCTTGAACACGGGAGGCAGAGGTTGCAGTGAGCCAAGATCGCACCACTGCACTCCAACCTGGGCGACGAGAGTGAAACTCTGCCAAAAAAAAAAAAAAAAGAATTGCTTGGAAGCACATTATCACTCCCCTAAAGAACCCCAGAAAAGATAGGGTGTTTGGGTCGGCTGGGGGCACATCTAAAATAACTCCTTCCCCAACTCCTGATGCACGCCCCTCGCAGGGCGGCGCCCACACCTGGAGGGTCACCTGGAGGGACAGCGATGGAGGGACACCTGGAGGGTCACCTGGAGGGACAGCTGGAGGGACACCGATGGAGGGATACTTGGAGGGATACTTGGAGGGACACCGATGGAGGGACACCTGGAGGGACACCTGGAGGGACAGCGATAGAGGGACACCTGGAGAGACACCAGGAGGGACACCTGGAGGGACACCTGGAGGGACACCTGGAGGGACAGCGATGGAGGGACACCTGGAGGGACACCTGGAGAGACACCGATGGAAGGGCACCTGGAGAGACACCTGGAGGGTCACCTGGAGGGTCACCTGGAGGGACAGCGATGGAGGGACACCTGGAGGGACAGCTGGAGGGACACCGATGGAGGGATACTTGGAGGGACACTTGGAGGGACACCGATGGAGGGACACCTGGAGGGACACCTGGAGAGACATTGATGGAGGAGCACCTGGAGAGACACCTGGAGGGTCACCTGGAGGGACAGCAATGGAGGGACACCTGGAGGGACACCTGGAGGGACACTGATGGAGGGACACCTGGAGAGACACCGATGATGCGTCCATTTACTGCATTGACTGCAAAGCTCTGGCCAAAGCCTTTTCTCTGCAGACACCACCGCCCCCCTGAGCTGTGCCAGGCTCTTGGACAGGGCTAAGTCAGAGAGGGCCAGAGCACCTTCTTGGCATAAGTCTCACCCTCTCCCAGAACAGCCTAGGAGTCCCCAACTCTTGTCATCGGTCCCTGCACAATTCATTGCCAGGCTGTCCTACAGCTGGAGGAAGAAGAATTTTCTCTTCCCTGACAAACCACCAGAAGCTGTATTTCACCTCCCTCTGGGTACTCCAAAGCATAACCCCGCCTATGTGATGGGCAGGGACCTAACAGCTGACAGAGGGAAAGATGCAGGAGGGAGGGAGGTGAAGGGAGGGCAGGTATGCCTCCCCCTGGCTCCCTAGGACTACAGAAACCCCTAGGGGGGATTCCTACAAGTCCTGGGCTCTTCAGAATGCAAGTTGAAACAGCGCACTGCTGCGGCCCCTCATTTTACAGGTGGGGAAACTGGTGAGGCCAAGAGAGACAAAGTGGCTCAGCCCTAGGCACGTAGGTGGCTAATGACGGAGCTGTGAGCAACACCTCCACCGGTCTGCCTGCTAGAATCTAGAACAGAACCACGTCCTTCTCAAGTCTGAGCCACCCACAGCTCCTGTACTGGGCTGTCCAGAGAGGTCACGTACAGGGCACCTGATGGGGTAGAAGTAACTATGTGGAGAAGCAGCTTCCAATCCTGGCTCTGCCACTTAAAAGGCTATATAACCCTGGGCAGGTCTTGCAACTCCTCAGCCTTACCTGTAACCCCACAGGACGGGTAGAAGGGTTGGGTGGAGCTGATGGAGCTGCACCTGGGTCATGGCAAAGGATCACCAATGCTAGTTCTTCGCCCTAGGCCCTGTTGGTGAGCTCGTCTCTTCTGTTCTTCAGACTCCTGCCCAGTGGAGCCCCCTGAGCCCTTGCCTCACAACAAAGGGGACACTCAGAGGCCTCCAGGGTGCTGGAACTTGCCTGCAAAGTCCCAGCCAGAATGCATGGGCTTGTTTTTCCCTGTGCCAGGACAACCTCCCAACAGGAATGGAGCTTCAACTCTCAACTCCTGAGTCCCTGGTTCATCAGGCACCTTCTTTTTCACTTCTGGTCTGCCAGGCTGGAGGAGCAGGCCTCCACCATATGGCCCATTGTCCCCTGGGCTACCAAGACCTGCATGGTCTGGAAACTGCTGGAAAACTCGACCAGCCACAGTTCAGATAACTGCTACCCCAAGGCCCCAAACACCCCTTCTCACCATTAAGAGGCTCAGGACATGGCTCACCATGGCCAGAAACTGGTTGATATGGTTTGGCTGTGTCCCCACCCAAATCTCATCTTGAATTGTAGTTCCCATAATCTCCACATGTGGTGTGGGGGAGTTGGTGGGAGGTAATTTAATCATGGGAGGGCAGTTATCCTCATGCTGTTCTCATGCTAGTAAGTGAGTTCTCATGAGACCCAACGGTTTTATAAGGGGCTTTTCCCCTTTTTACTTGGCACTTCTCCTTGCTGCCGCTATGTGAAGAAGGACGTGTTTGCTTTGCCTTCCATGACTGTAAGTTTCCTGAGGCCTCCCCAGTCATGCTGAACTGTGGGTCTATTAAACCTCTTTCCTTTATAAATCACCCAGTCTCAGGTATGTCTTCATGAACAGCATGAGAACAGATTAACACACTGGTCAATATCTAGGGCTCCAGAACCCATCAAGGATCACTGTAGGGAGATCCCAGAAACCAGAGACACTCCAGGAGTTAGACCCTCCAAGGCTTCCAGTCCAAGCATGACCAGACCTGCCAGAAATTCCACAGAAGCTGGACCTATCACACACGGGATGATGCATCTCTCTTTCCTGGAGACAGACGCCCAGAAAATCCTTTTAATTGCGCATCAGAGTTTCTTCAGAAGTCCTACATGGTCATAATTTGCACCTCTCACATCTAGATTTGCTCTTTTAAAATCAGATAAGTACAGATTCAGACTAGAAAGAACAAGATCATAAATTGGGATGGAGGATCATCTAAACCAACCTACCATTTTTCAGATGAGCACACACAGTATGGGGGTTGAGCAGTGGGGAAGGAAGGGGGTGAGTACAAGGGGCAGAGTCCAGGCCAGAGCCCAGAAACCCCCTGTGTCCTCATAAATGGACCCTGGGAGCTATGCAACCAAGGCCCTGCCCTTGATTCTTGGTGTAGGACGTTCGGTGGTACAAAGGGCTTGGTTTGACTGCCTCATCCATTCTCCCATGTTCAGTGGAGCTCTTCTCTCTGATACAGGGCCTGGGCAGTGTTGGAACCAGGGAAATGGATGCAAAAGTCAGACACCCAGGGGCTGTTGCTCCTGGAAGCCCAGGTTACCTTTGGGCATGATCTGATGCATGGCGACCGAGAGGAAGAAGATGGAGTCACTGTAATAGGTTCCCGAGCCAGCACTGAAGTGCTTCTGCATGGCCTCCACGATGGGGAAGAGCTTATCCGTCAGCACAGCAACGTCATGGAAGATGACCTGCAGCAGATGCACAAAAAAAACAGGGCTCAGCAAACCAGTTCTCACTGCAAGCTCGACACCCAGCACACACCTGGGCCCACAGAGGCAGAGGCAGACGGTGCCTCTCCGGGGTCCACAGCAGGGGATGGGGCTAGGGGTAGCAACAGAGAGTTAAGGAAACGAGAAATAACCAGGAGTCAGAAGTGTGGCCTCACTAAGGAGATGGAGAGTCTGTGTGAGGGGCGGCACACAGGCATGCACGTACGGGCTGTGCAGTGGAAGAGAAGTGGGAGGACGGGAAATGGAAACAGCCTCTACTCTGCCTCCTGCTTTTGAACTTGAAGCTGGGCCACCCTGAAGGTAGCTCTGTGCCCAGCGACTGGAAACCACGTGAGAGCGTGTGATCCTCATCACACTGCACGGCTAACACTGCTCCAGGCATCACCACCTCCTCATGGCCACTACATCTGTTCCATAGGCCAGTCCCATGCTCCAGCTCTACCTCCCTCATCCAGCAGTGTGAACAAGGAGAGGGTCTGGCCACTGGAAAATGGAACCCGGAAACTGCTCGGTGCTGCAGTAAACTCACACTCAACCAGCATTTCCTGAGTATCACTGACACTTTGGAGGCACTGTGAGAAGAATAAGGAATAACCAGGCACACTTTCCCCAAAGCACTTAGAAGTCTAGAGGTATCATCAGCTACGGCAGAGCTTTGCAATTGATGAAGCACTCACATACCCACACTGATCCCCATGACAACCCAGGGCTTCTGTGAGGCAGACATCACTATTATAGCCTCCAAATGACAAAAAAGGATGCAGACACTGACAGGTTACACTTGCACCAAGTCACACGGATAATAAATGCACAGTCAGAACTTGACCCTGGCCTCCAGATTCTCAGCCCCACACTCTTTCCACCATAAACGCAACCTCATTCCTTAACAGCAACCAACAAAGGATGAAGACATCAGCTCAACCTGCGATTAGAGCAGACAAGAGTACTAACGGGATCCTGAGTTGGGTTTCCTTGTCTAACACCATCCAGAAGATGAGAAGTTATGGCCCATACATAGCCCCAGCTTCACACGTGACACCAGATGACCATGCACTCGTCCCACACATCTTGCAAGTTTTTCTTGTTGCTCCACGTGCCCCCACAGGATCTAGATCATTCTACGACACACAGGAGGCACTCAAGCCAGAAGGCTGGGTGTTCTTCCACTTCTTCCTCAGTGGCCCTAAGAGTTCTGCAAGCGCCACCTCCGGCCACCATCTTCTCTGGTAGGTGACAGGAAAAACCTGCCACACTGCTTCCTAGCTGCTCAATCACCACCTCATCAACTCCCAAGAGCCCACCTGAACAGGCGCCAGAAGCAAAAGGCAAAGTCACATGAACCCCTGACTGCCCTGTTTACACTGTCACTTGCCCCGCCAGCAGAACAGACAGCTACGAGTGGTGCCCATGAAGCTCTCCAATAGGTGGGCTCCCCTCCATCACTCACCTTTGCACTTTCCCTCCACCTGCCCTTCCAGTCTCACGGGGTTGCCTGCACTACCTGCACTTCCAGAGCCACTGGTTGTCGCAGCCCTGTAAACCAGCTTGCCGGCTCTTCCCTACTGCTGCTTCTACTTTTGGCCTATATTCCCGCCCCCCACCCCCTCATTTTTTTTTGAGATGGAGTCTCGTTCTGTCACCAGGTTGGAGTGCAGTGGTGCAATCTCGGCTCACTGCAACCACCTCCCGAGTTCAAGTGATTCTCCGGCCTCAGCCTCCCGAGTAGCTGAGACTATAGATGCGTGCCACCACCCCCGGCTAATGTTTTGTATTTTTAGTAGAGACAGCGTTTCACCGTGTTAGCCAGGATGGTCTCGATCTCCTGACCTCACAATGCACCCGCCTCGGTCTCCCAAAGGGCTGGGATTACAGGCGTGAGTCACCACGCCCCGCCTATTTCCCTTGTGTCTTAGATATGTATCTTTTTTTTTTTTTTTTTTTTTTTTTTTTTTGGAGACAGAGTTTCGCTCTTGTTGCACAGGCTGGAGTGCAGTGGCACAATCTTGGCTCACTGCAACCTGTTTCCCAGGTTCAAGTGATTCTCCTGCCTCAGCCTCCCAAGTAGCTGGGATTACAGGCGCCCACCACCACGCCCGGCTAATTTTTGTGCTTTTAGTAGAGACAGGGTTTCACCATGTTGACCAGGCTGGTCTCAAACTCCTGACCTCAGATGATCCACCCATCTCAGCCTCCCAAAGTGCTGGGATAACAGACATGAGCCATGGCGCCTGGCCTGTATCTCTTATACATAGCTTATTTCTCTTACATTTCTTTTTAACCTACATCTTTCTTAGTTCACCTTTCCTTTTATTCCTGGGTCTCTTTTAATTTCTAAAACACTATTAAACTTAGAAAAACTTTGTTACAATTTTTTTATTTTTAATTTTTGTGGATACAGAGTATGTGTATATATTTATGGAGTATGTGAGATATTTTCATACAAGCATACAACACATAATCACATCAAGGTAAGTGAGGTATCCATCACCTCAAGCATTTATCCTTTGTGTTATAAACAATCCAATTATTTTAGTTATTTGAAAATGTATAAACTATTTTTTACTGTAGTCATCCTATTGTGCTAGCAAATACTAGATCTTACTCATTCTTTTCAAATATTTTTTGTATCCATTAACCATCTCCTCCTCCCTCAACTCACTCCACTACTCTTCGCAGCCTCTGATAACCATCATTCTAATCTCTTATCTCCATGAGTTTAACTGTTTTAATTTTTACCTCCCACAAATAAGAATACACCAAGTTTGTCTTTCTGTGCCTGGCTTATGTCACTTAACAAAATGGCCTCTGGTTCCACCACTGTTGTTGCAAATGACAGGATCTCATTCTTATTTATGGCTGAATAGTACTCCACTGTGTACATGTACTGTTTTCTTTTTCCATTCATCAGCTGATGGAACCTTAGGCTGCTCCCAAATCCCAGCTATTGTGAACAGAGATGCAATAAACATGGGGGTGCAGATATCTCTTCAATATACTTCCTCCCTTCCTTTTGGGTATAGATCTAGCAGTGGGATTCCTGGATCATATGGTCGCCCATTTTCAGTTTTTTGAGGAATCGCCAACCTATTCTCCACAGTGATTGTACTAACTTACATTCCCACCAACAGTATATGAAGATTCCCTTTTCTCTACATCCTCACCCAGCATTTTTTTTTTTTTTTTTTTTTTTCGAGACGGAGTCTTGCTCTGTCGCCCAGGCTGGAGTGCAGTGGCCAGATCTCGGCTCACTGCAAGCTCCGCCTCTCGGGTTCACGCCATTCTCCTGCCTCAGCCTCCCGAGTAGCTGGGACTACAGGCACCCGCCACCTCGCCCGGCTAGTTTTTTGTAATATTTAGTAGAGACGGGGTTTCACCGTGTTAGTCAGGATGGTCTCGATCTCCTGACCTCGTGATCCACCCGTCTCCGCCTCCCAAAGTGCTGGGATTACAGGCTTGAGCCACCGCGCCCGGCCCAGCATTTTTTTATTGCCTGTCTTTTGGATAAAAACCACTTTATCCAGAGTGAGATGATATCTCATCGTAGGTTTGATTTGCATTTTTCTGATGATCAGTGATGCTGAGCACCTTTTCATATATCTGTTTGCCATTTGTATGTCTTCTCTGGAGAAACATCTATTCAGATATATTGCTCAATTTTTAATTAGATTAAATTAATTAAATGTTTTTCCTACAGGGTTGTTTGAGCCCCTTATATATTCTGGTTATTAATCCCTTGTCAGATAGACAGTTTGCAAGTATTTTCTCCCATTCTCTGGGCTCTCTCTTCACTTTGCTGGTTGTTTCCTTCACTGTGCAGAAGCTTCTCAACTGGATGTGATCCCATTTGTCCATTTTTACTTTGATTGCCTATGCCTGTGGTGTATTATGCAAGAAATCTTTGCCAAGTCCGATGTCCTGGAGAGTTTCCCCCAATGTTTTCTTTTGGTAGTTTCATAATTTGAGGTCTTAGATCTAAGTCTTTAATCCACTTTGATTTGATTTTTTTATATGGCAAGAGAGAGAGGTCTAGATGCATTCCTCTGCGTAAGGTTATCCAGTTTCCCCAGCTCCATTTATTAAAGAGATTGTCTTTTCCCCAGTGTATGTTCTTGGAACCGTCGTCAGATATGAGTTCATTGTAGATGTACGGATTTGTTCCTGGGTTCTCTATTCTGTTGCATTGGTCTGCATGTCTGTTTTTATGCCAGAACCATGCTGTTTTGGTTACTATAACTCTGTAGTACAATTTGAAGTCATGTAATGTCACCAGTTTTGTTCTTTCTGCTCAAGATAGCTTTGGCTATTCTGGGTCTTTTGTGGTTCCATATAAATTTCAGGATTTTTTCCTATTTCTGTGAAGAATGTCATTGGTATTTTGATTGGGATTGCATTGAATCTGTAGATTGCTTTGGGTAGTATGGACAGTTTAATAATATCGGTTCTTCCAATTCATGAATATGGCATATCTTTCCATTTCTTGGTGTCCTCTTCAGTTTCTTCCATCAGTGTTTTATTGTTTTCATCCTAGAGAGCTTTCACTTGTTTGGTTAATTCCTAGGTATTTTATTTTACTTGTAGCAATTATAAATGGAATTACTTCCTTGATTTCTTTTTCAGATTGTTCGCTGTTGGCATATAGAAATGCTAATGATGACTGAGGGTCTAAGTCCGGGCAGCCAAAGAGTGTGGTTAGCAAGATGAACAAAGATGCGCAGATGAGAGCAGGGATTAACCAAAAGTTGATAGAAACTGGAGAAAGAGAACACCTCAAAGAGTTGCTGAGAGCTAAATTAATTGAATGTGGCTGGAAGGATCAGTGGCTGAAGGCACACTGTAAAGAGGTAATTAAAGAAAAAGGACTAGAACACGTTACTGTTGATGACTTGGTGGCTGAAATCACTCCAAAAGGCAGAGCCCTGGTACCTGACAGTGTAAAGACGGAGCTCCTACAAAGAATAAGAACATTCCTTGCTCAGCATGCCAGCCTTTAAGATTGAATTAGATTGTGCTGTTGTGGTTTTATTTCTGAAAGTAAAACTTGCCATAAATTAGAAAACCATTTCCCAAAATAAAATCCTTTTTTGTATGATGGTATACAGTTTTCAGTAATGATGTATACATTGTATTGATTTTTTTCCCTAAATGTGTTATTTTAATAAATATCTCATGAATGAGAAGAAAAAAAAAAAAGAAATGCTAATGATTTTTATATGTTGAATTTCTATCCTGCAACTTTACTAAATGTATTGATTAGTTCTAATAGTTTTTTGGTGGAGTCTTTAGTTTTTTCCAAATATAAGGTCATATCATCTGCAAACAAGGACAATTTGACTTCTTCCTTTCCCATTTGGATACCCTTTATGTTGTTCTCTTGTCTGACTGCTCTAGCTAGGATTTCCAGTACTATGTCGCTATTCAACACAGTGGGCATCCTTGTTATTTCAGATCTTACAGGAACGGCTTTCAGTTTTTCCCCATTCAGTAGGATATTCGCTGTGGGTCTGTTGCATATGGCTTTTATTATATTGAGGTATGTTCCCTCTATACTCAGTTTTTTGAGGATTTTTATCATTAAGGGATGTTGAATTTTATCGAATGCTTTTTCAGCATCAACTGAAATGATCATATGGTGTTTTCCCTTCATTTAGTTGCTATGATGTATCACACTGATTGGTTTCTGTATGTTGAACCATTCTTGTATCCCTGGGATAAATTCCACTTGGTAATGATAAATAATTTTTTTTAAATGTACTGCTGACTTTGGTTTGTTAGCATTTTGTTGAGAATTTTTGCATCAGTGTTCATCAGGGATACTAGCCTGTAGTTTTCTTTTACTGATGTGTCTGTCTGGTTTTTGGTATCAGGGTAATTCTGGCCTCATAAAATGAGTTTGGAAGTATCCCCTCCTCCTCTATTTTTCAGAATAGTTTGAGTAGGGTTGGTATTACATCTTCTTTAAATGGTAGAACTTAGCAGTGAAGCCATTGCATCCTTGACTTTTCTTTGCTGAGAGACTTTTTATTATGGCTTTGATCTCGTTATTTGTTATTGGTCTACTTGGGTTTTGGATTTCTTCATGATTCTATCTTAGTAGGTTGTATATGTCTAGAAACTTATCCATTTCTTCTAGGTTTTTCCAATTTATCAATATATAGTTGTTCACAGTAGCCACTAACGATCCTTTGAATTTCTGCAGCATCGATTGTAATATCTCCGTTTTCATCTCTGATTTTATTTGTTTGGGCCTTCTCTCTTTTCGTTCTTAGTCTGGCTAAAAGTTTGCCAGTTTTGTTTATCTTTCCAAAATACCAAAAAAAAAACTTTTCATTTCATTGATCTTTTGTATTGTTTTGTTTCAATTTCATGTATTTCTGCTCTAATTTTTATTATTTATTTTCTTCTACTAACTTTGGGTTTGGTTTGCTGTTGCTTTTCTAGTTCTAAGACGCATCATTAGGTGGTTTATTTGAACTTTTTCTTCTTTTTCAATGTAGGCATTTATAGCCATAAACTTCTCTTAGTACTGTTTTGCTGTATTTCATAGGTTTTGGCATGTTGTGTTTCTATTATCATTTGTTTCAAGAAATTTTTCACTTTCTTTCTTAATCTCTTCATTGACCCACTGGTCATTCAGAGGCATATTGTTCAGTTTCCATGTGTTTGTACAGTTTCCAAAATTCCTCGTTATTCATTTCTAGTTTTATTCCGTTGTAGTCAGAGAAGACACTTGATATTATTTTTCAGTTTCTTGGAATGTTTTAAGACTTGTTTTGCAACCTAGCATATGGTCTATCCTTGAGAATGATTCATGTGCTGAGCAGAAGAATGTGTATTCTGTAACTACGGAATGAAATGTTCTGTATCTATTAGGTCCATTTCGTCTATGGTACAGATCAAGTCTGATGTTTCTTTGTTGATTTTCTGTCTGGATGATCTGTCCAATGCTGAAAGTGGGGTGCTGAGGTCTCCAGCTATCGTTGTACTGGGGTCTATCTCCATCTCTCACTCTGATGATATTTGCTTTAAACATCTGAGTGCACCAGTGTTGGATGCATATATAACTGCTCTATCCTTTTGCTGAATTGACCCCTTAACATTATACAATAACCTTCTTTGTCCCTTTTTAAATTTTTTTCTTGAAATCGATTTATCTGATATAAACATAGCTACTTCTGCTCCTTTTTGGTTTCCATTGGCATGAAATATCTTTCGCCATCCCTTTATTTTCAGTCTATATGTGTTTTTATAAATGAAGTGTGTTTCTTGTAGGCAATAGATCCTTGGGTCTTAAAAAAAATCTATTCATTCTCTCTTTTTCTTTTGATTGGAGAGTTTAGTCCATTTACATTCAATGTTATTATTGATTAAGTAAGGACTTACTCCCGCCATTTTGTTATTTGTTTTCTGGCTGTTTTCTGGTCTTCTCTTCCTTCTTTCCTTCCTTCCTGTCTTCCTTTTAGTAAAGGTGTTTTTCTCTGGTGTTATGTTTTATTTTCATGCTTTTTACTTTTTCATATCCATTGTATGTTTTTAGACTTGAGGTTGCCATGAGGTTTGCAAATAATATTTTATAACACATCATTTTAAACTGATGACAAATTAACACTGATGATATAAACAAACATACTAAAAAACAAGCAAAAAGAAAACTAAAAAAGACTCTATACTTTAACTTCATCTCCCCACTTTTTAACTTTCTGTTGTTTCTATTTACATCTTGCTGTACTGTCTATGTCTTGCTGTACTGTCTATGTCTTGAAAAGTTATTATTTTTGATTTGTCTTTTCATCTTTGTACTTAAGATATGAGAAGTACACACATTGCAATTATAGTGTTTTAACAGTCTGTGTTTTTCTCTGCACTTACTATTACCAGTGAACTTTTCACCTGCAGATGATTTCTTATTGCTCATTAACATCCTTTTATTTCAGACTGAAGAAATCCCTTTAGTATTTCTTGTACGATAGGTCTCGTATTGATGAAATCCAACAGCTTTTGTTTGTCTGGGTACATCTTTATTTCTCCTTCGTGTCTTTTTTTTTTTTTTTTTTTGAGACGGAGTCTCGCTCTGTCACCCAGGCTAGAATGCAGTGGCATGATCTCGGCTCACTGCAAGCTCCGCCTCCCAGGTTCACACCATTCTCCTGCCTCAGCCTCCTGAGTAGCTGGGATTACAGGTGCCTGCAACCATGCCTGGCTAATTTTTGTGTTTTTAGTAAAGACGGGGTTTCACCGTCTTGGCCAGGCTGGTCTCGAACTCCTGACCTCAAGTGATCCGCCTGCCTCGGCCTCCCAAAGTGCTGGGATTACAGGCATGAGCCACTTCACCCAGCCTGAAGGATATTTTTGCCATATATGCTATTTAAGTTTTTTCCCTTCAACGCTTTAAGTATGTCATGCCACTCTCTCCTGGCCTGTAAAGTTTTCACCAAAAAGTCTGCTGCCAGATGTACTGGAGCTCTATTTTATGTTGTTTATCTTGCTACTTTTAGGATCCTTTCTTTATTCTTGACTTTTGAGAGTTTGATATTAAATGTCTTGAGGTAGATGTCTTTGGGTTAAATCTGCTTGGTGTTCTATAACTTTCCTGTACTTGAATATTTATATTTTTCTCTAGGTTTGGGAAGTTCTCTGTTATTATCCCTTTAAATAAACTTTCTACGGCTGTCTCTCTCTCTACCTCCTCTTTAAAGCCAGTAACTCTTAGATTTGCCCCAATGAAGCTATTTTCCAGATCTCATAAGCATGCTTCATTCTTTCTTTTGTCTCCTCTGACTGTTCTTGCTTGCTTGCTTTTCTTGCTTTCTTTTTTTGAGACAGGATCTGGCTCTGTCATCCAGGCTGGAGTGCAGTGGTGCAATCTTGCCTCATTGCAACCTCTGCCTCCCAGGCTCAAGCCATCCTCCCAGCTCTCACTTTGTATTTTCAAATAGCCTCTTAAAACTTACTATATCATTCTTCTACTCAATTAATGCTACTATTAGGAGATTCTGATGCATTCTTCAGTATGTCAATTGCATCTTTCAGCTCCAGAATTTCTGCTTGACTGTTTTTAATTAGTTCAATTTGTTTGTTATCCTGATAGGATTCTGAATTCCTTCTCTGTGCTATCTTGAATTTCTTTGAGTTTCCTCAAAACTGCTATTTTGAATTCTCTGTCTGAAAGATCACATATCTCTGTTTCTCCAAGACTGGCCCCTGGTGCCTTATTTAGTTCATTTGGTGAGGTCCTATTTTCCTGGTCGGTCTTGATGCTAGTGGACGTTTGTAGGTGTCTGGCCATTGAAGAGTTAGGTATTTATCTGGCCATTGAAGAGTTAGGTATTTATTGTAGTCTTTGCAGTCTGGGTTTGTTTGTACTCATCCTTCTTGGGAAGGCTTTCCAGGTATTCAAAGGACTTGGGTGTTGTGATATAAGTTTTTGGTCACTGCAGCTGTATCTGCATTAGGGGGCATCCCAAGCCCAGCAATGCTGTGGTCCTTGCAGATTCGTAGACGTACCACCTTGATGGTCTTAGATCACATCTGGAAGAATTATCTGAATTACCAAGCAGAGACTCTTGTTCTTTTCCCTGATTATCTCCCAGATGAATGTGAGGAGGGTGATTAGTGGCGGCTTCTATTTGGCCATCTTGCTCCACCTCCGGCCTAAACTTAAAAAAACTTTTATACCACATTGGTCCTCATCATTCTGTAAAACTTGTTTTACGTAACACTTTAAATCTGTCTCATTATAAAAGCCTTTTAAAAAATATCTTCACGTTTCTCTTCTAATGTACTGGTTTCCTTTATCCTTTTTCTGGCTGCTGGTTTTTGTTTTTCGTTCGTTTGTTTTTTAATACTTTTTAAATCCAGACCAGTTCCTGCTATTTCCCAACAGAAATCTCAAATTACGTTTCTCATTCCCACACCCCCTCCACTTCCTGTCACCCCTGCCCCTGCCACCTCTCTGACAGGTTTCTGTACCTCCTGCCTTCCCCACTCCCCATTCCAGCTTCTGTTACACCTCCAGAATTGTTTTCCAAAGAGAAAAATTCATTTTTCTCTCTCCTTGGCTTCAAGACCTCCAATGACTCTTTGCTCCCTTAGTTACAGTCCAAATCCTCTAGCAAGGCTTATAAGCCCCTGCAGTACTGGCTCTGGCTATATCTCCTGCCCTCCCTGCCTCTTGTGACTGGGCAGCACTGAACCAGGCAGTCTCCCATCTGCTGGCCACACCTGTAAGACCTACATCCTTGTACGCCTGTACTTGCTCTTCCCACTTGCCTTCTTGGCTCAGGGTCTGTAATTACCTCTCTCAGCCCCCAAGTGCCTGGTAAGATCCTATCCGGTTTTCCAACCCTCCCCTCCAGCCTTCCCACAGCCTTCCACAACTCACCATGCCCTTCCTAACACCCCATATCGCATAGGGCTCCACTTACCCTGTCTGACTCACTTTACAGGGCTCTGTTTCTCTATCTGTTGCATGGGGTACTCCTTCTAGCCAGAGGCCATGACTGCTCTGTGCCGTGTATCCAGCCACTGGCCACATGACAGGCCATCCATACATCCATACAGGTTTGCTAAACTAAGTGAACTACACTTTGGGCAAGTAACTAAACCTCTCTGAGCCTCAGTTTCTTCGTGGGTATACAGGACTGACAGCACGTAGTTCCTGTGGGGTCTGCCAGGGCCATCTGGAACACACACTCAGCCCGGGGCTTGCCACACTGTGCTTATTCCTAAGTGTTAGTATGGAGCCTCCTCCCAGTCCCCTAAATGCCCTCTCCCCACAGATCAGTTTTCTCTCCTAAGCCAGCTTTTCCCTCTGAGCCTCGTTACACCTCCAAATCATCCCTATTCGTTGGAATTACACAGGACCTGGAAGCTGACAAGAGGGTTCTCGCAGAACGGAAGGCCTCTGTATTCACTAAGCAGGAAGAGAAAGAACGGGTCTGCGCAGGCAGACATGCAGAGCAGGGCTGCTGCAGCCAAACTAAGGGAGATGCAGAGCTGTCCTCAGCCAGCTCACTCCCTACTGGCCCTATCTCACCCCGAAGCGTCACAGGAGACAACTGCATCCCATCAGCATTAATAGACTTACGAGGACAAACTGTACTCAGCACATTGTTCCAAACGCTGGGCTGCCAAGCCTGCACCCATGAATATTTCATATAATAAATCTGCTTAAAGATAAATGAGTATGTTTCATGGAATAGACTTTATGCAGCAAGAGGCAAACCACAGACACAGCAAGTGTGAATCAAAATACCCAAGCCTCCCACAGACTAAAACAGGTTTGCAAACTAACCTTCCCAAGGACGGGCTGGCATCGCCATACTCCGGGGCCCTTTGCCCAGACTAGGGGCTGATGCCTGGCAGTGGGGCAGGGAGCAGCAAAGCAAGAGTGAAGAGAGGAAATGAGGGGCACAGGGGAGAGAAAAGGCCACCCCTTCGTCCTCCCCTCCTCCCTTTCAAGTTCCCCATCTCAAGAGGTGCAGGAAGAAGATACAACCTGGGAATCCAGGAATATAAGATGACTCCCATACTGAAGGCAATCGGCCAATGAGAAGAACCAAAACAATGCTTAATGCCAACCTGGAATATATGATTTTTAGGAATGTAGACAAAAAAGTCTGATCACGATTTGTAGGTTTTGTTAATTTGTTTACATACACATACTAAAAATCCTATTGATTATAAAATACTATTTTTCCCATACCCAGCTTACAAAATAATTTCTCTTCAAACCCTTCGTGTGCATCAACAGCAATGCCTTTATGAAGCCTAGAGTCAAGCTGAGTCACCCAGAGCACATCCTCCTCACCAGCTGTTTAGGGTGTGTTCAATACAGTTCCCTGTGATTTTATGTAGAACATTGGCATCAGAAATGTCACCCAACCCACAAGAACCTATGTTCATATCATGAAGGCAGTTGGGTGTTGTTTTTAATCACCTAACGACATTTCTCACAGTAGGGTTCTTCACCGGCCTATAATCATATATTTGTAGCCATTCACCAACCTTCAGGAATATCCCGCCCCAGAAATATCCTGCCCCAGAAATAATGAGTAAATCTGTGTTAAATTTCTTTGCCTACTTTTATTTTTAATTAATTCTGCATCTAAATTCAGTAACGACTGAGCTTTCTTTTTAGGCAAAGGTGTCCTCAAACAGTACTTCGTTGTTCAAACTAAAATATGTCACCGAGAAACTGCTGTGTGATATAAAAGACCTTGGAAAGGCTCAACTCTTTCGAAAGGGACAGTGTGGGGAGGAGGGGAAAGAGGTGAGGCTTGCCTCATATTCCAGCATGCACAGCAAACTCAACACTTGTGATGCAGAGAGGCTGAAGCACCAGTCATGGCAGAGCCTGGTGCCAGGCAGAAGCAGGCATCTTTGCCACCCAGCCCTGTGCTCGCTGGCACTGAGATGCCTGAGAGCCAGGCCACCGCTCCTGTAAACACTCCCTGGGGATATAAAGTCAGGCCAAACCTTTAGCTCCATTTAGTGGAGAAAATCCATTTTATCACTTGGCCTGCCCCACTGAGAGTCAGGTGGCAGCCACACTCCCGAGCCAAGAAGGCAAGTGGCAAGGGCTGGCCCCAAGCACGGAAAGATGCCAGGTTTCCAGGAAAGCCCAAGGCCTGCTTAAAGAACAGCCACTCCTCTGGCCACAGACAGCAATGCCACAGGTCGGCCAGAGGTTTGCCCATCTCCTCCCCGTGCTCATCCAGAGACCATCCCCCAGCACAGCTACTGGAGGGAAGGTGATGGCACAAAGGTCAGGCACACTTTACCCAAGTCCAGCAATCCTGGTGCCCCTGCCACTGCTGAATCCACCTCCTGCAGGAACCACAAATAGGTTTCAACTTGTCCTGAGCGGCTGCCTGGAGCACAGGCAGGAAGGATTCTGCAACAACATCTGGACTCCGCGAGAAGGTCTGCCATCAGCAGAAATGTCCACCAGTGGGCTGGCCAGCTCGGCTCCCACGTAGTTATCATTCAAGCTCAGTGGGCGCAACATTTAGGCCAGAATCACCCCAAAGATGAGGAGTCGGTGCCTCCTGAGACTCAAGAATGAACTCATTATGAAAAGCATAGTCTGAGGTTCAGATGTTCAGATGCCACCTAGTCACCTGGCAACCCTGGTCCAAGTACTTCAACACCCTAACTCCTCCACACAGCGAGAGTCATGTGACTGTCTCCCAGGGCTCTCAGGAGAAACATAACGGGAGCTCAATAAAGGACAGCTGACACCGCCATTACTCCGTTCCAACAGTTGGGAAGTTTTTTCCGCACAAGAACACCTAGATTAGAGAAAAGAATACACTCCGTATTTACACAGTGCCAAGATACTGTAGGCACTAATAAAAGCTACCTGGTAAAGGCAGGTGCAGCGGCTCACGCCTGTAATCCCAGCACTTTGGGAGGCTGAGGCAGGTGGATGGCCTGAGCTCAGGAATTTCAGATCAGCCTGGGAAATATGGTGAAACTCCAACTCTACCAAAAATACAAAAAATGAGCCAGGTGTGGGTAGTGCAACACAGGAGGCTGAAGTGGGAGGATCACTTGAGCCCGGGAGGTAGAGTTTGCCATGAGCCAAGATCTCCCCACTGCACTCCAGCCTGCTGGGTGACAGAGTGAGACCCAGTCTCAAAAGGAGCTACTTCAATGCTCCACTAGAAGGTAGTTCCAGGCCCTTCCTCCTGCCACATTCAGCCCACATCTGGATCCCACCTCTGCTGGGGGCTGCCCAGGGCCCACCTAGAAGGTTCCTTCCACACTCTTCATGCTTAGCATGGAGTACCTATTTGCAAAACATGCTTCAAAAGTCACTAAAACAGGCCAGGCACGGTGGCTCAAGCCTGTAATCCCAGCACTTTGGGAGGCCGAGGCGGGTGGATCACCTGAAATCAGGAGTTTGAGACCAGCCTGGCCAACGTCTCTACTAAAAATACAAAAATTAGCCGGGTGTGGTGGCACATGCCTGTAATCCCAGCTACTAGGGAGGCTGAGGCAGGAGAATCGCTTGAACCTGGGAGGCGGAGATTGCAGTGAACCGAGATCGTGCCACTGCACTCCAGCTTGGGCAACAGAGCGAGACTCTGTCTCAAAAGGAAAAAAAAAAAAAGTCACTAAAACGATCCAAGCCTATAGGTAGATCAAACACAATTCTGAAATGAAGAGGTCTTAATGTATCAGAAAAGTCACTAAGTAAAGACAACTGCCTCCCAGTTGGAAATGGCCTCTCCCACTCTCAAGCCTTGTCAAGCCTGGCAGGACACCAAGGCCGACCTGAAGAAGCAGGGCAGGTCTTTCAGGACCGACACCTCCTTGGCACGTTCCCAAGGAGGAGCTGTTCACGCCTTCTCGAAGCAAGGACAGGTGCCCTGTGATGCCCGGTATCCATACACTCGGAGGACTAGCAAACGAAATGATAGGCTCTGAGGCTGGTGGGTGGGGACACAGTAGACCCTACTACAGGCCCCACAGAATTTAAATTAGGGCACAGCTATTCTCTGTCCTGATTTTCGTGTCTGAAATGATATCAAAGGTAGTTCCTTTAAGGAAGTTTTCCTGGAGCCACAGACAGATGATTGAGTGACGGACAGGCAGAGCTACGTTACGTATTGATCTCCCCAAGGCTTGTCAGCGACTCCAACAAGAACTGGAGGAAAAATGACTTTCTGGGAAAACAAAATAAAACACTGCTTTCCAAATAACCTGCACCATGAATGTGAAGGCACATTTCCAGGAGGAAAGAAAAATCTGCTAACGGACTGGGAGTCTTTCATTCCTATACCCATGCCAGACACCTGAACGCCCCAGGGCCTCTACACTGGCTACTCTGCTGAGAGAACCGTCCCCCAGAACCTTCTCCTGCCTGAATCCTTCTAGCCGTCCAGGTATCAGTTCAAATGTCACCTCCAGAGATTTTCCCTCACCACCACCACCACACACATGCACACAACACACACACACACACACACCAGTCCTACCTATTGCATGACCAGATTCATTTCCTCCATAACACTTATCAGCAGATATGTCATATTTTTCAGTGTTTAGTCCCTTACTGCCCATCTCTCCCCAGCCCCCAGCCAGCCTGTAAGGCACCATGAGGGTGGGCCCTTGTCTGTCTTACTCCTTGCTGCACACCCAGCTCTCAGTCAAGTGCTTCACGTGCAGTGGAGACTCTGTACATGCCTGCTGCAGGTAGGAACGAGCAAATAAAGGGGCAGAGGGGAGGCGTGATGGAACAGCCGTTCCAGACACAGAATGCTGCCCCGTGGCCTCACAGCACCTGGGAACTCAGCAGTTCTTTCCCACGCCAGCATCTCCCCTGGGCATGTCATATGCTTCTCCATCTCCATCCCAGCCCTCACCCAGAGAGAGATTTCTTCCACATGGGACTTACTGTAAACATTCCAGAGCACAGGCCTCTTTCTCACCTTTAACCTGCCAGATAGAATGCCCCGCAGAGCCGGGCTACAATATCTCACTTTGTCAGTAGGAGCTGTTGCCTCAATTTTACACCCAACCTGCAAACTACTGATATGACTTTTTTTTTTTTTTTTGAGACGGAGTCTCACTGTCTCCCAGGCTGGAGTGCAGTAGCGCGATCTGGGCTCACTGCAAGCTCCGCCTCCCAGGTTCACGCCATTCTCCTGCCTCAGCCTCCTGAGTAGCTGGGACTACAGGCACCTGCCACCACACCAAGCTAATTTCCTGTATTTTTAGTAGAGACGGGGTTTCACCGTGTTAGCCAGGATGGTCTCGATCTCCTGACCTCATGATCCGCCTGCCTTAGCCTCCCAAAGTGCTGGGATTACAGGCGTGAGCCACCGCACTGGGCCACAGATACGACTTTGATGACCGGAGGAACACCAGGGTTCTTGGTCTTGTGCCGACAGGATTAACGACGTGGACACACGTGGAGTGGTTTTAAGGAGCGAAAAGTTTAATAGGCAAGAAAGAAGGAAGAAAGAAGAGAACAGATCCCCGTACAGAGACAAGGGCGGGGGCTTGGAACAAAGAGAAAGGAAGTGCGGTGGAAAAGTCGTGGGTTACATGGGAGGCCGGAGGAGGTGGGGCCTGATCTGCATCCAGGCTGTTATTTACATAGCCCGCAGAAAACCTGGCCCTCCCACCTTAGTTTAGGCCTTTTAATATGCAAATATAGGGCTCCCCGAGGTTCTGAACACAAGGTGTTATCTGGAGGTGGCCACGACACTTGGTACACCCGGTGACAAGGAGAAGGAGGTGAGAATCGCCCTGTTGAGTGAACCCAGTTTCTAATGGGTGGTATTTGAATATCAGAGCTTGCTGGCCCGGCCCTTCAAGCCGCCTTTTCTGTTAGAAAAGAGATGATTCGGGGGTTGTTTCTTATTATAAGAAAATTTCCACCGAGAACCTTTACCCTAACTATCTGCCTAAAAATTATTTCTTAATAACTCCTGTAGTACTACTTCAGAATAGCTGTGCCCGAATCTAAATTTTATGTCTGAAATGATATCAAAGGTGTTTTCTTAAATGAGGTTTTCCTGGAGCGACAGACAGATAATTGAGTGATAGATGGGCAGAGCCCCAGGTCTATTGATCTCTCTTTGCTTGGTCACTAACGGGTCTTGGAAACACTGTCGTTCTCAGCTTCTCAGCAGCTGCCTGTTGCCCCCACCAGTGACTCGAGGTCCCTTTGAAAACAAAGGTCTCCAAGGGTAAGTGGGAAACGCTCTGAATTTGATTAGCTTTAAATGGGAAAGGTAACAGGCGTCATGGATGTGCAGCTTTTATGAGGAAAGAAAAAGACAGAAGCGCAGGCCGGGCCCCTCCCTCGCGTGACAATTATCACTTTTGCAGGATGTCCTGGATGTACTAATAATTTAATTTTGCCAGGCAGTATCACAAACAGCTGAAGAGGGGAAAGGTAGCCTGCCCAGCTAATTTCTAAAGCCATGTCCAATATCCATTCTCACAACCTACTTTACTGACAGTTCAAAAGCGACAGCTCCTCCTCCTCACACTGTCCTCACGGCATGACGTCCAATCGTTACGCTGACCTGCTACCTCCTCACCCTCATCTCCACCTCGCGCTTACTGGACAGTCGCTAGTTTCTAGGTAACCAACCTGCAATGAATGTTCTGGGACTCCCGCAAGATTGCCATTGTGTCAGCAGAGATGGGCCCTGTTCCAGTTGTCCAAAACCTTGACAGGACCAGGGCAGGGTAGGAGCAAATGTAAAGCAAAGACACCGACCAGCCCACTGGACAGGGGGTGATGAAACGTCACCTGTCACCAGGGCGGCGTGTCTCCAGCAAGCCTGCCAGCTTCACCCACACTACCAGGAGGGCAGCTCCGGGTCTGGGGTCTCCAGCTCTGCTGCAGCGCATGTGGGCTCTTGCTGGGGAGACTTTTACTAAAACACAGATTCCAGGGTCCTGAGCACAGAGTCAGGGTCGGCAGCGAGGCACAGGAATCTTCATTTAAAAACCACCCCAGCCAGGCGCGGGGGCTCACGCCTGTAATCCCAACACTCTGAGAGGCCGAGGTGGGCGGATCACCTGAGGTCAGCAGTTCGAGACCAGCCTGACCAACATGGAGAGACCCTCCCGTCTCTACTAAAAATACAAAATTAGCTGGGTGTGATGGCAGGCATCTGTAATCCCAGCTACTTGGGAGGCTGAGGCAGGAGAATCACTTGAACCTGGGAGGCAGAGGCTGCGGTGAGCCGAGATCGTGCCATTGCACTCCAGCCTGGGCAACAAGAGCTAAATTCTGTCTCAAAAAAAAAAAAAAAAAAAAAAAAAAATACCACTCCCAAGTGATTCTACTGTAGGTGGCCCCTAGGCACTCTGAGAAAGAAGGTGACAGATGGGCCCATTCTACTCAATCCCTGTCAGATGGCCCCAGGGTACTGGTTGGGTTTGGTTCTTGAGTCACACTGCAGGAGGACAATGGGCAAATTCTGGAGCAAGCTTGTCCAACCCAGGCTTTGAATGTGGCCCAACAAATGAGTTTTTTGCAATTTTCTTTTTTTAGTTCAGCTATCATTAGTGTTAGTGTATTTTATGTGTGGCCCAAGATAATTCTTTTTTTTTTTTTTTTTTTGAGACTGAGTCTCGCTCTGTCACCCAGGCTGGAGTGCAGTGGCATGATTTCGGCTCACCACAATCTCTGCCTCCTGGGTTCAAGCAATTCTCCTGCCTCAGCCTCCTGAGTAGCTGGGACTACAGGCATGTGCCACCACACCCAGCTAATTTTGTATTTTTAGTAGAGGGGGGTTTCACCATATTGGCCAGGCTGGTCTTGAACTCCTGCAAGTGATCGGCCCGCCTTGGCCTCCCAAAGTGCTGGGATTACAGGCGTAAGCCACAGTGCCCGGCCCAATTCGTCTTCTTCCAGTGTGGCCCCAGGAAGCCAAAAGACTGGACACACCTGTTCGAGAGCGTCCCAAGGAGGCAAGTGGTCCAGAAACCATTTAATTCGAGGCGCGACTGAAGGAACCATGGGTATTTGCCTCACGTGGGAGTGGGAAGAGGCAGAGAGGATGATATGTGTGTCCCCTCCAAATCTCACGTTGAATGTGATCCACAATGCTGGAAGTGGGGCCTGGTGGGAGGTACGGAATCCTGGGGGCGGATCCTTCATGAATGGCTTAGCACCTTCCCCTTGGAGGTAAGTTAGCTCTCGCACAGGCGGTTCACGGCAGATCTGGTTGTAGAAGTGTGTGGCACCTCCACCCGCTTCCACTCTGTCCTGCCCCTGCTCTTACCCTGTGATGTGCCTGCTTCCCCTTCACCTTCCGCCATGATCAGAAGCTTCCTAAGGCCCTCCCCAGAAGCACATGCTGGCACCACCCTTCTCTACGGCCTGCAGAACCGTGAGCCAATGACACCTCTTTTTAAAATAAATTACACAGTCTCGGGTATCTCTTTATAGCAACGCAAAAATGGTCTATTACAGAAGACAACACAACCACACACACCTGCTGATTTATTCGCTTCACATTTATTCTCATCCTTCTCCATCTAGCACAGTTGTGGTTCACCAGGTTTTTTCTTGCCTGTAATGAAGAGAGGATAAAGGGCTACAATAAACCCCTTCTCTCTTTCAAAATCTCAATCTGCTTTTGACCCAGGTGCTTCTAACAGAGCAACAATCAAGCATCGGTCTCCAGGAAGACAAGGCTGTCATGGCTGGAAGAAAGAAGACCCAGGTAAAGGATCCAGTGCCCTCTCTGTGCCCAGTGTGGCCAGATCAGTTCTCCTTCCCCTCACCCTGCTCGTGTCTTCCTCACCTCCAATGGCAACAGGGTCTTTGGCAAGCGGATATAGGGACCAACATCGTGTTAGCATAGCAATACAGAGTTTGTCTGCCTTGTAGGTATAGCACTTTGTGGATCTTCAAACACCCGGGCCTTCCAGATGAACTTCCAGGATGACCATGAGGAACTATGGCAAACCAGTAGGATGGAACCATGTCCCTGGAGGGACAGCAAGACTCAGGGGAAAGATGAAAAGAAACGCGTTGAGAGGATTGAGGAGTGAGCAGAGGCAGAGGGGGTGAGCCCCGGACACTCCTCCAGGTTGATGAGGAATAAACCACAAGGCAGCTCCAAAGGAGAGGTGGGGGCAAGCAGGGGTCTGTGCTATCCTCTGGACTCTGTGTGTTCGTGACCAGCCAACAGTGACGTTAGAATGTGGCCACATGGCCTTCCAGACACCGTGACACACCCTGAGGGGTTCCACAAGCATCAATCCATGATTTCTTTAACAGACTATCCAGCCCCCACAGCCGCCGTCGGAGAGCCAGTCCCAGACTCCCAGCCGGGCCTCGGGAGGGCGGCGCACCCTCCCCAGCGCCACTCGCCACTCGGCACCTGCCGTTCCCGCCTCCTGGTCCCAATTTCCATCCCTCCACACTGAGCAGGCATTTGTCAAAACAAATGCACGGAGTCACTCACCACCTGCTTTTGGCACTCACTAAAGAATACTTTTAGTGAACTTTTTTGAAATAATCCTTGCACAATGGGTAGAAGCATTCCTTAATTCGCCTTTTCTATAAATCATGTTTTGCTTTTTGACATTTAATACTAAATGTTCCTGACAGTAGAAGCCGTTTTTCTACAAAATAACATGTTCCACCCCATAAAAAGGAGGGGAAGAAGTATGACAGCGAGGGAAAGAGAGGAAGGAGATGAGATGGGAGAAGAGCAAACGGCAGTTCCAGGATTTCACTGTGAAATGAGGGTGGGCGGTCACAGTCCACATAGTCACCAAGCCGACCAGTTGGGGGCTGTGAGGACTTCTTTGCCAAATTCCTCGATTTGTCCTTCCATCCCCGGACCTATGACCTCCAAAGAACACTGCAGTTTTACCATGAATAACACCCAAACGGGGGCACCGAGCCAGATTCCTGCTTCTGTCACGCAGGCAGGAAAGTGGCCTGGGCTGCCAGGCTCGTCCCCATCCCCCACACCCCACCCTTGTGCGCAGCCTCCTCTAGGGGCCCGCCTCTCTTGAAACTGGCACTGAGCCCCAGTTCTGACTGCCCCCCCTACCTCCCTCCTGGTTCTCTGGGTTGGGGACACAGCTGGAGCCCAAGGAGGAGAGCCATGATCCCCAGACAGCCCTGGCGGGCTCAAACCCTCCAACTCCAGGGCAGGATCAGCTGCTGTATTAGTCTGTTCTCACACTGCTATAAAGAACTACCCAAGACTTGGTGATTTATAAGGAAAAGAGGTTTGATGGACTCACAGTTCTGCATGGCTGGGGAGGCCTCAGGAAACGCACAATCATGGCGGAGGGGACACATGGCAGAAGGTGCAGCAGGACGGAGAGAGAGAAGGAGGAAGCACTACACACTTTCAAACAGCAAACGTCCTGAGAGCTCACTGACTCTCTCGAGAAGAGCAGGGAGGAAGTCCCGCCCCCACGATCCAATCACCTCCCAACAGGCCCTTCCTCTGACAGGTAGGGATTAGAATTTCCGGTGAGATTTGGGTGGGCACACAGCCAAACCTTATCAGCCGCTTTCCAAGGCTGCCTGCTCTCCTGGGTTTCACAAAGCCCCTCGTCCAGTGCTCCCTGAGATTGGTACACACACATCCAGAGGGGTGCAAAAGGGAGTCCTGCAGGCACACGGACCAACCACTTCAATACTTATGGGCTTATATCGTGGTGCAAAGTACTAAGAAAAACGCTTTAGAACTTGGATTTCAACAGATACTACCTCAGGAGGAGCTAAGGAGAAAAGAAGAAGGAAAAGGAGTTGATATGGTTTGGCTGTGTCCCCACCCGAATCTCATCTTGAATTCCCACGTGTTGTGGGAGGGACCTGGCGGCAGGTCTTTCCCATGCAGTTCCTGTGATAGTGAATACGTCTCATGAGATCTGATGGTTCTGTAAGGAGGAGTTTCCCTGCACAACAACACCACCACAAAAGACGGGAGTTTCCCCTCTTTTTTTGCCTGCTGCCATCCATGTAAGATGTGACTCGCTCCTCATCTCCCACTATGATTGTGAGACTTCCCCAGCCACGAGGAACTGTAAGTCATTAAAATGCCCTTTTTCCTTGGCCAGGCGCAGTGGCTCACACCTGTAATCCCAGCACTTTGGGAGGCCAAGGCGGATGGATCACCTGAGGTCAGGAGTCTGAGACCAGCCTGGCCAACATGGTGAAATGCCATCTCTACTAAGAAAATACAAAAATTAGCTGAGCATGGTGGCAGGCACCTGTAATCCCAGCTACTCGGGAGGCTGAGGCAGGAGAATCGCTTGAACTCGGAGGAAGGAGATTGCAGTGAGCCAAGATCACACCACTGTACTCCAGCCTGGGGGACAGAGTGAGACTCCGCCTCTAAAAACAAACCCCTTTTCCTGTATAAATTACCCAGTCTTGGGTATGTCTTTATCAGCAGTGTGAAAATGGACTAATACAGGAGTCAAATTAAAATATGTTAAGTAGGTAATACTGCAGACAGCTCTAGGACACTGGGAAAATGCACGAAGGAAACATGCAGACAGAATTTTAGATGCACTGCTCACATCCGATGCCTCCTTCTGTGGGTGAGACACTGTGTTTAAAAGGCCAAACGCGGCACCAGCAGCCAGGAGGAGTTCAACACGCTGATTTCCCCGCCTGACGTCAGAACCCACTCACCTAATTCGCCTAATGTCTCATCTAAAGCCTCTCACTAAATCCCTTCCTGTAACCTCAAAAGGCTACACCCACCAGGCAATGCTAAGGATCCGGCACTTCTCTAAGCAGCACCACACTGTATAAAACAGGCATACGGCTCACATCAGAGGCATATGGCCCACATCAGCACATGACGGGCACATGGCTCACACCAGGCGCATGGCAGCACCATACTGTATAAAACAGGCATATACGGCCCACATCAGCACACGATGGGCACATGGTTCACACCAGGCACATGGCAGCACCATACCGTATAAAACAGGCATATACGGCCCACATCAGCACACGACGGGCACACGGCTCACACCAGGCGCGTGGCACATGACAGGCACACTGGCACCTGCTCTTCATGGGATCACAAAGAAAGGAAATGTGTCAGGTAGCAATGGAGACAGACATGAGCTCATCTCATCCTCGCCATCACCGTGCCCCGTGGAAAGGAGGCCGCTGTGGCCAGAGAGGGGAAGGCCCCTGCCCAAGGTGACTCGGTCGATGGCCAAAGCCCAGATTTCAGCCCAGGTCTCGCTGATTCCAGAATATACTCAACCTTTCAGGAACCAGGGTTGCCCTCGCTTCACTTGTCCTATCTGACTCCTTCATTAAGGGGCACAGCTCCCACTGAGCCTGCTCACTACAAACCCAAGTGCTGTCAAAAGAGGTAAACGTGTGGTCTCTAGCCCTCTTGATGCCACATACTTCAAGTCCACGCATAAATAAACTCCAGTGGAGAAAACCTCAACATCCCAACCTAGTAACGGCCCTTTCCTGATGGATCCAGAACCCTCCACCGCTCACCACCGCCACAGCCTCCCCGGGCCCAGCACCATCCTCTCTCCCCCGGGCCAGGGTGATGGCCCCTCAGTCTACTCTCCACACGGAGGCCAGACCCTCCTCCTCTGAGCCAGTCCAAGCTGGAATCCTCACTCCGATGCAGGCTGGGAGCTGCCCTCCTCCTGCTAGCTCTGGCACGGGTGCCCACTGCGCTCGCCCAGGCCACTGCGCTGAGCCTCTGACACAGCAGCCCCTCGCGCCTGCCACCCGATGCTCCCTGCCAGGGCTGCCCAGCCAGCTCCTTCCTTCCTTCAGGTCTTCACTCAATGCCACCTTACAGTGACAGCTTCCCTGCCCATCCAATTAAAAACTGCAACTGGCCGGGCGCGGCGGCTCACGCCTGTAATCCCAGCACTTTGGGAGGCGGAGGCAGATGAATCACCTGAGGTCGGGAGTTCGAGACTAGCCTGACCAACATGGAGAAACCCCGTCTCTAATAAAAAATACAAAAATAAGCTGGGCGTGGTGGCACATGCCTGTAATTCCAGCTACTTGGGAGCCTGAGGCAGGAGAATCACTTGAACCCGGGAGGCAGAGGTTGCAGTGAGCAGAGATCACGTCACTGCACTCCAGTCTGGGCAACAAGAGTGCAACTCCGTCTCAAAACACAAACTGCAACCACCCCCATCCTCTTCTCCTGCCGACACACGGTATAATGTACTCACCTGCTAACTTACTATATGATTTATTCATCTGCTTTTCGTGGAACAAAGAAATGAAAAGAAACCTAACCCTTTATGAACCCCTACTTCAGTGCCTCCCAGGCAGCGAACTAGACATTTTTAAGAGCTCATTTAGTCCTCTTCCTGCCAGGATGTAAGTGCTACAAGGCAGGGACTTTTCACCTGTTCTGTCTCTTCTGTTCATTGATACACCCAAGTTCCCAGGACAGCACCCGGCACATAGTAGATGCCCAGGCTGAATGATGGCTTCAGAGAGCAGCAGTACTGGATGGGATTACATGGATCTTAAAAATGCTCATCTCAGGCCGGGCGCGGTGGCTCACGCCTGAAATCCCAGCACTTTGGGAGGCCAAGGCGGGTGGATCACGATGTCAGGAGATCGAGACCATCCTGGCTAACACGGTGAAACCCTGTCTCTACTAAAAATGCAAAAAATTAGCTAGGCATGTGTGGCAGGTGCCTGTAGTCCCGGCTACTCGGGAGGCTGAGGCAGGAGAATGGCGGGAACCCGGGAGGCGGAGCTTTCAGTGAGCCAAGATCACGCCACTGCACTCCAGCCTGGGTGATAGAGCGAGACTCTGTCTCAAAAAAAAAAAAAATGCTCATCTCAAAGCAGCACTCGTTTGCCTCTGGCTTTTGTGAATGACCCACAAGGGCCAACCTAGGCTTCCCTCTGTCGGCACTGGCCAGATGGCCCTGGGGTCTGAGGACTCCCTCAAGCTACATGAAAGCACAGACCATCTCACTGAGTACAGCCAAGTCACCGTCGCGCCAGACCCCTGCTGCACTGCGGGAAGGTCCCCACCCCCACCGCACCTGCTGGCTCCCCAAGGCTCAGGCCTAGCAGACCACGGTTAGGAAAGCAGAGACCACTTGCCAACTGCAAAACTCAAGTGGGTGACCAATATGGGTAGAGCTAAGCAGTCACCCAATCACTGATGTGACCCCATGTGCTTCTGACAGGAAAGGCGGGGCCCAGCCAGGTGGAAAGGGGCTATCCACAGGTTATGCAGCAGGTCCTAGATGAGCCAGCCCAGAAGCCAGGCCCCGGGTCCTTCTCATACAGCCGTGCACCTGCCTGTGAGGGGAGCGAGGCCAGGACAGATCCCCGTGAAGCTGTGCTGAGTACTGGGTCCAGACTTCAGGGAGGGGCTGCTCCGCCGGCAGCTGGAGGCACCCTCCTCTCTACCCGCCACAGAGACTCTGAACGCCCTCGGAGGGCTGGCCCGGGTGTCTGCACAGCCAGGAAGTCTGAGGTGGCACGAAGGAGCCACTCAGATCTGCTCTCAAATTTTCCCTCCCATCCTATTCCCAAAGTTGCCCCCAAGCCTCTACCTCCTGCCTCAAACGCAGTAGGACCCACACCAATAAAAGGGAGTCTCCGCCAAGTGCTCGGGAGAACGCAGAATGGGAAGGGGAGGAGCCACCTGGAGGGGAGCTCACCAGGGTCCTGCAAAGCAGAAGATGCACGCGCCCCAGGACCCAGCAGCCCCTTCCAGGCATGACCCTGCAGAGCCTCAAGCACAACTGCAGATGCAGATGTGTGCCTGGGTGGTCACCGTAGTGGGGGTGACAAAACAGGAGAACCGCCCAGCCATCTCTCAGAAGGCAAATGAGTAAACGGAGGTCCGCCCACAATAAAATACTACACAGCAATTAAAACGACTGGGCAAGACTTCCACATATCAGCAAAGATAAATCTCACAATCATAATGCTACGAAATCTCATACTCACAATGAAATGACAAATGGATATACGAGAGTGTTTACATAACTGCTGGAAACATACAAAGCAGTAATACATAGATATTTTATGCATACATACACACGTGGTAAAAGAAAACATACAAATTGCACAAAACACACCAACTTCTTGTGACAGTAAATAGAGGGGGTAGGATGGAGAAGAACTAGAGTGAGCTTTAGCCATGTCTATACTATTTTATTTCCTTAAAAAAAGAATCTTAAGCAAATAGAAAAAAATGTTAGCACCCATTTAACTTACACAGTAGAAACAAAAGTATCTGTCACTTTTTTTTTTTTCATTTTTCTGTTTTGGCTTGTTCCAGAACTAAAATTTTTAACATCTAAAAAATAAATTATATCATGAGAGGCGGAAAGTGGGGTTGTGCGATATAAATTAGCAGGAAAAACTCTTCATAATGAAGAGGCAGGAGAGTGGCGGCTGAGGAGCAGCCTGACAGACCAGACCTTCACATGTTAATCTGTGGGAACAGGACCACATAGCACTGGGAAGTGTTTCTTGTGAAGAATGAAGGAAGGTTCCTGGGAACAATTTAAAAGAAGAAAAAAAACCACACATACACACACACACACAGAGGCGAGAGAGATTCACTGTGGTGTTATTTATTGTGTGAAAAACCAGAAACTCACAGCTCGGGTTACAAAAGAAATATGACCATAACTTATGCTACAGTGATAGGAACAATAAGCTGGAGGCAGGGCAGCGAGATGGGAGGCGTTGATGGCATACGCCACCACAGGTGGGTCCCCTATTCAGTGCAGTGAGTAGAGAACACATTCCCCTGCTCGATCCAAACTAGGCCCCGAGAGACAAGGGCTCAAGGGAACATGGGAAAATGAAGACGGTTTGTTGAATGAGATTTACAGCTTTCCGCTGCCTGGAGAAGAAAGTCACAAAGGGCTCTCCGTGGGGTCCAGGCACCGCACCCCAGCTGCCCGCTTTTCTCCAAGCACTTTCTCCTGCCCTTTTCTCAGACCCTCCCTCTCCGCAGGGCCCAAGGAAGGCTGTCCTAAGCTGACTCCTCTCCTGGGCCAGTGAGATTTCCCTCTCATATTTCCAGGCTGGAACAAATCCCCCAAAGACTCCCACAAATCAGGTCCAGATGCCGCACATGTCACAGGAAAAGGCTCAGAAGTCAACAGCTCCAGAAATCAGGGGCTAAACTGCAAGACCACATTTCACTTCCCAAGGCCGCTGCTTAAGACACAGCCTACAGAGCCTTAAGTAAAGGAAACGTTTTCATTTTGCATTTGCCTTAAAATGTCTCCCAACTCTCTGAGAGCCACATCGGTTCTAAAAACTTCAACTGTTCACATTTCTTTTTTTTTTGAGAAGGAGTTCTTGTCTCCCAGGCTGGAGTGCAGTGATGTGATCTCGGCTCACCGCAACCTCTGCCTCCTGCGTTCAGGCAGTTCTCCTGCCTCAGCCTCTCAAGTAGCTGGGATTACAGGTGCGCACCACCACGCCTGGCTAATTTTTGTATTTTTAGTAGAGATGGGGTTTCACTATATTGGTCAGGCTGGTCTGGAACTCCTGACCTCAGGTGATCCACCGGCCTCAGCCTCCCAAAGTTCTAGGATTACAGGCATGAACCATGCGCCCGGCCTGTTCACATTTCTGATCAAAGCAAAAGCCACTCGATGAGCCCAAAGAAGAGACCAGTAAGCAGGGCCAGCCTACCTGGCGGTTTACATCCTCCGCAAATGCTGCTCGGCAAATTCAACTATGTAGCCAATGGCTCTTCCCTGAAGCGAGTTTTAAAGGGTAACGCCAGAGGGAAACAGTGCTCTCAGACAAATCAGGGGGTGCCCGATGCCCAGCTCTGCGCCAGGGAGCACCCCCGCCAGGGTGGTGAGATTTCCCTCATATTTCCAGGCTGGAACAAATCCCCCAAAGACTCCCATAAATCAGGCCCCAGGGGGCCATCAGGGCTCGGAGACTTTGGCCATGGCGCAGACATCAGCAATGACCGCCCGGGCCTCGCAGGTTCTCCAGGGCCTCAGCCCCAGGGCCTGGGACCAAAGCCCCACCCTGCACTGACCACAGGTTACACCTGCCCTGAAACTGGGGTCAGCAGCAGAAACAACACGCCCCCCACGCCCGCAACCACAGGACGCGGCTCAGAGCCCGACGAGGTGATTTCCAAAGTGCCATCTGCTCCTGGGAAGCTGGAAGCTTGTTCCTTTTCCACTGTGAGGAAACTGGGGGCCACATGGCGTCGCACGGAGCCCTCTGCAGGCTCAGTCACCCTCACTCTTGCTCAGCACGTCCACGGGGCATAATTAAGTCTGTAGCTTGTGGGATCTCTGTGCCAAACCTGCTCTTTTGTTTCCCAAGGCGAACCGAGCATCTCGAACCTGGGCATCCAGGGAGCACGGCCCGGATTCTGGGGCCGCCACCTGCGCCAGGCTGGGACCTGACACAGCGTGAGCAGGTGAGCCACTGAGCAGGACCATGAGGCGGCATGCTAACGCTGGGCACCGCCACCAAGGGCGGGACACAGACCAGACCTGCAGGGCCTTCACGGGGCCAGGGCAGTGCCCAAGGGCCCGCCCAGCACGCGTCAAACACAAACCGGTGCGCTATGCACATTCAGTCACTCAACGCCGCCCCCACACCAGTGTTTTGGGGCAGGTGATATGACTGGGCCCCTGCTGCAGACAAGAAGCGGTTCAGAGAATGTAAACAACTACCCCCCACCTCCCAGAAAGATGAGGCAGAGCCAGAATCTAAAGCGGCCCATCTGTAGCCAACACCATACTCATCCAAGAGACGCACACACATTCCCACACCAGCTGCGCAGGAAGGAGAAAGAAGTCAGACTCGGACCCTAACCCCAGCCGCCCCAGGCTGGGAAATTCACCAGCACTGCGGACACAGCGGGGATCACAGCAGCATCAGAAAGACCCATGAGGCCATGGGTTTGCAGCGGGAATGCAGTCCCTCAGCAAGGAGCTTGAGTCGGGCTAAACCAGCAGAACAGGCGGTTTCCGAGTACCATGCTCGCCCAACAGGGAGCCGCTGCCCGGGCCTGGAGATCCCTGTGACAGTCAAGGCAGGACTGGAGCTGCAGGAGCGCAAGACCAGGCGGGAGACAGCGGCGGGGTTCCCCATCCCACACGGCTCGCACCCACAGGCTCAGCCCCGGGCAGGGCCGAATCGGCTGGGGACTCAGCTCCGAGTGAGATGAGCAGAGCCAGGCGACGGGATGGAGGGAGCCATGACTATGGGCCTGCAGCTGAGGAGGCCGCCAAGCTTCCTTCCGGTGGGCGTGGAGCAAAGGCTTTCATTGTCCACAAAACACAGGTGACTGCAGGGAGTCACAAGTGGGTGAGATCCAAAAACTGACAGGCTAGGAACCAAAACAGAAGACAAAACAGCGCACAGAGCAAGCACAGCGTGGAACTGGCCTCCGAACACAAGGGAAGGCAGGCAGGGAGACCGCCGGCGCGGGGAACCAAGAGGGCACAGGAGAGCTGCTCCCAGTCTCCCTTGTCCACTGAGCAGCTGTGTGGCCCTGAGCAAGTTGCTTGGCCTCTCTGGGCCCCAGTTTTCTCATGGATAACATGAATAGACTCAACTCCAGGACCAGAGACTGGACTCCCTCCAACCCAGACCTCTTCTGCAGCTAAATGAGGGAGGTGGGGCTCCAACATCGCAGCCTGTAAATCAGTCCTCCCAGAAAGAGGCTTGCTGCTGTTCTACGGGCAGCTCCTGGAGGAGGGAGGGAAGGTCCACCCAGGCAGCCCTACGATTCCCCTGTTCTGTGCCACCCGGCTGACCAGGGGAAGAGGTCAGCCAGCAGCAGGCACGGGGCACCGTGGAAACCCTTCTGGTGGGGCCCCATTTCTCACAAAGCATTCCTGGCTCTGGAGAGACAAGAATGAACCGCCAAAATCAACAGGCATCGGGCAGAGCGCTGAAGAATCGGCAAGCCGGACTCCGGTCAGGGCTCCGAGCATGCTCCTCTCTGCAGCCTCTTCCTGGGGGGGCTCGCTGCCCCTCACCAGCCTGACTGCTCCAAGGTTAAAAGAGGGAGGAAAAGCAGGATCCAGCATGGCACCTGACACCTGGGGGCCCCTGCGATGGTGGCAACTGCGGCTCACTGATGGTGATGATAAACCTGAGACAGCTCTGGGCATTCCGCGCCCCTCACCCTCATGCTCCGCAGGTCTGAGGTGCGCCCCACACAGGGCAGGGCCCAAGAAACGAACCAGTACCTCCCAGAGGACAGAAGGAAAGTCAGCACGGAAGCCTCGCCCAGGGATTATCCCAGAAAGAGCAGAAGAGCAGCCTCCTCACGCCCCACAGCCTCTCACCTGCACACTCAAGACAGGCTCTGGAAAGGGCATGAGGTCTATGAGCCCCTAGCACTGTTTACACATACCAGAAGAGAACAGACTGTTACTCAGAGCCGGAGCGTCCCCAGCCCTCCTATGGATGAGAAACTGAGGCAAAGACACCAGAAGGCTTTGCCAACGGAAGCTAGGGTCAGGGGAAGACCCAGAACTCAGGATCAGTAACATCTGGGCAGGACTCTGTCCACCGCGCTCCAGCTGAAGTGAGCACCCAGTGGCAGGTGCAGGCTGGAGAGCTTGCCTAGGGCACTGCCCGCCAGCCGGGGCTCGAGGCAGACCAAGCAACCTCCCCAAGGCTCTCAGGTGAAGGAGACAAGTGAAGGCCCTCGGACCTCCCAAGGGCCAGCACCAGCATTTCTTCATGGTAATGCAAGGGGGTCAGTTCCAAAACCCAAAACACCGCTGATGTTTCATAGCTAGTCTCAGGCCGGATGACTTTCTGCAGGAGAACCCACGACAAGAGGGACCAGGAAGCTTTCTTTACAAGCTTGAGGCCTCTGTAGGCAGCCAAGGACGCCAGGTCCTGTATGTCTGAGCAGCATGTGCACAGGACATCTGACGGGCATTGGTGCCCAGCCATCCCACCCCGGCCTTCCATGGCTGCACTCACACCCCACTGCCCACCGTGCTGGCATCCAGCTCCTCCAGTGTGCGAGCCTATGCAGTCTTACCCACGCCAGGCCCTGCACAGCACTATGTCCTGGAGAATGAAATAAGACACAGCCCTCATCCCCCAGCAGCTGGCAGAAGGGCCAGTGTCAGCTTGGCAGGAGCCAGGGGAAAGGGGCTCACCAGGGTGGAGGTGAGAGGTGGTCCCCACATAACTAGCACCATCTGAGCTTCGTTATGAAGGGCAAGTTAATCAGATGAAGACAGGAGGAATGGGTGATCTGGGGTAGAAGCCCCTGAGCAAAGTCCCAGAGATGGGAAGTGGCTGGGGTACACCACAACCCCAGGCAGTCCAGCCAGGTGGATCACCATGGCAGCCAGGTACTTCCTGGCTGGGCCGGCACAGGCCCCCTAGCTCCCTCTGTGGCTCCCGCTCAGGAGTCCTGGCTGCCGCTGACTCTGCCAACCCAGAGAGCCACACACTCACCCAGCCAGGCCGCCCCACCCCAGCTGCTCCCCTCTGCCCCATCTTCTGGTCATGACTCTCCTGCCAGAGACAGAGGACAGAGCCAGTCTGTGGCTCCAGCTGCCTGAGTTCCCTCATCTCTAAGGTGGGCAGGTCACATCCTACCCATGTATCCTGGATGGTTCCTCCAAGCTCCCTGCCCCCAGCCAGCCTCTCCATCCTCACAAAGCAGCCCCGGCACACCCAGAGCCCTCAGCCCTGTATCTTCCTACCGTCTAGAGAGCCGGTGGCCAAGGGCACCCTAAGCAAAGCCTGCACTATGCCTGATCTTGGGCAGGTTTTTCAGACAAATCCACCTGCCGAGCCTATGAAGCCCCTGCAGAACCCCACCCAGACCAGGACTCAGGGAGCCTGCCCACTTGAGCGGTCACACAGAGCTCACATCCTGGGCTGCTGTGCTGTGATGCTCTGGCAAAAGCAGGGCCACCTCACAGCCTTCAGTGAGGTAAGAGCCACAGAGGGTGAGGCCAGAGACCCCACTCGGGGGGCAGCGTGGCGGCCAGGCAGAGGAGCGGCTCTGGGAGTACGTGGGGCTATATGAATCCATGAGCGTCTCCACAGATGCCCGGCCTTTTTAAGTCATTTACAGCTTACACTTGGCTGATGCCCAAAAATGACTATAAACAATTAGTGCGTGCAATCAGACCAAGAAAACAAATCCAAAATCATTAAGAGAGAAACAAAACATCAAAATTTGATCAAAAATTGTGTAATTGTGCACCGTTTACTGTAAACAAATTTGAATTGGAACCTTTGAGAAACTAAGGAACGTTCACAGAGGCGACTGTCATCTACACAAGACTACAAAGGCTTCGTCACCTTGACAAGCAGCAGCCCCCACTCCGGGGCACAGGCCGGCTCGCATTGCAGAGCCTCTGCCCAGGGCCAGGCAGGGCTAGGGCCTGTGAGGAAGGGATGTGATGAAGATGAACCTCTTCCTTCCAGCAGGAAAGAGAAAGTGCAGATACCCCTGAACATCAAATAAGGCTAAGGTGTCCCATGCTTCAGAGAGAGTCAAACGATATACTGCCAAGAGGTGGGGGCGGGAGGGGTGTCAGAGAAGAAAAAAACACAGTAGTTTGGAGAATTGAAGACTTGCAAGAACACAGGGACACCGGACATAAACCTGGGCAGAAAGCTGTTTTGCAAGCTAGCTGCACTGCCCTCCAACTGAATCAATGGTATCATACTTACCTGGCAGGGGAGATACCAGCACGGTGAATAAACAGGTATGTGCTTTCTAGAGTGATGACAGCAGGGTGTCACCTCCCAACACACCTATTCTGGTACCATTATTAGCAGCCACCGTTGACCAAGCACCTGCCATGTGCCAGGCCGCGAGCTGTCTCATTTCATCTGTTATCTAAGCAGCACACCTGTGCTATCCCAAGGCCAGAACTGAGCAGGGCAGCAGGGGCCAGCCTCTGGGAGACTAGTCCCACCAGCAGAGGATGGCTTAATCAGGGCTGCTTAGCAGTCATCGCCCTAACAAATAAAACAAATGGCTTTAATTTAAAACACATCAACTTAACAGCAGGCTTTCTGCCAGCTGATGAGGCCTAGCTCCACTGCTCAGAACAGGCAAGTAGTTAGAGTTGCCTCTTGGGGTCAGAGCCCTGAAGTCAAGGTCCCTGTTGCCTGCGGGTAAGGCGTGGCACATGATGTTGCCCTGGTCATCTTGACTTGTCCTCCACAACTCACAGGACGGTGTGAGTGGCCCCAGGGCGAAAGACAAGAGCCCTGGACGGGAAGGGTGTGAGGAAGGCAGCAGGGAGGCCTTCGGGCCCTGCCAGGCGGCCCTTCCAGCAGGCAGGCAGTGGGGCTCCTCCTCCCAGGGAGAGGTCTCCCGCCCCAGGAACAGGCCTGGGAAGCCCTCATCTCATCGCGAGGACAGTCGCGTGGGATAGGCCTGCAAGGTGGCATCCGAGTCCCTCCCTCGATTAAGGACGCCGGGCTCCAGGCCAGCGCCAGGGACAGACCCAGCACCAGGGCGCCCCCCGGAGTCGGCCTCTGGCAGCCTCGGGTCTTTGCCAAACTCGCCACCGGCGCCAGGATACCGAGGGGCCGCCCCCAGCACGCAGCTCCCGCAGACCCGTTTCCCACACCGGCTGCCGGGTGTGCCGGGGACCAGGCGGACTGGAAGGGATGCGGCTGGGCCCCGGGGAGGACCCGGCAGGTGCGAGGGGCCTGCCCGTGCATCGTCCCTGCGACCGGGCGGCGGATCGGATCGCCCGTCCCAGCGGCTCGGCCCCGCCTTGTCCAAAGGGCTCATCAAAGCCGGTTTACCAGCAGCCCAGGAAGGAAATGACCGCCCGCCACAGCCCTGCGGACTGCCTTTCATTTCAGGGCTTTCGAAACAACAAGGGAGGGCGGAGCTCCAGGAGGAAAAAAATACAGCCCGCGGGAGCCTCCAGCTTCGGGCCACAGCCGCGCGCACCTCGCAGACCGGGGGTCGGAAGCACAGACGCGATACAGCGGCGCCCCCAAGCGGCCGCGCGGGGCACTGCACTCGACACGTGCGTCGGCCCCGACCGGGGAGAGACGGCGCCGCGGAGGAGGGGCCAGTTCCGCCCCACGCCGGACGCCCGCGGCCCTCGGGTCTGCGGGTCTGTGGGGTGTCGCGCCGACCGCAGCCGCGGAGGGTCTCCAGCGCACATCGCGGAGCACAGGACAAAACCTGTGCCTGCACCGCAGCCCCCATCCAGCTCCCGCAACACGGGCCCCGCTGGGCAGCCTCGGGCACAGGGCAGCTGGAAAGCCAGCCCCGGACACTGAGCGGATTCTGCCTCCTGGAGGCCGGACTGCATCCTCCCCTCCCGAGCGAGACAGAGCCAGGGGGACACAGGGAGGCGAAGCCCCTGGGATAGGTGAAGACGACAGGCCCTCCCACCTCCACTGTGGGTATTAGGGTGGGCTGCCTCTCAACCCACCCTTCCGGAAAAGACCAGGCTGCTGCTGACACCTCCCTCGAACAGCAGAGGGCCGGGCTGTTACTAAAGGCAGCTCGGTGTGGCACTAGTCACTACCCCTTTCTGACGCAGGGTATCAGCTGGGGGAGGGACACTGAGCCCAGAGCTGCCTTCCAGTTCCGATGTTCGGTGAACCTGCAATGCTCCCTGAAGCAGAGAGGGAAGTTGCACTCCCAGCAAGCGCAGTTTTGGTTCAGATTGAATGGATTTATCTGGGGTGTCATCAGCAGGCGGATGACAGATTGTGAGCTGGGTTACAGCCCAGCCCTCATCCCCACACCCACAGCCCCTTGGCACAGCAGCTAGCGTGGTCCTGAAGTGCCTCCTGCTGCTCTGGGAGCTCCGTAAGCCACCTGCTCTCAGCCTCAGGGATTCCACACCTCTTTCCCCAACTTCAGCCATGCTCAAGTGAGGCGTCTGCACTTGTATACATTCTAAAGGCCTGAACAGGCCGGGCGCGGTGGCTTATGCCTGTAATCCCAGCATTTTGGGAGGCTAAGGCAGGCGGATCACTTGAGGTCAAGGGTTCGAGCCCAGCCTGGCCAACATGGTGAAACCCTGTCTCTACTAAAAATACAAGAATTAAGCCGGGCATGGTGGCGCACAGCTGTGTAATCCCAGCTACTCGGGAGACTGAGGCAGGAGAATCGCTTGAACCCTGGACATGGAGGTTGCAGTGAGCTAAGATCACACCACTGCACTCCGGCCTGGGGGAAAGAGCAAGATTCCATCTCAAAAAGAAAAGAAAAAGAAAATTAAAGAAAAGAGGGGAGGGGAGGGGAGGAGAGTAAATGTGGTACTATGACAGAGCAAGACTCCATCACTAAATAAAGTACTGAACAAATGTTGCTACTATTATTCTCCCAATCAAGACTTCATACTAGGAAACATCCCCTTGCTGATTTTAGGCGCATCAGTGTACACGTCAGAAATTTCCAAACCACGTTCTCAGAATATGCACGTTTCTAGCCATGTTGTAACACCTCACAGGGTAAGGAGCGGAAAGTCAAGGTAACTGGTTTTTTATTTTTTAAATAAAATGCATTTTGGTAAATATATTTTAAAAATACCAAATACATGTATGTAGTTGTCCTTAGCAACATGTAATCATCTCATCATTTGTCATTAGGGAAATGCAGACCAAAACTAAAATGAGATACCACTTCACACCCATTAGAATAGCCGTAATCGAAAAGATGGATGATTCCAAGTGCTGGTGAGGATGTGGAGAAACCAGAACCCCCATACACCGCTGGTGGGAATGTAAAATAGTACAGCGACTGAGTTTGGCAGTTCCTCAAAAGGTTAAACAGAGTTAACCATTCCACTCCTAGGTTATGCCCCGGTGATGTGAAAACATATGTCCACACAAAAACTTTTTTTTTTTTTGACACAGAGTCTCACTCTGTCACCCAGGCTGGGGTGCAGTGGCCAGATCTCGGCTCACTACAAGCTCCACCTCCCGGGTTCTCGCCATTCTCCTGCCTCAGCCTCCCGAGTAGCTGGGACTACAGGCGCCACCACCTCGCCCGGCTAGTTTTTTGTACTTTTAGTAGAGACGGGGTTTCACCGTGTTAGCCAGGGTGGTCTCAGTCTCCTGACCTCGTGATCCGCCCGCCTCCGCCTCCCAAAGTGCTGGGATTACAGGCATCGGTCACCACGCCCGGCCAACAAAAGCTTCTAAGTAAATGTTCACAGCAGCATTATTCATAACAGCCTCAAAGTGGCAAGAACCCAAATGTTCATCAACTGATGAATGGATGATGTCGCATAATGATCCATACGATGGAATAGTATCCAACCATAAAAAAGGTGAAGTATTAATGCAATGCTACAACGTGAACCCTAAAAACACTAGGCTAAGTAAAAGAAGCCGGACACAAAAGACCACATATTAATGAGTCCATTTGTAGTAAATATTCAGAATAGACACATTTATAGAGACAGCAAGCTGATTTGTAGTCTCTAAGGACGGGGGAGACAGGAGGATGGAGAGTGACGCTAACGGATACAGGGTTTGTGAGGTGACAAGTGTTCTAGAATCAGTGGTCATAGTTGTACAACCTTGAGAATATACTAAAAACCACTGGATTGTATATGTTAAATGAGTGAGCTTTATGATACATGAATTACATTTCAATCTTTATTGCAAAAAAAGGTAATTATGTATCTTTTTAAAATATGGCCTATAGGAACAAGGAACAGTCAGCAAGTCATGAGGAATGACGGATGCCCAAAGCTGGAACAGTTAATCCGTGCACTGAGGCCCCAGCAGATTTTATAAATCCCCATCTATCAGTATATTTCATCTATATCATCACCCCAAGGCTTTGCCTTATAATTTCAACACATACTTGTGGGCTTCTCCAGAGTTTATTGTATTTGATACAATACTATACAAAGTTATTCCCCATAGATCCATGATTATAAAGTTTTCCAGAAGAAACATACATTGGTACACAAACTACTATAGTTGTTTTCATGAGTATATTACAATTTAAAAGAAAGCCACTGTTAAAAGCATTTGATAAAATATGCACTGTTCTCTAAACACTGCCATATAAAATGTCAGCCTATCTTTTCAAAGCGCCTCTCCCTTCAGGACATGTACCTTTGATCACCTCTTTTCCAGACCATCATAACTTATTCAAAAGTTTCATTCAGGTGCAAGGTGCCTGCTGCTGTGACAAGCTGGAAAATCCGCTGCATTTCCAGGGTCACCTGTTTGTCATTAGCTTCATCAATGAGACAGCCAGCATCAAGGTCAAGGTCTTCACATCCAGGCTTCTGTCAAGCCCCACCTAGGAGCTAAGGTATTCAACTTTTCCAATTCACTCACAGGTTTGCTCTTGAACTCAAAGAAACTCTGAGAATCCCCTACTGCACTTTAACATTTGTCTGGTCATTCCCAGTCCTTGGCATGTGCTCCTCCTGGAACCCAACAGTCACCTGTAAGTGGCTGCTGAGGTTTAAAGGGTGTCCCCCGAATTCACATACTGGAAATGTGATCCCCAGTGATGCTGCTGGGAGGTGAGGCTTTCATGAGCTGATGAAGTCATTAAGAGGGATTCACGCCAGTCTCCCAGGCCTGGGTTACTTCTCTTAGGAGGGAGGGAGTTCTCACTCACTCACGGCACTGGATGAGTTACCAAGAGTAGCTGTTATAAAGCCAGGTGCCCCTCACGCTGTGCCCCTTCCGCATGCCTCTGCTTCCCTCCCCAGAAGCTGCCACCGTGCTCTGGGACTTCCCAGTCTCCAAAACCTCAAGTTAAATAAATATCTTTCTTTTCTGAATTACCCAGGCTCAGGTATTTTTATGGCGACAGAAAACAGACGAGGATTGTGGGGGATGTGCAGTTTCCTTCTTCCTCCTAATTTGTCACCAGGAAATGGAGCAACCCAGTCTCAGGCTCTGAAAGAGGCTGAGGTTTGAGGGAAAAGGGACAGATCACTGACAACTCTTCTAAGATATCCTGGGTTTCATCACTATAGTTATTAGTCAGTCAACTATACATATTTATTGAGAACACAGATTGTGCCAGAAACAGTGCTGAGACTACAGTGTCCACGGGAGAAAGAGGAAGCACCCCGTCCACTGCCCTGTGCTTCTGTATGGAGGATATGCTCCCCCCGTCCACTGTCCTGTGCATCTGTATGGAGGATATGCTCCCCCGTCCACTGTCCTGTGCTTCTGTATGGAGGATGCTCCCCCGTCCACTGCCCTGTGCTTCTGTATGGAGGATATGCTCCCCCCGTCCACTGTCCTGTGCTTCTGTATGGAGGATATGCTCCCCCCGTCCACTGTCCTGTGCTTCTGTATGGAGGACGCTCCCCCGTCCACTGTCCTGTGCTTCTGTATGGAGGATGCTCCCCCCGTCCACTGTCCTGTGCTTCTGTATGGAGGATGCTCCCCCGTCCACTGCCCTGTGCTTCTGTATGGAGGATATGCTCCCCCCCGTCCACTGTCCTGTGCTTCTGTATGGAGGATGCTCCCCCGTCCACTGTCCTGTGCTTCTGTATGGAGGACGCTCCCCCCGTCCACTGTCCTGTGCTTCTGTATGGAGGATGCTCCCCCGTCCACTGTCCTGTGCTTCTGTATGGAGGATATGCTCCCCCCGTCCACTGTCCTGTGCTTCTGTATGGAGGATGCTCCCCCGTCCACTGTCGTTCTGTATGGAGGACGCTCCCCCCGTCCACTGCCCTGTGCTTCTGTATGGAGGATGCTCCCCCGTCCACTGCTCTGTGCTTCTGTATGGAGGATATGCTCCCCCCGTGCACTGTCCTGTGCTTCTGTATGGAGGACGCTCCCCCCGTCCACTGTCCTGTGCTTCTGTATGGAGGATGCTCCCCCGTCCACTGCCCTGTGCTTCTGTATGGAGGATATGCTCCCCCCGTCCACTGTCCTGTGCTTCTGTATGGAGGACGCTCCCCCCGTCCACTGTTCTGTGCTTCTGTATGGAGGATATGCTCCCCCGTCCACTGTCCCGTGCTTCTGTATGGAGGATGCTCCCCCGTCCACTGCCCTGTGATTCTGTATGGAGGACGCTCCCCCCCTCCACTGTCCTGTGCTTCTGTATGGAGGATGCTCCCCCCGTCCACTGTCCTGTGCTTCTGTATGGAGGATGCTCCCCCGTCCACTGTCCTGTGCTTCTGTATGGAGGATATGCTCCCCCGTCCACTGTCCTGTGCTTCTGTATGGAGGATATGCTCCCCCGTCCACTGTCCTGTGCTTCTGTATGGAGGATGCTCCCCCGTCCACTGTCCTGTGCTTCTGTATGGAGGATATGCTCCCCCCGTCCACTGTCCTGTGCTTCTGTATGGAGGACGCTCCCCCCGTCCACTGTCCTGTGCTTCTGTATGGAGGATGCTCCCCCGTCCACTGCCCTGTGCTTCTGTATGGAGGATATGCTCCCCCCGTCCACTGTCCTGTGCTTCTGTATGGAGGACGCTCCCCCGTCCACTGTCCTGTGCTTCTGTATGGAGGATGCTCCCCCCGTCCACTGCCCTGTGCTTCTGTATGGAGGATATGCTCCCCCCGTCCACTGTCCTGTGCTTCTGTATGGAGGATATGCTCCCCCCGTCCACTGTCCTGTGCTTCTGTATGGAGGACGCTCCCCCCGTCCACTGTCCTGTGCTTCTGTATGGAGGATGCTCCCCCGTCCACTGCCCTGTGCTTCTGTATGGAGGATATGCTCCCCCCGTCCACTGTCCTGTGCTTCTGTATGGAGGATATGCTCCCCCCGTCCACTGCCCTGTGCTTCTGTATGGAGGATATGCTCCCCCGTCCACTGTCCTGTGCTTCTGTATGGAGGATATGCTCCCCCCGTCCACTGTCCTGTGCTTCTGTATGGAGGATATGCTCCCCCGTCCACTGCCCTGTGCTTCTGTATGGAGGACGCTCCCCCCGTCCACTGCCCTGTGCTTCTGTATGGAGGACGCTCCCCCCGTCCACTGCCCTGTGCATCTGTATGGAGGACGCTCCCCCCGTCCACTGCCCTGTGCTTCTGTATGGAGGATATGCTCCCCCCGTCCACTGTCCTGTGCTTCTGTATGGAGGATGCTCCCCCCGTCCACTGCCCTGTGCTTCTGTATGGAGGATATGCTCCCCCGTCCACTGCCCTGTGCTTCTGTATGGAGGATATGCTCCCCCGTCCACTGCCCTATGCTTCTGTATGGAGGATATGCTCCCCCGTCCACTGTCCTGTGCTTCTGTATGGAGGATGCTCCCCCCGTCCACTGCCCTGTGCTTCTGTATGGAGGATATGCTCCCCCGTCCACTGTCCTGTGCTTCTGTATGGAGGACGCTCCCCCGTCCACTGTCCTGTGCTTCTGTATGGAGGATGCTCCCCCCGTCCACTGCCCTGTGCTTCTGTATGGAGGACGCTCCCCCCGTCCACTGTCCTGTGCTTCTGTATGGAGGATGCTCCCCCCGTCCACTGCCCTGTGCTTCTGTATGGAGGATGCTCCCCCCGTCCACTGCCCTGTGCTTCTGTATGGAGGACGCTCCCCCCGTCCACTGTCCTGTGCTTCTGTATGGAGGATGCTCCCCCGTCCACTGTCCTGTGCTTCTGTATGGAGGATGCTCCCCCCGTCCACTGTCCTTCTGTATGGAGGATATGCTCCCCCCGTCCACTGTCCTTCTGTATGGAGGATATGCTCCCCCCGTCCACTGCCCTGTGCTTCTGTGTGGAGGATGCTCTCCTGGACAAACACCCTGGCCTCTTGCTCCCCGCCCCATCCTCCTCCCCTCCTCACACACTAACTCCTCCCTAAGGCAGGAGGAGAGACGGACCTGACCGGTGAGTTTGGGAAGCAAGTCAGCCCCGGCCCCCACCTCTCTTTCTCTTCTCCGGAATCTACCTGTGCAGAACCTGCCCCTCCCTGCAGGGAGGCGAGCAGCTGCCAGAGCTATCCGTGCCTCCAGAAGTCTCTCCAGTTCTTGTGTCCCAGGTTAAGAGGCTGCTTGCCTGCCCTATCACTTCCAACTTAGGCCAGAAATAAGGATGGCATCTATGGGGTTCCCGTAAACCTCAATAGATGAAGGGAGGTAAGGTCTCTGCTTTCTGGAGATTACCTTCCAGGAGTGGGTACAGAGAGACTACAAACAAGTTAACAGGACAGTTACTTGCTCAAACATGCAGAGCACACTCCAACCTGAGACCCGCACACTTGCAGTGGCCTCAGACGGAGTCTCGCCCAGATGGCTGTGGCTCCCTCAGGTCCTTCAGGCTCTGCGCGAATGGCACCTTATCCATGGAGCCTTCCCTGACTACCTACGCACCACGGCTAACAACTCCCCACACTGACAACCACACACTTCCTATCTCCTCAGCCTGCTTTACTCCCCTCTGTAGAATTGATCACAATCTCACTCGCTCTATATTTATTTATTTGTTAAAAATATATCTCCCATACCTTCCCCGCAACCCCAGAACTTCAGCTCCACGAAGGCAGAAACTTGTTCCGTTCCCTGCTGTTCACAAGTACCTAGAACAGTGCCTGGAACGGGACACGCACCCAACAACCCCCGATGAATGAATACATGAAAAAATGAATACATGCTATAAAGGAAACGCACAGCTGGGCGTGTTGGCTCACAACTGCGATGCAACATTTTGGGACGCTAGGGCAGGAGGATCACCGGTTTGAGACCATCCTGGGCAAGAAGGTGAGATCCCAGCTCTACAAAACAATTAAAAAAAAAAAAAAATTGGCCGGGCGCAGTGGCTGATACCTGTAATCCCAGCACTTTGGGAAGCCGAGGCGGGTGGATCACAAAGTCAGGAGTTTGAAACCAGCCTGGCGAAGATGGTGAAATCCCCTCTCTACTAAAAATAAAAAAAAAAAATTAGCCAGGCGTGGTGGTGGGCACCTATAATCCCAGCTACTTGGGAGGCTGAGGTAGGAGTATGGCTTGAACCCGGGAGGCAGAGGTTGCAGTGAGCTGAGATTGTGCCACTGCACTCCAGCCTGGGCAACAAAGTGAGACTCTGTCTCAAAAAAAAAAAAAAAAAAAAAAAAAAAAATTAGCTGTGCATGGTGGCACATGCCTGTAGTCCTAGCTACTCAGGAGGCTGAGGCAGGAGGATCCCCTGAGCCCAGGAGTTTGAGCCCAGGAGTTTGAGGCTACAGTGAACTGTGATCATACCATTGTGCTCTACTCTAGCCTGTGCGGCAGACAGAAAGAAACCCTGTCTCAAAAAAACAAAAAGGCCAAGCACGGTGGCTCACGCTTGTAATCCCAGCACTTTGAGAGGCCAAGGCAGGTGGATCACCTTAGGTTAGGAGTTCATGACCAGCCTGGCCAACATAGTGAAACACCATCTCTACTAAAAATACAAAAATTAGCTGGGCGTAGTGGGAGGCACCTGTGATCCCAGCTACTTGGGAGAGTGAGGCAGGAGAATCGCTTTAACCCAGGAGGCGGAGGTTGCAGCGAGCCAAGATCGAACCCTTGCACTCCAGCCTGGGTGACAGAACAAGACTCCATCTCAAAAAAAAAAAAAAGAAAAAAATGCACAAGGTGATGGGAAAGATGAAGGCTGGCATGAGGGTTGCATTAGAAAAGAGATTCAGGGAAGGTCTTTCTGAACTGTTAACACTGGAGCTGACAGCACAAGGGAAATACTACAAAGAAGTAATATTGTTGTGCTCCGTGGAGGCCACACAAACAGTGGCTGGTGGGCCCCACCGCCGCTGCAGAGAGCTGGCCAGCACGGGCAAAGAGAGGAGACGTGAGAGGCGCCTTTAGGCTTGTTCACTGTGATCACTTTCCCAGAAGTCAGTAGAGTAGAACCGTGTTATGAGACTGGACCTGAAACAATACACACAGCAGCACTGGGCTAAACTGGACTAAATGCAACACAGCAACCCTGATGTGATGGCCCCAGCTCCAGCAGCCATCCGGGACCACGAAGACAGCGCCACTCTCAGGGATGACGAAACAGAGAGCTGGAAGGAGCCAAGGACCCTGGTGACTTCACAAACCCCCCATGCCAGTCCAGGAATGCCTACCTCTGGACTGCATTGAAATGAGACATAAATTCAACCTTGTTTAAGCTACCATTATTTGGGGGTTTCATGGTATGTTCTGTCAAACCTGATCCAGCAGGAAAGGCCCATGGAAGGGATAAATCTTGATCTAAGTTTTACAAATGTCAGACTGCACTTGACAGAATGAAACAACAGATGCTCAGAAGCGGAGCAGGCAAAGCGCCATGAGAAGGAACAGCTTGTCCTAGAACTCAGGAAGCTCAGCCACTGCTTTGGGTCTAGGACGTTGACATGACCTGGGAGGACAGGTAACCAGAAGCCACTGGAGGTTTGGAATGGAACTGATACATTGAGGCAGCATTCTGGCCAGGCATAGTGGCTCACGCCTGTAATCCCAGCACTTTGGGAGGCTGAGGCGGGCGGATCACGAGGTCAAGAGATTGAGACCATCCTGGCCAACATGGTGAAACCCGGTCACTACTAAAAAAATACAGAAATTAGCTGGGTGTGGTGGCAGTGCCTGTAGTCTAGCCACTCAGGAAACTGAGACAGGAGAATTGCTCGAACCTGGGAGGCAGAGGTTGCAGTGGGCCGAGATCATACCACTGCACTCCAGCCTCGCGATAGAGCAAGACTCCATCTCAAAAAATAAATAAATAAATAAATAAAAATTAAAAAGGCAGCATTTTAGCAAGGTGAATGTGGCAGCCTTTCCCAGGTCAGCACAGCCAGAATAGCCCGGATGGAGTCATAGTCAAAGAGCTCCTGAATGCCCATGATGAGCCAGGCATGGCGCTCCCCAGGGAAGGCTACCCAGAGGACAGGATGCCTGAACTGGGTCTGAGACCAGCAGGAGGGCAGCAGGCACTCCTGGATTTCTTACAGCAGTGACTCCCAAGCCCGCCTCTGTAGCTCCATCCAAATACAGATCTCCAGGCCCCACCCCGGAGATTCTGAACCCAAAGGCTGGGGTGGGGCCCAGGATTCTGTATTTTTAAAAGTGTCCCCAGGTGATTCTGATGCATTTAGAAAACAGACTTACTGTATAGGCTAGAAGCAGCTCCTATACTGGTACCTGGAACATAGCAAGTTCCGAAGTTTACTAATTAACAAATAACATGCTTCCCTGTTCACAGGTAACAAACTAACAGATTAAAACTTTCAAACATATTTAAAACAAGATACAACCCTACATGAATCCTTTTTAGCTAATATCCAATTAGCCAAAATAAAATCTAAGGTCACTAATAATGTTCTATGATCTATTTCCGCAACTGCTTCAGCTAAAAGGTGTTTCTATGCCACCTGAAAATGGCCTGAGACCTCGGTGTGGGAGCACCAGCCCCGTGCCCGTTCACTGAGGCCCTGTTCTGCATCTTGCAGCCATGCTGAGGTCCCAGAGCCATCCGAAGGGAAGAAGAGCCCCCAGGCTATCTTCAGACAGTTCTAACACAATTCAAATCCATTCTCCCTGGGAATAAAAAAAACTGCCCCCAGACTTTACCTTACAAGACTGAGGTGCTCCTTAAAGGGGAAATATGGCACAAAGGCAACAGCACTGACCTAGGATGAAGGTCCAGCCGAAACTAACTCTCCAGAAAGTCTTAGGCAAGTGTCCTCACCTGTCATGCTATATACTACAAACCCTTCCAGCTCTGACACACCAGTGAGAAATTCTAGTTTCCTTCTTCCGAGTCACTACTGAAAAAACAATTTCGGTATAAAATCCCCTCATACGTCAGGTGCTAGGGATGCAGCATTTAAGGTCAGTGTCAATGCCCTTAAGGAGTTTAGAGTCTAGCAAGGAAGACAAATAATTAATCCAACGATTATATAAATACAACTGTGATAAATGTTACTAAGGAAAAGTGCTTGGAGTTTGAAAGTGTGTAATGGGAGCTCAGGAAAGGTTTACCAAGGAAATAACACCAAAGCCGAGACCTGAAAGCTGAGTACTAAGGATGGGGGCAGGGAGTACTCCAGACAGAGGAAAGGCATGTGTGATATGTTCTTTTCAGAAATATTCCAAACCTGAGGAAGAATTACATCACAAGTAAAATGAAGCAAATCTTTTAGAATCACACATTTAAAAAAAAAAAATCACACATTTAAAGGAAAAAAAAAAAAGCAGTTTTCATCACAAACAGAAAAATTTACAAAATATGAACTAAAAAATAATGGGAATGCCAGGTGCAGTGGCATGTGCCTGTAATCCCAGCTATGCAGGAGGCTAAGGCAAGAGAATCGCTTGACCTCAGGAGTTCAAGACCAGCCTGGGCAACACAGCAAGAATTCTTACCAAAAACAAAACAAAACAAAGAAACGGAGTCCAGGCGCAGAGGCTCACGCCTGTAATTCCAGCACTTCGGGAGGCCGAGGCGGGCGGATCACCTGAGGTCAGGAATTTGAGACCAGCCTGGCCAACATGATGAAACCCGGTCTCTACTAAAAATACAAAAAATTAGCCGGGCGTGGTGGCACGCGCCTGTAGTCCCAGCTACTCAGGAGGCTGAGCCAGGAGAATCGCTTGAACCTGGGAGGCAGAGGTTGCAGTGAGCCGAGATCACACTGCTGCACTCCAGCCTGGGCGACAAGAGCAAAACTCTCTCTCAAAAAAAAAAAAAAATTAGCCAGCGTGGTGGCGGGCACCTGTAATTCCAGCTACTCAAGAGGCTGAGGCAGAAGAATGGTTTCAACCCAGGAGGCAGAGGTTGCAGTGAGCCGAGATCGTGCTGATGCACTCCAGCCTAGGCAACAAGAGCAAATCTCCGTCTCAAAAAAAGAAAAAAGTAATAGGAGCAATGTTATGCCAGGACTGATAAACCCTTATCCGACCACTGATATCTGGCTAGAAGTCCCCAGACACTAGACCCTCACCCCTCACACCTCAACAGAAGAGGTATCAGTTCCCTCCGGTCATTTGCAGCTGCCTCCAGGCCTTGAGTGAGGCTGCTGGAACTGGGCCCAGTAAAGTGGGGTAATCCGAGCATGAAACACTTACTCCAAGACAGGATAAGCTCGGACCTGAGGCTGGATCTACCCCTGGGCCAATATTTCTGATGCCAACTAAGAGTGCCAGGCATTGTACACAGGGATGGATGATAAGACATGATATAGTCACAGTACCAGGGAAGTAGAAGAGGAAAGAAGGGATGGTTCCTTGGCTCCAAGGAGGGGATGGTATCTGAAGATGGGTAAGACTTGGAAAGAAGGAGCACCCCAACAGTGGGAATGACAGAAGCAAAGGCAAGTAGGCTAGAAAGCACTGGGTGTGCAGCAAGAGCTGCAGCGGGAGCTCCGGACAAGGGGATAGAGATCTGGCAACGGTGCAGAGTAGGCCCAGAAGAGATGACAATGCTGATATTCCAGGTGGTGTTTGGAGACCTGGTCAAATTCCAAGATCTGCCCAGACTGACCCTATGGCCAAGGGCCCTCAGTTTTCTACCGCGAACTAGTGCAATGTTTCTCAAATATTAGAGTCATTAGGATCACCTGGGACAGGTTGCCAGGCTCCTCCTCCAGAAAGGAGCTTCAGAGGTCCAAGGGTCTAGGGACTTTCTCAGGGGAGGTGAAAGCTGAGTAAAGAATGGCCAAGGGCCCAAGAGGACACTGCAGGCAGAGAGTACAGCACGTATAAGACCCACTCTACACATAGCTAAGGTATGAGGTGCATGTAAAGAAAGGAGGAGAGGTGAAGCCAGAGAGGTGGACCAGGCTCACAACACAACAACCCTACCAAGAAACTGGGACTTGACTCCGTAGGCAACAAGGAGCCACTGCAGACTCACGAAGCCTGCAGAATCCTGGCAGCAGCTCCCCTAGGCACTCACATAAACAACTCCTACCTCAGCATGCTTCCCCAATCAACATCAGTCTCCACCCTTTAATATCACCTACTACTCCTTTTCCAAAATCTGGCCTCGGATCCCCTCTGTACAACTATTCAAAATCAAATAAGCAATTCGACCTAGGTAATTCCCACTATGTCAGGAACCCATCTCAGACAAGGAGAGCCAGGCAGTGAAGAAAGATGATAAACAGAGATGGAAGCTGTCATGGAGGCAGATTGGTCCGGCCTGGGACAAGGCGGCCAGCTGTGCTCTCCCCAGATCATATCTGTTCCTCTTGAGCTTTCTCCTCCTCATTCGGAGGAACTCCAGGCTTCTCTAAATGGGTTCATGACCCTTGGAGGAAGGGGTAAAAGGGACACAGAGAGGAGATAAGATGGTTCACAATGAGTTGACCAGATCCGACCGAAATACCTTAAGAGCAATGAGAAACGTCACTGCAACTTCAACACTTCCAGCGGCCTCACCAAGGCCCTCTCCAGTTGCTCAGGATGACTACTGGTGACCAGTCCCATCCTCATAAGTCAAAAACTGAGGAACATAAACAGAGGTGCAGACTCTGAAGGCAGTGCTGAACCCTGCAACGTTAGCAAAATGGGGGCGTGCGGACTCTCCTGGGGGCTGCACTTAACTGGGGGAGAGGAAAGCGAGGCGGTCATTAAAAACGCAGCTCCACTCCTCAGCACCAGCTGAGCGCGTCTGACTCCGGGACACGCCCCCGAACGACACCTCCCGCAGGTTGTGAACACTAGCTTGCAAGCTAGTTCCCCGGATCCCCTCCGGGAGCGCGCACTGACCTCGCCTAGGATAGGGTGGGCCACCCACCGGGAGCCCCCAGCTGCGGCCCGCTCACCTTGCACTTGAAACCAGCGGCGGGCGGCAGGAGCTCCCGCAGCAGGCCCTTGGCCACCTCGCGGCTGGCCTCCTCGCTCACGAAGTGAAGGTTAAGCACCTCGTGCGCCTCGAACTTGGCGAGGCGCAGCAGCGAGCGCAGCGCGACGCGGGCCTTGGCCTGCAGCGCGGCATTGTGCTCCGCCTTGGTGAACATCATCAGCAGGTGGTAGTCCACCGGCCCGGCCCCGCCGCCTTCCAAGCTCTTGGCCTTCGCGCCGGGGGCTGGTGCCACGGAGCCTCGCGCCACCTCCAGCGCGGGCGGCGAGGGCGCGGCGGGAGCCCCGGCGCGGGCCTCCTTCAGCCTCTTGGTGGCGCTGGAGAAGGTCTCCCGGCCCGAGCCGAGGTAGTAGAAGGCGCAGACGGCCAGCGCCGCGGCCAGCAGCAGGGCGCAGTAGTGGGAGCGCACAGCGCCCAGGCGCGCCATGGCCCGAGCGCATGGGAGCCCGCCTCGGAGGAGGCCCATGCGCCACGAGACCGCGGCGCCAGCGGTGCCAGCAACGCGGGAGAGCTCTCGGGGACCCGGACGCCGGCGGCCACTTAGCCCCGGCGGCAGGCGGCGGCCATGGCGGGGGCGGGGCCGTGCCGCCTGGAGCCAATCGCGGGCGCCGGTGCGTGGAGGGGCGGGGCCGGTCTGCCGTAACCGCTGGGTCTTAGGTTCCGAGGGTGTTAGAGGCCCGGCTGGGGGTTCAGTGGGATCCCGTGCCCGGCGTGGGAGGGGCGGACTGAGGACCCCAGCATGCTGAGGGCCGGTCCGCTGTGCCGGCTGAGAAATGGCGGCCTGCGCGCCGAGCCCCAGAGGATAGCTACCCAAGCTGAGCCTTGAAAGGAATGGAGGCGCCCGAACGGAGGAACTTAGGTTAGCAAAAAGCGAAGCTGGAGGCACCAAGAGGGAAAGCTTTAATCTCTGCAGCTTTTTTCCCCCAGTTTCTTGGAGGCTTTAAGCCGTCTCCGCCTCTCCCTGCACCCGAGCTGGAGCTAGGCAATTTAAACCGGCAGCTCCTCCCTTTTCCCGCTGCCCTGGGAGGAAATGGCCCGGGCCGCACGTCGTCCCGGAGGCCGAGCGGAGGGAGGCTGGAGGATGTGGCCAGCAGGGGGACCCCGCCGCCCGCACGAACCTGCGAGGCTGCTCCCCGAGCCCCAGCGCAGCAACGCCCTGGAGGGCGACTTTCATCCGTTTTTGTTTTATAAACAGACTTTTAACACTTTATCGATAAAGAGCCTTCTTGGGAGTACCAGGGAGTTTTGCACACCGAGGTCCCCCGCCCAAAGTCACACAGCTAGCCAGTGGCAATTTCGACCCTAGGCAGTTAGCTGTACACTGCTAACTAGATAAAAACGTACTAACTTCAGGCTTCTAAGAATTGAGGCTATCCCAGTAGTTTTTAAGTAAACACGCACAAGTGCTGTGCATGCTTGAGATAGGAGATGAAAATAATGGACAAACGCACATATAGATTGGTCTCTCAGAGTTTGTTGGGCTATGCCATCATTTCTCAAAGTGTGGGTAGAGCCCACCTTTCCCAGATCTTCGGTCCATCTCATTTCTAACTCTTGTTCTTTTCTATTGGAGCAACACTTTTCTGGAAAACACTGGATCTCTGAAACAGGCCTGCAACAAGTTCACACATACTACTCACCTTGGGGGAAAACCCAAATAGCAGAATCACCACACTCCAGCAGTTCATGTGATCCTTACAACTCTATGAGATAGAAGTATTTTACAGTGGAGGAAATTGAGATTTAGAGAATTGCCCAAATGTAGTAGGCTAGTAAATAAAGGAGCTGGAATCCTAACCCAAGTCTTACTGTTTCCAATTCCAAGCGTCTAGTCAAGATTAGCTCCAAAAACAGGTAACAAGCTCTGAGTTGTGTGTATTTTACCACAACTGTTAGCATATGGTTAACAGCTGGTTAAGAGAGCAAGCCCTGGGGTGGATGATCCAGGCTGAAATTCAGGCTCTTCCACTACAGGTTGTTGGACTTTACACAAGTTACTTAATCACGCCGAACTGCAATTTCACCATATAGAAAATGGGGCTAATACTAGTATCTATGCTTCATTGGCTTATGAGAGACAATATTTAAAAAGCAGTTAGAACAGTGCCTACCAATAAACTCTACTAAAAACACCAAACTCCTTTTTTAAAGCCTAAATATCCAACACACGTGAAAACACAATTCGGCAACCATAAGCTTTTCTGGGGTATTTACAAATAAACCCCAAATCTCTATTAAAGCTTATATGTTCCACAGGCTCTCCAAGAAGCATGCTAGAGTATTATTAAATTCTAATTACTGTTCACTAATAAAGAATTCTAGAATTTGTGCCTTTTCGTCCCCTACCTACACCATCAATAAGGTGAGTTTCTTTTTCCCCCTCTTATTTTATAATCAATTTATTCAACAAACATTTCTTCAAACCTTTGTAAGAACACTACTCCCGGAATTTATGGCTAAGACATAATAATCATTTAAATTTTACATAAGGTGTGACCGGATGTGGTGGCTCATGCCTGTAATTCCAGCACTTTGGGAGGCTGAGGTAGGCAGATGCTGAGGTGTGCAGATCATGAGGTCAGGAGTTTGAGGCCAGCCTGACCAACACGGCGAAACTCCCGTCCCTACTAAAAATACAAAAATTAGCTGGGCATGGTCGCTGGCGCCTGTAGTCCCAGCTACTCAGGAGGTTGTGGCAGGAGAATCTTTTGAACCCGGGAGGTGGAGGTTGCAGTGAGCCGAGATCACACCACTGTACTCTAGCCTGGGTGACAGGGTGAGGCTCCATCTCAAAAAACTAAAATTTTTTAAAAATCAAAAATACAAATAAACTGCAGTGGTGGCGCGATCAGGCCACTGTAACAAAAAAAATTTTACACAGGAAGTCAGAAAAATAATTCTGACTTATATTGTTCTGACTTATATTGTTCTGACTTATCACTGATAATGCATCATTCTGACTTATCAATATTATTGTAGCTTATCATTCCCAATTATTTGCCTATAAATAAAAATTAAAAGTTGCAGCTTCCTGAAGTGTATTACGGACAGAAAGCAAGAACAGTAGGTTCAAAGTAGCCAGTCAGCTATTTATCCGATAGATACTGAGTGCCTAGAACATATGAAGCATAGTGGTAGCACAATTAAAAAGGATGCAACATGACTGATGGTAATATTCGCTGTTTTCTCAGAGGTAGGTAACTGGTGTATCATAACATGTCTAAATACACAAAGAACTTGAGTAAGCACAATAACCTTTCAGTTCTAACTTTGGCCAAGTTCTCTGATTTCTGACCAGAGATTAGGTAAATGTTTTTCCTGTTGAGCCATTTCCACATTGTAAGGTTGCATAGATTATCCAACCTCTCTGCTTCAGACCCTGGCTTACATGTCACTGCCTACACAAATGATCTTTAAATACCTCCTATCCAGTGTCTGGGCTAAGTGCCATCCTCCACAATTCTGTGAGGGCCACCTATATATATACTACCCGTCTCATCTTTCTTCATTGCAAGAACGTGACTCCAAGAGAACAGAATATACATTTGTTTTTTTATTAACCACAATATACCCAGAACCTAACAGTGCCTACCACGTTGGATGAGTCTCAAAAATATACTCAACCACTGAAGCAGCATTATTTCTAGGAATTCTTCCTAATTTAAGAATGTTCTAAAATATTTAACCATAAGAATAAAGCAAGGCCAAGTATGGTGGCTTAGCCTGGGAATGGTGGGTTACGCCTGTAATCCCAGCATTTTGGGAGGCTGAGGCGGGCGGATCACTTGAGGTCAGGAGTTTGAAAGCAGCCTGGCCAATATGGTGAAACCCCTTCTCTACTAAAAATACAAAAATTAGCCAGGCACAGTGGCTCACGCCTGTAATCCCAGCACTTTGGGAGGCCAAGGCGGGCAGATCACCTGAGGTCAGGAGTTCGAGACTAGCCTGCCCAACATGGCGAAACCCCATCTCTACTAAAAATACAAAAAATTAGCCAGGCATGGTGGCAGACACCTGTAATTCCAGCTACTTGAGAGGCTGAGGCAGGAGAATCGCTTGAACCCAGGAGGCGGAGGTTGCAGTGAGCCGAGATTGCGCCTCTGTACTCCAGCCCAGGGAAACAGAGCAAGACACTGTCTCAAAAAACAAACATAAAAATAAAGCAAAGTTAGGTTCATGAAGGCAAAAAATTGGAATCAAATGGTCATCAATGAAGTAGTTAAAGCTAAAATAATGCAGTCATTAAAAGTGATGTTTTCAACAAACTGCAGGTGGAAATTTTAAAAACAAATGGGTGAGGTGGCTCATGTCTGTACTCAAAGCTATGTGGGAGGCTGAGGTGGGAGAATCACTTGAATTCAGGAGTTCAAGGCTGCAGTGAGCTATGATTGCCACAGGACTCCAGCCTGGGCAACAGTGCAAGACCACATTTCCAAAAAAAAGAAAATAGTAATGGTAATAAATGGAAGAAAAGCCTATACAAACTAAGAAACATATTCACTAACTGCAATGTATGGAACTTATGTGAATTCTGATTTGCACAATCTATTTTTAAAATCATATTTGAGACAACCAATTTGAATACTGATTATGTAGTTTTGTAGCTTAAGAAGTGTTACGATTTTTGAAACAGTCCTTAACTTTTAGATGTACATACAGAATGATTTGCTGGTGAAAGGTCTAGGATTTGGTTCAAAAAAAAGTCCAGGAAAGGGGAAAAATGGGTAGGAGAATAAATATAAGCCATGGGCTTATATTATAGCTATTAATTTTCTCTACTTGTACATGTTTGAAATTTCCCATAAATTTTAAGTTCTCCCCATCTATTAAGTGAAAAAGTGGGTAACAGTATGATCCCATTGCATAACTGTATAAATACACACACCCAAAGGTCTAGAAGGGTATACACCAAAAAAGTAACAGTGTCTCCCTCAGTACTATCCAGTAGAACTTCCTGTGACAATGTATATATTCTACAATCTCCCCCGTTCAAAACAATAGTCACTAGCCACATGGGGCTACCAAGTTCTTAAAATGCAGCAGTAAGATTGAGGAAATGAACTCTGTCTAATTCTAATTAAGTAGCCACATGTAGCTAGTGAGTTCCATTTTGGACAGCACAGGTAAGACAATGGAATTGTGAATGAGTCTCTTGCTTCTTCTTAACATTTCTCCACAAGCAAAAAGCTTTGTTTGTGCAATAATTAAATTAAACTGTTTTCACTTAAAATATTTACAGACTACTGATGTGGGTTCTCCACAGAGCTATTCTGAAAATGAAATGAAGCTGAATAAAACAAGTTATATATGTGTCTGCTTTCAATTAGCTCTTTTTAAAGCAAATGCAGGTGATTCACTTCGTTTGGTTTTTTCAACCTTCCATTCCTTCAGTCCCAGTCACAGACAAACGTGTGTCTGTTACTAAAAGGATAAAACGTGTGTCTGTTACTAGAAGGATAAAATGTGAATGTACTGCATAGATTAGGAACATTAATGTCCATCATAATGGAAAAAAATTAGAGCAAGCCCCTCCCCACCCCCCAAAAAAGCTTTTTATCTTTTTGCCAATGAATTAGGGGCCATAACAGCTCTGCGAACAGAGAATTGTATAGTTAAAAGATCCAAATGGATTTATTGATTGAAGTAATCAGCAAATAGGATGAATGTGGATTTGAAAGGGCTGGGAAGAAATACGGTACCTTAAAAATAACTGCTGGTGACAGGTATGTTCACAGTGTATTTCACAAGAAAATGTAAGTCAGCATGAAAGAACTAAGCCAGAGGTGAGATTTTTATTGACTTATTGTAATTTTTTGGCATACAAAGTACTTAATCAAGTATATTTACAATTCTTACATAATGTACATTTTGGAATAAAGATAATGTACTTTGCTCCATTTATAATGAGAAACTATTGTAAAACTACATTCATGAATTAGATACAAATCCTCTACATACTAATAAAAAGTAAATGGACTGTTGGTTATACATTCTTTAAAATATACCTTTTCACAGATAGCAAGAAATAGTACATGTAATAAGTCTTTATGACTGGAATGATCCAGAAATATCACAAAGCACGAGTAAACACATATATAAAAGTAGCTCATCATTTCCAAAAGTTAACCTTTAGCCTTTGTGTAAAATAAATGGTGCCAACAACCTTTATAATGTAGCAAGCTTTCCCTGTTTAATATCCAAAAAATGGAGGGTGGGGAGGTTGAAGAAAATCAAGAAATTTAGCAAATAAGATAGTGAAAAGACCAATGCAGAGAAAAGTTTATGTAATCAAACCTTGCTTTGTCTCCACATTATCACATTTTAAGTGGATAAATTTATGTAAACAGAAAAAGATGTCCACAAAACCGTATCTGTAGATGTCATCTGGAAGCATCAATAAATTGATAAGTATATAGTGAATTAAAATTACTTTTATAATGTTTTGCTTTCATTAATGTTATGGCAAAAATGTAAGATTTCCTACAATTTTGTCTTCAAATCCCAGTCGAGCCCTTCAAACTTTTATTCAGGTTCTCCAGATTATTTGGAGTCTTTGTTATCAAAGCACAAGGAAAGCTGGCATTCATTATCAGACTTTGCTGCTTTACAATGATTTCAAATCATTTCATGATACAAATAAAGTGCCTCTGACTGGTAGTCAGACCTGGGTAATGGTGCCAACTCTGCCACCAGCTAGCAAATCAAATGACCCTGCTCTGTAACACAAAAGGAGCACCCTAGGGTCAAAAAAGTAGACAACTTCAGAGCTCTTAGATTAAGATCTCAGAAATCCTACCGTGAGAATCCAGCGAGATAAAGCAATGCCAAAGTACACTGTAAGTAGCAAAACAGTATACAAAGGGATGTTTTTATGTTTTCACCTTGTTTCATTCCACTCATTTTAATTGTGAGGAGCCCTGAATCCAAAAAGGGTAGTGACTACTAGTCTGGTGCTCCTTCCACTGTATCATGCGGTTCTAAAGTCATTCTGGACATACAATCTATAAAAATACATCATTCTTCCAGCTCATGTCCATGGTCCAAAGTGATACTATACAGAAGTGTTATCTGACAATATAAGAATGATCTGGGAATGTCTGATTATTCAAAATGGTAGTAAATTTAGTCTTACACACAATTTACTGCGACCATACTTAACATGCATAAAATATTTTTAAAATACAAACTTAAATTGGCAAGATTCTGAATGTGTATTTTTTTCTTTTTCAAATTGCACTCATGAAGAACCAAAGTTCATATTCCAAATTAAATCTGTATGTCTGGAAAAGTAACCAATCAAAGTTCATTAAAATCTACAGTGAAAACCAGTATAAATTAGGCAAACACCATAATCTAATATCAGAAAATTTCTGAATTTCTAAGGATTGTATTAAAGGTCACTTTTAAAACCTTAGAAATCTTAAGCACATAAATGTTGTAATGAAACACTGCAAATAACTGCTCAATTACTTTTATTCTAGCTCTAACATGAAATTGCATTTTATTAACTCTTCATAGTGCTATTCTTATTTTGATATTAATCTAATTTTTAAGTTAGTAAGCTAAAGATAATGAGCTAACAGATTAATAAGGAATAAGAAATTAATAATAGCAGAAAAGTTATGGAAAGAAAATAAAAAGGCCAATTACATTGACCAATGAAGCCCAGAAGCATGACTAACATTGTTTAAACTATGATTGCTTATAATGCACTGAATAATTCACAGCATAACATAACTCAGATTTGCTGCACACCATAGAAAAGCTATTAGTTGACATGGCTAAATTCACCTAAGAGCCAACCTACCTTGTAACTATTAATTTAATTTAAAGCCTTGCTGTTTACTCCATCATTTCTGCCAAATGCAGTCCAAATTGGGTCTCAGCATATTCAAGAAATGAAGTCACAGAAATGTATTTCTGTATTGCCAGCCTCCCTGCAATATTAAAGATTTTGCTTTCTCTGAAGATATTCTGAACCATGATCATCTTTAGGGCACTTCAAATACATTTCTGACCACTAAATGTAAGTAGATACTAATTACTGCCACATTAACAACTCATAACTCGAGCCGCAGGAGGTGAGCGTGTTGTAAGGAATCGCCTTTGCAGCCACAGAGACTCCAGAGGTGACCTGAAGCGCACACCAATGGCCAGATCCAAAAGGAAAACTGCCTCGGTTTCCTCAGACAAAGGTCAGGGTCTTTAGGAATGAAATCCTGGGATTAAAACAGGCAGGGGCACTATCACCAATGGAAAAGTGAGCTTTCTTTCTTTTTCTTTAACATCCTTCTTTTCTTTGAGCTTCTTGGTCAAATAATTTCAAGGTACACGCTAATAAAAACTACAAATCAGATTTTTGCCTTTAGTGAAGGTACCTAAAAAGCCGGATGATCTATGACTTTGAGATCACACAGCAAAGATAAAAATTTAATGTTCCTGTTATTGTTATAATTAAATACAACGCTGTGGGAGTTAGCATTTCCTCAGAAATAATTCACAAATATATTTTTATCCTCATCTAACATATAGTGACTATTACTAAATAAGCATTGCGTACATGCAATTTGGCCAAATTATGGAACCTTTTCTGTGATGTGAACTTATTTCAATATAATTCCTGCTTGGCTAGATTCTGATTTGATGTTTAATCAATTTGTAAAACTCTAGTTACTGGGAAATGTTAGAAAATGTATCTATAATTGGATCATAACATTTTTAAATATTTAAAAACCTCTTTTATTTAGAAAGTATCAATAATATCATTTACATATAATTTCTAAAAGAAGAATAAACTTAATTGTTGACAACAATGGAAAGGAATCAAAACGCAAATTAGGCTGGGTGCAGTGGCTCATGCCTGTAATCCCAGCACTCTGGGAGGCCAAAGCAGGCTGATCATCTGAGGTCAGGAGTTCGAGACCAACCTGGCCAAAATGGTGAAACCCGTCTTTACTAAAAACACAAAACTTAGCTGGGCATGGTGGCGGGTGCCTGTAGTCCCAGCTACTTGGGAGGCTGAGGCAGGAGAATGGCGTGAACCCGGGAGGAAGAGTCTGCAGTGAGCTGAGATCGCACCACTGCACTCCAGCCTCAGTGACAGAGCAAGACGCCATCTCAAAAAAAAAAAAAAAAAAGGCAAATTAATTATTTTATACTTGATAAGACATTTCAAAGATGGAATCAGACTAATTTGTGGCATATAAATCGTAATATGTTTATCCATAATATTTTGGAATTCAGGGGTCTGTGAATCATGTAACCAAACACTAAAGCTATATACATGATATAATTTAAAAGAATGTACACTGTGTACAAGTACACAAAATAGATGTAGAAAAAAATAAACAGCAATTTATTACTATATATTTTAGTATTAACTAAGAATAAGTGGGGTTCTTTTTCTCCTTTGTACAGAGATTCTTTCACTAGGAGCAACAGCAAAACTATATCTTTAAAAGGACAAATTTCAAATATAAAAATGGCCTATATTATTTTATAAATTGATTTTTCCTTTAAAAGTTAAATTTTGATGAAAGCATAATTTTGCAACATTCAAGTAACCTGTTAGACAGTTTTATTACATCGATACATCTGTCAAGGCTTCAGGAAATCAACCCAACAATGAAGAACTACACATTTTGAACTGGGGTTTTTTTTGTGATTAAAATTTGCTGCATAAAATAAATCTAAAGGACTGAATTATGGTCTACCTGTACAGCCATTATACATACATACATTAAAGTACTGGACAATAACCTGTCATCTAAGAAGTATAACTGCATTTATGAACAAATGGGGAAAACACATTCTCTGGTTCTAATAAATCGTATATTGAGTGTATGAAAGCTAGGTTACCAAAACACATAAACACACACACCTATTTCTGAACCACCAAAAATCATCAGGAAAGCTAAAGAAAAAACATATTCTTGAGGCAGGCAGGACAGTTGGCTCCCACTTGATGAAGACATGCTCGACTGAATGATCCTGGGCAAGACGCACGGTGGGAAAAATTCAGTGCTACCACCCATTGGCAAAAGAATCATTTCCGTCTGACCGCCTAGCATATGGTAACCTAGAGATGGCCTAAATCTAGACTGAACTTTTACCTACAGAAATAGCCCTTTAAATAGGCTTTTTTAATAAAAGAGGTCCTAAATTAGGTTCCTCTCCAACTACCAGATAACTGTTTTAATTTGTAAATATATGAATGGGTACCTTTCTTCCAAGCCATTCAATATCTACCAAAATAAAGTAGAATTAAAGCAGTAAAAAATTGTGAAGTTTTAGCTGTATACATTAGGGGGTCACCAGATTTCATATTTTCCCATTTTAAAAACAATTCAGAATTTCTGTGAATCTTGCTGGAAACGATTTAGTTTCTCTGGATTATTGGATGCCATTTGGGAAAAATCACGAAATATGTCCTGGTAAGTTTCATCACCTGCATGAAATAAAATAAAGGCACTTTAAACATTTACACAAGTATTAATAAAACAACATTCATATTTATTACTAGTACTATTTTATAATTCATTACATTAAAATTTTGTTCAGATGAGCATTTTTGGAAGAAAAGGGGCAACTAAAAATAAATGCTGAAAAATTATGTAATGAAAGAAAAAAAAAACTATACCTGAAAAAAGCACCTCAGATGCAGCCACAGAAGAAAGCTCGGAGTTAGAAAAGAGCAAAGATGCAAGTGTGTTAAAGCAATGTGAAGAAATACGTTTATTAACACATGAGGGGGAAAGTCATTCTAAATGAGGTATAGTAAATGAGACCTCCTTTCAATAAATGTTTCCCTTGATAAAGGCCAAAAGAAATGACTAAAACCTAAATACTAATGTTTTGGATGGATACAAGTTAGTAACAAGACAAACCGATAATCAGGACAAACTGATACTCAGGGAAAAATAATACTGTCTTTTAATTAAAAGGAATTTAAAAGAGCATGTAAAAAAGTAATTTTTTAGTCAAACTTTAGTGCGTAATTAAAACTAATGCACCTACATCCACTGCTTACTAAACTCATAAAATCTGGTCAGGTGCAGGGCCTCACACCTATAACCCCAACACTTTGGGAGGCTAAGGGGTGGTGGGGGGGAGAACTGGGTGAGGCCAGGAGTTCAAGACCAGTCTGGGCAACATGGTGAGACTACGTCTCTACAAAAATTAACAACAAAATCCTAGAAAATGGCTTTAAGGTAGTGCGTGGTGGCTCATGCCTGCAATCCCAGCACTTTGGGAGGCCGAAGCGGGCAGATCACCTGAGGTCAGGAGTTTGAGACCAGTCCAGCCAACAGGATGAAACGCTGCCTCCACTAAAAATACAAAAATTACCCAGGCGTGGTGGTGAGTGCCTGTAATCCTAGCTACTCGGGAGGCTGAGGCAGAAGAATTGCTTGAACCCGGGAGATGGAGGTTGCAGTGAGCCGAGATCGCGCCACTGCACTCCATCCTGGGCGACAGAGCAAGACTCTGTCTCAAAAAAAAAAAAAAAGAAAAAAAAAAAGGCTTTAAAATCATAGTTTTGCATATTTAAAAGTTGGGTTTGTTTTTGTTTTGCTGCAGGTCATATGAGCAAGAATGCTATGACAAAATGCAAGTAAATACCAAGGACATCTGTTAAATTAGAAAAATAAATGTGTATATGTATAAATATGTTGTCGAGAAAGAGATTATAGATACTGATATTATAGCTGACTGAATACCATTTTTCTTGTCATGAGAAACTAAATATACACACACATACAGATCAATCCCTCAGACAAAGGAATCTTATTTTCAAGACAAATCATTCATCATTAATGCTTCCTGCTAACATTAGCCTTATACAAATGCTTGGCATAATTCTGTTCTTAAGATTTCAACTTCTGTTCTTAAGATTTCAACCATAAAATACTGTTTTTGAATATTATTGTTGTAACATGTTTTATAATTATCTCCTATAAGATACCTTGCATTCTCAAGCCTGTAATCCCAGCACTTTGGGAGGCTGAGACGGGCGGATCACGAGGTCAGGAGATCGAGACCATCCTGGCTAACACGGTGAAACCCCGTCTCTGCTAAAAATACAGAAAAAACTAGCGGGGCGAGGTGGCAGGTGTCTGTAGTCCCAGCTACTCAGGAGGCTGAGGCAGGAGAATGGCGTAAACCCGGGAGGCGGAGCTTGCAGTGAGCCGAGATCCGGCCACTGCACTCCAGCCTGGGTGACAGAGCGAGACTCCGTCTCAAAAAAAAAATAAAATAAAAAAGATACCTTGCACCCATCTTATAACACACTCATTGCTACAGCTGTTGTTAATATTGCAGTAAGTTTTGTCAGTTTTTAAAAGGTGAGATTTTTGAGGCAAGAGATGTCATACCAAAAGCTAGAGAATTAAAAAAAAGTGAGGATAGGAATAAAGATCTAGTAAAAAGGTCTAACAGCATAAGCCAAGATTCTGAATTAAAAAATTTTAATACTTTTGGCCAGGCGCGGTGGCTTACGCCTCTCCCAGCACTTTGGGAGGCTAAGGCAGGCGGATCACAAGGTCAGGAGATCGAGACCATCCTGGCTAACACGGTGAAACCCCGTCTCTACTGAAAATACAAAAAATTAGCCAGGCGAGGTGGCGGGCACCTGTAGTCCCAGCTACTTGGGAGGCTGAGGCAGGAGAATGGCGTGAACCTGGGAGGCGGAGCTTGCAGTGAGCCGAGTTCAGGCCACTGCACTCCAGCCTGGGTGACAGAGCAAGACACTGCCTCAAAAAAAAATGTTTTTTTAACACTTTTTAGTCACTTTTTATATTTAGTCTAGGTAAAAAGCAACTTATTAATATCTCTATATAGTTTTCTTTTAGCCCTGGAAATTTATTCCTGACTTCAATCAATCAATTAAACCTAATCAATCTACTTTAAAGAAAAAAGTCTTTTTTAAAGAAAAAAACAGTGAGAAGAGATTATTAACAGGTGGCTGAGAGTAACTAACATCTAACTCATATTGACATGACCAAAATAAAAGGTTGATACGCTGGAACAACTGGTAAGACAATCCAATTATACCCATGATTTCGTAAAAGTTTACTTCCACATCAAAAGACAAACATTGCTATTTTCATTTTTAACCATTCTAAAAGATATAAAATAAATAGAGGAGAGAGCAACAAATAGCAACAAACCATATAAAATATTTTTTCTAATTTTTAGATATTGAATTAAAATATTTAAAATATTTATTGTAAACATTATAAATATTTTTAAAAGACTATTTAAACCGGATAGTCTGGAATTTTCCTTTCCAAGAAGTGTAAAGTGCAGATTATAATACAAAAATACCACAAAGATTTTACCATTCAACACTAGAAGTAACTTAAAAGGCACACATTATACATTCAAGAAGAAACAGGAAGAAGGGTCTAGCAGACGTGAATACCAAACAGTCTACAGGTAGCACCAGATGAGCACTGTTAAGTATTACAACAGTACAATGGCAATATATGGCTTCTACTATTAGCAATGCATATTTTGTGTAACAAGCTATGGAATTTTTTAAATGGTTTCTCTGTTTTTGTTTTTAAATCATCTAGTACCTATTACAGAAGTATATTTTAGTAGAACCATTGTACCATGCAAAACAAATTATAAGACTCTATTAAATGTTTCCTTGAATGAAAGTGTTGGTGCTATAATAATCATTGGTTTCACTGACTGAATACATTTAAAAAGCGTTAATACAAAAGGAAGTTGCCACCTTCACATACACACACAAAACTTTTTGTTAACATTTAGCTTCTAACAAAACATTAATTAATGCACTGTTAAAGTACTACCTTTCTTAGATCTCAAAATGTGTTGCCAAAAGCAAAGCAAACGTTACAAGAACAATAGTGACCAAGATATTTAATACAGCTAACACAAATTGAACTTCAATGTGATTTTTTAATATTTAAATATAATTTTGATTACTTAGAATTTTTCCCAAGGCAAATATAATTTGTCTACATAACAACAACCCAGAATATGCTGCCACGGAATGTTCCGAGAAATACAGTTAACAGTTTATTATTAATGGTAAACAACTAATCACTCAACATTTATAATACTAAGCATATTCTTTAAACTTAACCACATTCTATTTCCCTTCAGACACTTAACTATTCTATGTGCCTGGACAGCTCTGAGTTTTTAAAATGCAGACTGCTGTGTTTCCACTGACAGTTTAAATTTATTTTTAATTTTTGGTATTCAGAATATCTACCACAACAGCAGTTATGACGATTCAAGAGTTTGCTGATTTTGCTCTTGAAATGTACTCCCCTCAAAGGGATGGCAGCATGTGAGACCCACCCCCAGGTCATCATATGCATGACCTTACCCCTTCTGGGTTGGTAACAGCTTACTTTCATAATTGCTTAGATCAACGATTCCCAACTTGTGCTTGCTACATACTCACATAACCAGCAGTGGGTCCCTAAAGCAGTGATGATTCTCAACTGGCTGAGAGCCTGCCAACGATCAAGAAGAGTCACAGAGCCAGAGACTGTGGGAACCACCAAACTGGTTTCCAATAATTGAGAGAAGAGTGTGCTGTTTCCCTTACCCACCCACGTCTCCTAAGGGCTACAGGGACTGCCAAAGAGAGACACACCTTTTGAAAAAAAATGTGTGCTCTCACATCACCCCACGCAAGAAACAGGGAGTCCCAGGTCCTCAGGGTTGTACAAATAGAAAGTTCACAAGTGGGGTTTCTTAGAAATAAATCAGTGATTGCCAAAGATTACATCTGAATCTTTTAAAGGATAGAGCTCTTCATTATCAAAAGATTAAAAATACCTGCATTTAAGTTACCCAGAGTTCTGAAGTCTTCATACTATTGCTAAGAAAACCAAAAAAGGATCCCAATAAAACAAGTAACCAAAGCGTTTGACAGAAAAATGTACAGTGATAAGCAGAGGAAAAACAAAGAGCCGCTGCCTGAGCCAAACATACCCGCTGTCTAAAGACTCATAAAGGAAAAGAACAGTAACCGGAGAGCAACTGCTATGCCATTTCACCATGTCCCCTGTCTACGCATAAAATTATCCTGCTTTAAATATCAGGCCCTCTGAATGAGTTAAAAATCTAACCCTTTTCAAGATGATCCTCAAATAAATTACAAAAATCTCAATTTTATTCTGATATACTATTTCCAGAATTCTGATCTTTTAACCTGTAGAATGTGAGAATGGTAGGAGAGCTTGTTTTAAAACGAGGCTTTTTTTTTCAAGTTTTCATTAAAATAAATTGGAAAAATCTTTTTTATACATTTTAAGTTTATGTATATATAAACTCAAAAATGACAGTGAAAGACATTTGAACGCTCCTAAATGATGGCAGCAGAAACCCAAGCAATCTGGGTGCAACTAGAAGTGGCAAGAACTTAGAGGCCCTCTCCCTTCAAGCTTCCCAACTTCAGAGAAGAGTCTACCACTGACCACCTGGCTAATCAGCTGGGTGAACATCATCAGCAAACACCTTAAGGAAAGAGCAGCTAACCAAACATTGAAGTTAAAAATTTCAGGGGGAAAATAACTGTTCAACTTAAAATCTTGAGGTTCACTCTTCTCTCACAAATAGCAGGTCATATTTTTTAAACAATTTTTATTTTAAAGTGCTTAAACACAAAGGCCTCAAAAATGGCCTAGTAATACTATCAGTTAAGAATATCTGTTACAAAATTATAACCTATTTAAAATCTAACATTCAAGTTTAAAACAAATGGGTGAAATCCAGAATTAATGCTAGAGCTTCACCCTTAATCAGTACTCTTACATCCTGAAACTTCATGAGCCGCCTAGTATTGTATGATCCATAGGATTAAAGTGGGACACCCTAGATTAGAAATATCTAGCTGAAGTGCCTCTATTCTTAACGTTCTTACTTGTTCCATATTAAATTAGGCCAAAAATAAGCAGTAGTAAATATGGTCCTCTGAGGAAAGAATGGCCTCACATTAATTATATATTAATCTCGTTGAAATAAATGGCTGAAGTACAGAAATTTCAAAATATATTTAAGCAGGAAGAAGAGATGATATTACCAGGTCACTTTAAAAATAATGTAACCATATTCATTTTTTAAAAACCAAACCTACTCATTGCAAACTGAACATTCTCAAGTATTTTAGTCATGAATTCCTGAAATTTTTTACTAATGTGCATATAAATTTTAAACAGAGTAATTCACATACTCAAATTCATGAAACAAGAGAACCAATAATTACTCTCTTCTCTGTGAAAAATGTCTAATCAACGTGTTCATCAAAGAGAAGAATCTGATGGGCAATATTTCTTCCTTGACGTCTTGATTCAAAGGTGAAAATTACTCAAAATGAAACTTGAGGTGATCATGAATTGAAATTTCTCAAGTAGAATAAATCTACTCTGCCATCAGCTGCAAAAAGTATTGTTCTAAATAATTCCACTTATCTAAGAGATAATGTACAACTGCCTGGAGGCAAAGCTTTAGCTTTAGATAAGATGAGACCTTTGCCCTCAGTCTTTCAAACTAGCTCCACTCACATCATGGACTTCTCCACCTGGTGAATTTTCATTTTAAATCTTCAACTCATTTTTAGATTGTAGTACAAAACTCATCAGTAAACGTTTTCTTGGTATTTTCCATACTGGCTTTTTATATGCCAGACACATGGTGATTTTTTTTTTTCCCTGAACGTAATTTATAGAAATTCCCTGAATAACAAAAAGAAAACAATTTTGTTATATTCACTTGACAGCTAAAAAGAATTCCAAAAAGAAAACAACTATTTTGCTGCTGTAAGTATATAAAGAATATTTTTACCATTCCATTCACTTCACTGGAATGTATATGGAAGACATCTGTACAGCAAATAAAGAAGTCAGCAGCCAGAGTTAAATAGAGCAAGTCGACGTGTACTGTCATAGGAAGAGTTACGAATTTTTAAAGGCCCAGGATTAGCCACCCAAGGATTCAGTTAAGTACAGTATAAAGCTAACAACTCACAATTTACAAGTAGGTTATAAAAACTCTATAGTATCACATTAGTTTGCTAAAGAACTATGAATCTTCCAGTTGTAAACTGATAAATTCCTGAATGCATTTCTTATACTGCATCTCAGTGTGGTTATTAGTAGAATATTGACCTGGCTGTCCGTAAAGTCCTTCGGATTCCCGCATCTCTTCATTCATTCTTGCTAAACGTAACCTAAAAACACATAAAATAGCGTTTTAGATGACATTATACAATGTCATAAAGAAAGTCTATAAACAGGTAACACATGTACTAATGTAACTGTCTTTTATTTGCCATTAAAATAATCTGGCTTTTAGTTTATCAAACCCAGCAATCTGAGGTACAAAGGTAACCATCTCACCTTCATACAACTCTCAAGAGAAAGGACAATAAAACTTTTCCGACCACTGCATTTTAGTTCTATTTCAGCAGCATCCCTGCAGTACCTCTAGTGGCTTGCTTCCTCCAGATGCCTGAGAATTCCTGGCTCTTACAGCAACCTGTCAAATTTTAACTGCCAACTGTTGAAATTATTGCTTCTACAGTGCAGAAGTGAGACCCTGTCATAAGTTCACTCTGGTTCGCCCTGAAGTGAGGTCGTTCCAGACATATAAGCAGCATGTGTCGCCTCTAAATACTGGGAATATATTTTGATATACAAACATTATAATAAATGACTATGGGTTATCAAGAATTTTCCAACATTACCTATTGCTTATATATTCTTTTTAGGTTATTCATCTTGGCAGCAGATGACATGCAGCACCAGGTTCAGAAGCTAAGTATTTCCTTTAAGCAACATTTTAAAATAGACAAATACTGTGTTTGGTACCCCTCTCCTACTCTGTACCTCTCGTCTGTCCTTCTGGGCCACCATATTTCCACTACCTTCTCAGACCTCCATCACCCTCTTCTGAAATGTTCTCTTTGGCAACTGCAGCGTGTGACATGAAATTTTCCTATCTTCAACGTTCCACAATTCCCTTCATCTCCTCACTTGACCACTCTGTGTATTAACAACAGTTTCATAAATCTTCCTTTGGCATTTGGGTTTTTACAGAGGATGCTTACTTACAAAAATTTTTAAGTGAAACTGAAGCACTCACACCAAGTAAAACAAGAAAATTTAGACGATCTGAGAACAGATTATTTTTAAGGGAAGCGTCCATTGCTATACAGGTATTGCCTTGGAAGCTGCCTGCAGAGCTTCTTTATATCATTCCTATCTTTTCTTGAATAACTTATCTTTCTTCTACTGTCAATCTGTAATGATTTAAGAGTTCTACATTTTCCTGTAATAGCCTCCATAATAACAGTAACCCCTCCTTGGGGGAAAGGATCTGAGAAAGTCTGTTTTGCTGTTTTGATTTTTTATTTGGCAGAAGGGTGACATATGAGAAGTCAAGAATTCTCAGTAGGAGCTCAGGAGTGTGAATGGACCTATTTCTTCTCCAGTGATGGGGGATAAGCAATTATGGGCTTCATTTAGCCCAGGATAAAATGAGTAAGTGACAATACAAAATATGCTTGAGATTTCCTACATAATAAGGTATAGGTGGCAATTAATTTTCTGAATTCCATGTGTAATAAACTACTTTGATCTGATATGTAAATCAAATTAAGACCTCAAAATTATTTAAAAGATAATATTAAATCTTATTCAAACATTCAAAAGCATGCATTTTAATCTTAAAATTAAGTATTCAGGTAAATAATTTTTTTTTTTCTCGTTCATCCTCCCAAGTAGCTATGACTACAAGTATGTGCCACCACACCTGGCTAATTTTTAATTTTTTGTAGAGACAGGGTCTCACTTTGTTGCCCAGGCTTTTCTCCAGTTTCTGGGCTTAAGCAGCCCTCCCACCTCAATCTCCTGAGCAGCTTGGATTAGGGGTGGCAGCACCTGGTTTCATGTGAACAATTCTTTTTAAAAACAAGTACAAATTCCTACCACTGCCCAAAGGTAATGGAACTTCACAAATTACTAACATCAATGCAACTGTCTTGCCTACAGAATTGTAGAATCCTCTAATTCTCAAGGTAGTAGAATAATTACCTGTTACTCTAACAATCCCAGCCTCTGCCCTAGTACTATACAGAGAGACAAAGAAACCATTTTAGCCAGGTGCAGTGGCTCATGCCTGTAATCCCGGCACTTTGGGAGCCCGAGGTGGGCAGATCACCTGAGGTCAGGAGTTCAAGACCAGCCTGGCCAACATGGAGAAACTTCATCTACTAAAAATACAAAATTAGCCAGGCATGGTGGCGCATGCCTGTAATCCCAGCTACTCAGGAGGCTGAGGCGGGAGAATTGCTTGAACCCAGGAGGCAGAGGTTGCTGAGCTAAGATCGTGCCACTGCACTCCAGCCTGGGCGACAAGAGCAACACTCTGTCCCAAAAAAAAAAAAAAAAAAAAAAAAAAGAAACCATTTTAAAGTCACTGGTTTTCTGTTTCTGTATCAGGCAGTGTAGCACAAATGGCTAAGAACATGGGTTTTAGGGACACAATTCTTGGTTTCCTATCCCAACTCCACCACGTACTAACATCTCAAATGATCTATGGTTTGGGTTCTTTTTCTATAAAATGAAGACAATATTAACAATATCTTCCTCATAGAGCTGCTGCGAGAACCAAATAAATTCATGCATTTAAAGTGTTTAATACATTTAACGTGCTTAGAGAAGTACGTGGCACAAAGTAAATACCAGCCAACTTCGAAGTTCACACAATGCACAACGCTATGTTAACACTCTGTGGAAGTACAGTTGGCTGTCCTTCTCTGTGGGTTCAACCAATCACCAATGGAAAATAATCAGGGGAAAAAAGGCAATAAAAAATAACCATACAACAATTTAAAAATACAAATAATCGGCCAGGTGTGGTGGCTCACACCTGTAATCCCAGCACTTTGGGAGGCTGAGGTGGGTGGATCACCTGAGGTCAGGAGTTCAAGACCAGCCTGGCCAGCATGGTGAAACCTGTCTCTACTAAAAATATAAAAAAATTAGCTGGGCGTGGTAGTGGGGGCCTGTAATCCCAGCTACTAAGGAGGCTGAGGCAGGAGAATTGCTAGAACCCAGGAGATGGGAGGTTGCAGTGAGCCAACATGGTCCCACTGCACTCCAGCCTGGGTGACAGAGCGAGACTCCGTCTCAAAAATAAAAATAAAAATAAAAATAAAAATAAAAAATAATCACTACGCACAGTGGCTCACCCCTGTAATCCCAGCACTTTGGGAGGCCAAGGTGGGTGAACTACTTGAGGTCAGGAGTTCAAGACCAGCCTGGCCAACATAGTGAAACCCCGTCTCTACTAAAAATACAAAAATTAGCAGGTTGTGGTGGATCACACCTGTAATCCCAGCTACTAGGGAGGCTGAGGCAGGAGAATCTCTTAAACCTGGGAGGTGAAGGTTGCAGTGAGCCAGTGCAATCCAGTCTAGGCAACAGAGCGAGAGTCGGTCTCAAAAATAAATAAATAAATAAATAAATAAATAAATAAATAAATAAATAAATAAAATAAGTAAATACAAATACAAAACACTATAGTATAAAAACTACATAGTATTTCCATTGTATGAGGTGTAATAAGTAGAGATGATTTAAAGTATATGGGGGGAGGTACGTAAGTTACGTGTAAATGCATACCATTTTATATAAGGGACATGAGCATATGTGGATGTTGGTATCCATAGGGTCTTGGAACCAATTCACTGCGGATAACCAAGGGACAACTGCAATTCACTGTATGGAAATAGTCAAGTAAAAAGGAAGTACTTACAAGGTTACTATATCAGCATTGGCTGCTTCCACAGCTATACTCAAAGGGTCTTTCCCTTCTTCATCAGTGGCATGTTGATTGGCACCTCGTTTTAGGAATAAACATACCTGCCTGTTTAAGAAAACAGCATTTTTGAGATATCGTCAGTAAGAAAAAAAAATTAGTATTCACCTTAAAAAAGTACTACTTAACTTAAAGAAATAACATTTTCATTAGGAAATTCTTCTTTCATTCCACAACTATTAATTGAACACTAACTCTACTAATAAAAGCTTATCAAGATCAACATTTTACAAGTCTCAAGGTATTTTTGCATATGTTATCTTATTTAATCCGGTGCTATAAAGACAGCATGGTGGATATATAAGGTGTGGTCCCTGCCCTCAAAGAGTATCATAAAAAGGCCGGGCACGGTGGCTCACGCCTGTAATCCCAGCACTTTGGGAGGCCGAGGCGGGCGGATCACGAGCTCAGGAGATCGAGACCATCCTGGCTAACATGGTGAAACTCCGTCTCTACTAAAACTACAAAAAAAAAAATTAGCCTGGCATGGTGGCGGGTGCCTGTAGTTCCAGCTACACAGGAGGCTGAAGGAGCAGAATGGCGTGAACCCGGGAAGCAGAGCTTGCAGTGAACCGAGATCGTGCCACTGCACTCCAGCCTGGGCGAGAGCGAGACACTGTCTCAAAAAAAAAAAAAAAAAAAGAATATCATACAAAGATGCGCACAGGTATCTATAAACCTAAATGAAAAAAAGATCACTCAAGGTCACTATTTGAAAATGAAGAAAGCCAAGGCAATGTAAACTTCACAATAATGATAATACAACAGCAAAGAATGGGAAGTAATCTCCTTGCTGTACTCGCAAATATTAATGACTTGAATAAACTGACAAAAATTTAAAAATATGAAAGAATGACTAAATAGAGTCTATGAAATAAAATGGAAAGAATTTTGATAGTTTAAGAAGAAAATAATGGCTGGGCAAGGTAAGCACCTGTAATCTCAGCTACTCAGAAGGCGGAGGTAGGGGGTATCACTTGAGGTCAAAAGTTCAAGACCAGCCTGAGCAACATAGCAACACTCTGTCTCTAAAAAAAATTTAAAAATTAGCTGGGAGTGGCAGGGCGTGCCTGTAGTCCCAGCCACTTGGGGAGCTGAGGCAGGAGACCCTGAGCCCCAGAATTCAAGGCTGTGGTGAGTTGTGAATGTGCCTATGAACAGTCACCACACTCCAACCTGAGCAACACAGTGAGACTCCCATCTCTTAAAAAAAAGAAGAAAATACAAAGTATGAGTTAAGTACTACCTTAAATACTACCTTTTTTAAGTGTAGCAAGTTTTAATGATGAAGTTGTCAGACTGAATCTCCTTGCTCCTTGCTGATAGAAGAAAACAAGCCATGATAAAAATGCCCAGACATGACTGGGCACGGTGGCTCATGCTTGTAATCCTAGCACTGTGGGAGGTTGAGGCGGGCGGAACACCTGAGGTCAGGAGTTCAAGACCAGCCTGGCCAACATGATGAAACCTCATCTCTACTAAAAATACAAACAATTAGCCCAGGTGTGGTAGCGTACACCCGTAATCCCAGCTACTCAGGGGGCTAAGGCAGAAGAACAGCGTGAACCCAGGAGGCGGAGGTTACAGTGAGCTGAGATCGTGCCACTAGACTCCAGCCTGGGTGACGGAGCAAGACGTTATCTCAAAATAAACAAATAAATTAATTAATAAAAATAGCCAGACACAGGGCTCACGCCTATAATGCAAGCTACTAGGGGAGGATCACTTGAGCCTAGGAGCTCAAGGCTATAGTGAGCTATGATCGCACCACTGCACTCCTGCCTGAGCAACAGGGTGAGATCCCGTCTCTAAATAAATGAAGATGCTATTTTAAAAATATTTTAAAATAAGAGCTTCTTGCTTATCTGCCACGTAATAATCGGATACCCTGAGATGTCTTATTAAGAAACAAGCGTTTAAGACACAAATTTTTTATATAAAGCCAACATTTTCTTTCATTTATACTTCCTAATAATAGAAAGTCAATTTTCAAGGTCTTATTGTTCTGTGAATCTTACTATCACTCCAGAAGACACATCCCTAACCCAAAGTAAGAATTAGTTTAGAATTTGACTTTAGTTACTCTATGGAAAAACTAAAAATTACAAAGTCATCAAATTATCCTTAAATAGGTGATGTGTGTGCATGCTATGGAAATAATGTATGTACCTGCATAAACACAAACACAGGCTTAAGTTGTCTGACAAAATCACCAAATTTTAGTAACAGAGAAAGTTAAGTACTAAAACTGATCTATTTAGTGACAAGTTAAGGTCAAAGTAAGCCTTGAAATTTTCATATCTGAAAACCAATAGTAGCTTTTTCTGAATGAGATTTTTTTAACTTTCAAATTCCATCATGACAAAATAAGTCATGGAACACATCTCCTTACAAACACTACCTAAAAACTTTAACCGGAGAAAAACTAAAACATTAATTCAAAACAATTTTTCAAATAAAGTCTCCTTAAATATTAAAGCACTGCAGTTACCCTGTGTGCCCTAAGACGGTGGCATGGTGCAGTGGTCCCCGCCCTTGGACATCTCTTTGGTTGACATTAGCACCATTCTGTAGGAGGAACTCACATGTCACCAAAGAGCCCTTAAAGGAAAAAAGAGGATAACTATATACAAAAGCAAATAACAAGAAACAGTAATACATTTCTTTTTAAAAACAATTAGTTTTCTTTACTCAAATAGCATTTCCATTTCATTCTCTCCAAAAGAAAGAATATCCCTCAGCCAAAGCAGAGAAATTATAAATTATATTATTTTCTTCCCAAGAATTAATTCTAATAGAGATTCATTTGCAGTTTGTGAACTAGCAAAACACACTACTTTCATTATCAGAATTCTCTCCCACTGCAAAAAAACTGTTGAAACAATCAAAGTGATGCTCAAAAACCACTACTATTAATAGCACAGAGGCTCCTTCTATTTTCCAACCCATCTCTTGAAGCCAAGATAATACTAAAGCCAGTTCAGAATGTATTATAATTTTTTTTATATTCAATTACTACTGAAAATGTCATTGTATAAACACATACCCCTAATACAGCCTGAATAAGTGGTGTTGCTTTGTTTTCCTCGGAATTGGCCCAATTCACATCTGCGCCATGAGCCAAAGCCTCAGCCATTTTAGGAAGGTTTTTTTCATATGACGCCCTATAAAGCTGAAGTCCTGGATTAAGATGTTTCGAGTCCAGAAACACAGAAGAATCTTGCCTTTCTCCTTCTGAAAAGCAAACACAAATACATCAATAAAAATGAGCTCTTGGCAGAAAAAGAAAAAAAATATTTAATAGGTATAGTTTCAGTTTTACAAGATAAAAAGAGTTCTGTGGATGAACGGCAGTAATGGTAGCACACTAATGTGAATACATTTAATGCCACTAGACTGTACACTTAAAAATGGTTAAGATGGGCCAGGCACAGTGGCTCATGCCTCTAATCCCAACACTTTGGGAGGCTGAGGTGGATGGATCACCTGAGGTCAGGAGTTCGAAACTAGCCTGGACAACATGGTGAAACCTCGTCTTTACTAAAAATACAGAAATTAGCCAGGCATAGTAGCAGGGACCTGTAATCCCATCTACCTGGGAGACTGAGGCAGGAGAATCACTTGAACCTGGGAGGCAGAGCTTGCAGTGAGCTGAGACTGCACCACTGCACTCCAGCCTGGGCAACAGAGTGAGACCCAGTCTCCAAAAAAAAAAAAAAAAAAAGGTTAAGATAAATTTTATGTGCATTTTATCACAATTTTTAAAAAATAAAGCTATGATATAAGAAACCATTAATCTATCATAATGAGCTTATGGGAGATTTTCACATAGATATTCCCCAACATTCCACCTTCTTCTCCTATAAAGACAATCACTGATACGTCAGGCCTTTCTGTTCTTGCCAGTATCCAAGGGATAGGCTAATTACTCTGTACTATATTAAAATTGAGTATATTCCTAAATGTTGGGACTTAAGAAGCAGCAAGAATCCATAAAAACTTTTACTACTAGACCAAACCTCCCTTCATTCCTAGGATGGTCCAATACCATCCCAATTTGCACTACAAGCACTTCAAATAATTTGAGGAGTGCTGACTCCCCTGAGTATTCTGCAGGACCAAAATCACTGAAATCATGAGGAGAGAACAAAGGCATAAAGTACAAGTCAAAAGAGAAATCTAATGGGGAGGGAGTTGCCGATCTCGTTCTCCTGATAGGACAGCCACAAGGAATGATAAAGGATAATAAGACACACAGTTCACGTGGATTAAAAATTATCCATGGCAGTTGGTAAGGCAATTTTAGTACATACCATGAGGCTTGGAAGAATGTACGATTATGGGTCAGGTGTGCTGGCTGATGCCTATAATCCCAGCACTTTGGGAGGCTGAGACAGGTGGATCACTTGAGGTCAGGAGTTCAAGACCAGCCTGGCCAACATGGTGAAACCCCATCTCTACTAAAAATACAAAAATTGGCTGTGCACGGTGGCACACGCCTGTAACCCAGCTACTCGGGAGGCTAAGTGGGAGAACTGCATGAACCCAGAAGGTGGAGGTTGCAGTGAGCCAAGATTGTGCCACTGCACTCCAGCCTGGACAACAGAGTGAGACTCAAAATAAAAAATAAAATGTAGGCCGGGTGCGGTGGCTCACGCCTGTAATCCCAGCACTTTGGGAGGCTGAGGTGGGTGGATCACGAAGTCAGGAGATCGAGACCATCCTGGCTAACGCATTGAAACCCCATCTCTGTTAAAAATACAAAAAAAAAAAAAAAAAATTAGGCATGGTGGTGGGCATCTGTAGTCCCAGCTACTCGGGAGGCTGAAGCAGGCGAATGGCGTGAACCCGGGAGGTGGAGCTTGCAGTGAGCAGAGATCACACCACTGCACTCCATCCTGGGTGACAGAGTGAGACTCCATCTCAAAAATAAATAAATAAATAAAAATTTAAAAAATGTATGAACAATATATAACTAGGACAGAATTTCCAAATATGAAGAAATTGATGCTTTCTCATTTAAGAGTATTACTCCTCCCCTAGTTACCGTCTAAAAAACTAACCCCTTCCTTTAAAATATTTCATCAAGAGTAGGGCTGGGCACTCAAATCCCAGCACTTTGAGGGGCTAAGGTGGGTGGATCGCGAGGTCAGGAGTTTGAGACCAGCCTGGCCAACATGGTGAAACCCCATCCCTACTAAAAACCCAAAAATTAGCTGGGTGTGGTGGTGGGTTCCTGTAATCCCAGCTACTCAGGAGGCTGAGGCAGGAGAATCACTTGAAACTGGAAGGCAGAGGTTGCAGTGATCCTCTGCAAGATCACAATACTGCACTCCAGTCTGGGCAGTAAAACTCCATCTCAAAAAAAAAATATATATATACACACACACACACACACATATATATATACACACACACACACACATATATATATATATAAATATAAAATCAAGAATAGACATTTACCACATGCATTTTTCAGCAAACAAAACCAATTAACATTGAGTTTCATCAGAACTCACCAGGCTCATATAAACTATTGGCTGACACTGTGGAGGGTAAAGATTCTCTTCCATCATCAGAGCTCTGCTGAATTCCACTGTCATTACTTTTGACTGTTTTAAAGAAAAATTAACTAATGATTAAAGTTCATGCCATTTAGAAAACAATCTCCCACAAACAAGGTTTTAAAATGAGCTCTTACACATCAACATGAACTCAGGCACCACGAGTAGAATGCGTTTAATATAATTTTAACCCTTTTCAACACTTAGCTTATCAAGATATAAATCAATCACAAAACCTGAAAATAAACTTATTTTCAGAGTTGTAACACATCTCATTACTCCATAATATGTCAGGGGTGGTAAAGAGCTTAATTTATGATATGACTGTAAGAATGTGTAATTCTCGGACAATGGGTAACATCTACAGAGATGGCCACACCGCACAATGACCACTGGCACAGACTTGGAACGCTCCACAAGAGCAGTACTTACTACTACGCAGTTTTGAAGAAGTATCAAAGTAGGAGAAGAGTGAATCTAGCTCATCAGGACAAAACAGAGACTCCCGCCTGGCCTCGTCGCTATTTACAGCAATCACTGGGGACATGCAAGTTAGCAAAGCACAAAGCAGGCCATAAGAAGGGAAAAGGGCAGGAAAAAACGTTACTGGGAAAAAATTTAGGAGGAAAAAATAGGAAGGAAATCAGGTAGTTAATCAGATACTTAGGGCTTTTGGAATGTCAGGTTTACAATTCCCATCTCCCCTTGCATTTTAAGCAGTTTTATTCCTTAGAATATACATATTACCTAGAAAGGTGAAATATTATGGCATTGTTTAAAGTTAACTATTTTAAAGACATAGAAATTCAGTTTTCTTAGAATATTTAGAAGGGAACAGGTTTTTAACATTAAAAAATACAACAATGGCTATTAGTTCAGGGATTATAAAAGTGATCTGAGCTTAAGAAAACAGCTATAGACACAGTAAGAAAGTTTGCAATACCTGAACTTTGGGCAGATGCTCTGACTTGGTCCCCTGGCCCAAACTTAGAAATGCTCAGCCTCTTTTCTTCAGAACTCTTAGAGACAAACTTTTTTTGCTGCTCAGGAGGTGATAATGATATAGAATATTTATCCACAAATTTCCTCTCCACATATTTTGCTCTGATATATGCCTCCTTCTCCTGTCTGATATACATAAAAATGTCATGATGTTGTGCTTAACCTCTTAGCATGGCTAATACCAAACAAACCATTATATATTGAATATATTCAAACAAAGTCACTGAATGTAATACTGGTTAAAACTGAATCTGTGACATTATACACATATATATTATGTTTTCCTTCCAAATACCTAATGAACTATGATTTCACACTCAAGTGAAATATAAACAATAACCTAACTGAAAAATCACAAATATTAATATGATACTCTTCCTTTCTCTTAATTTCTGTGCTATTCATTTCTATACTCCCCGCATGCTTTTTGCAGAGTAGAAAACATCACCAGAAAAAAAACTTAAACATTTATAGAAAGTAACTTTATTTTCATTTTTACTCAAAGAAATAATTTCACATACTGAACTAGCACTACTGATGGCCATAATTTTTCATAAGACCACTTTAAAACAACATATAGCATTATTAATTTAAGAAGAAATAAAATAAACTTCTAATTTATACCATCATAAAATGCCATATCTGTTCTATACTTTTTACTTATATCCTCTTAAAAAGTTTAGGTCTTTGGTTAAAACAGAAGGCTATTTCAAGGTCTGAAATAACTCAGTCTTGTTTCAGCAGATTAAGTAAGATTCTGATTTAAATGATATTGGTTTAGACAGCAATAACTTTCAAATACAATTGGCCACACATAAAGACTTAGAATGAAATCAGTATCAACAACAAAAATCATGTGCTTTGCAGGTACCAACCCTTAGCCACTGCATTCAATGAGCCCTCCTTATACAGAATTGGAAGAATAATTTCAAACACAGCAATCAAGTATTCTCCCCTTCCGGAGGCACACTTCGCATCTTTAGTTCTTCGATATTATAATGACATGCATAAACTATGTGATTAATAAATCTTTGCTAAATTAAGTATGAACAATGTAAAATTATCCACTGTAGATGAACAGAAACTTGATCCTTAGAGACAGTAATGAATAGATTACCCCTTTTGGAATGCTGCTGCCGTGGACAGAACTTAGTTCTGCTTTAACTGACTGTTAAGGGTTTCTACATTCCTATGTAGAGCCCTAATTTTTTTTTTTTTTTTTTTTTGAGATGGAGTCTCGCTCTATCGCCCAGGCTGGAGTGCAGTGGCGTGATCTTGGCTCACTGCAAGCTCCGCCTCCCAGGTTCACGCCATTCTCCTGCCTCAGCCTCCCGAGTAGCTGGGACTACAGGCGCCCGCCACCATGCCCAGCTAACTTTTGCATTTTTAGTAGAGACGGGGTTTCACCGTGTTAGCCAGGATGGTCTCGATCTCCTGACCTCGTGATCCGCCCGCCTCGGCCTCCCAAAGTGCTGGAATTACAGGCGTGAGCCACCGCGCCCGGCCTTGTAGAGCCCTAATTTTTAAGCTCTCTCTACCCTAGAGACTATCATTGATTATATGTTCAATACAATATAATTATCTAATTAACATACTGAAGAAAGAGATAGCCAGCATTTTAACAGAAGTGGCAGTGACTGCTTCTAAACACTTTGTCTCAATGTTATAAATCAATCACTACAGTGAAATAAAAATCATAGCTATATTCCTAATTAGGGGGAAACAGACGAGTGAAATAGTACCTTTGTCCTGGTTGTGGTTTCTTTATTCCCATTTTTTCCACATTAGCTTCATAAACTCGATTTATAACATCATTCCCCAACTCACACATAAGCTATTTGGCAAAAAAAAAAAAAAAAGAAAAATAAGCTATACGTTAAAGACCTTAAAATAAGCTAAAATTTAAAAGTCCTTTAAGCAAGTACAGTTAACTAATTCCCTTGCATATTCTATAGTTGCTTATTCTACAAAGAAGTTTTATGTTAAAACAAAATGAAACAAGAACTGAGAGTAATATTATCACTTTGCTGTTCTTCACCAAACTACCTCCCCTAGAAGATTATCAACCCCACCAGAGTCATTCTTTCTCTCTACATGTCTGTCTATCCACATATCACAGCTATTGTATCTATCTCTATGTCCACAGTAAGGCAAGAAGTATGACAACAAAGCATTATCTACACAGTAAGTACTAGCCAGTCTTAGGACGGTAAGTTAAAAATTAAGTATCTATTCTTTTCAGTTTTCACGTCTAGTTCCTAGAAATATGCAAATCTATCAAATTTACAACTTTCTGGTAATTATTTTTGAACGTACCTCTTTTTGGGTTGGGTTCTGTCTTCAGATAACAAACAACTCCTAGTCATATGTTCCAAATTCTTCTAGATTTTCCTTTCCATCTGCTACTCACCTCTTTAATTCTGTTCAAGCTCTCCTTGCCTCGCTAGTAAATTATATCTCTACCTTCTTGGCTAATCTTATTGCTTCTAGTTATGCCCAATTCCAGGCTTGACCACAAAAACAAACACTTTTACCAACAGCAGATCACCCAAACCATTTCCCTGAAAAATCATATGTAGGTAAAAGGGACACTAATAGACATTAAGATGACTTTACCACTATCTAGAGAATAGAGGTTAAAGTATTGGGACAGGTGAGATGTGGGAGTGGGCAAGGCCTGGGATGAGATAACAAGAGGATTAAAATGCTCTCTGGACCCAACGACAGGAGTAAAGTCTGGGAAGAGCACTCTCACAGGCAAGAGAATGGTTTCCCTTTTTCTCCTATTTTTATTTTATTTTATTTATTTTATTTTATTTTAATTTTTTTGAGACAGAGTCTCATTCCATCACCCAGGCTGGAGTGCAGTGGCGTGATCTTGGCCCACTGCAACTTCCACGTCCCGGGTTCAAGTGATTCTTCTGCCTCAACCTCCCGAGTAGCTGGGATTACAGATGGCCATCACCAAACCCAGCTAGTTTTTGTATTTGTAGTAGAGACAAGGTTTCGCTATGTTGGCCAGGCCGGTCTCAAACTCCTGACCTCAAGGATGATCTGCCCACCTCAACCTCTCAAAGTGCTAGGATTACAGGCATGACCTACCACACCAGCCTCTTTTTCCTTAATCATGAGCCCTTTTGAGGTTCCATTACTTCTATGACATCCCTCTTCTGTCATTTCCATTTATTCCTTTTTTTTTTAATTTTTTTTTTTCCCCAAGATGGAGTTTCACTCTTGTTACCCAGGTTGGAGTGCAATGGCACGATCTCGGCTCACCGCAACCTCCGCCTCCCAAGTTTAAGTGATTCTCCTGCCTCAGCCTCCAGAATAGCTGGGATTACAGGCATGCACCACCACGCCCGGATAATTTTGTATTTTTAGTAGAGACGGGGTTTCTCCATGTTGGTCAGGCTGGTCTCAAACTCCAGACCTCAGGTGATCCACCTGCCTCAGCCTCCCAAAGTGCTGGGATTATAGTCGTGAGCCACCGTGCCCGGTCTTCCATTTATTGTTTCTATTATCTCTCCCTGTCACTTTCTTTCCCCTCGTCCCATAGCCCAGCTACCTCTTAAAAATCTTAAATGTGCTAATTCCTTCTTTGACCAATTATTACTCCTAGTTTTACACAGCATATTTTTCATTTTTAAAGTAAAGATACTAATTATTATATACAAAGTCTTCTTTAAAATCTTCACTGGTACTGTGAGGCATCACTGCATGAGATTAGTAGCACAGAAATCAACCTTACTTACAAGAAATTCAATGTAAGGCAAAGGAAAAATAAGAAAATGATGGGAAAGGAAAGGATCTTTCAATTACTGATGCTAAGAAGGTTGGCTGTGGATTTGGAAAAATTGGTTGGGTGTGGTGGCTCATGCCTGCAATCCCAGCACTTTGGGAGAACGAGGCAGGTGGATCACTTAAGGCCAGGAGTTCAAGACCAGCCTTGGCAACATGGCGAAACCCTGTCTCTACAAAAAATACAAAAAAAAAAAAAAATTACTCGGGAGGCTGAGGCAGAAGAATCACTCGAACTCAGGAGGTAGAGGTTGCAGGGAGCTGAGATTGCACCACTGCACTCCAGCCTGGCCGACAGAGTGAGACTCCGTCACAAAAAAAAAAAAAAAAAGGAAAAAGAAAAAGAAAAAAAAAAAAGGCCGGGCACCGTGGCTCTCACGCCTGTAATCCCATCTCTTTGGGAGGCCGAGGCAGGCGGATCACAAGGTCAAGAGATCGAGACCATCCTGGCTAACACTGTGAAACCCCGTCTCTACTAAAAATACAAAAAATTAGCCAGGTGTGGTGGTGGGTGCCTGTAGTCCCAACTCCTCAGGAGGCTAAAGCAGGAAAATGGCGTGAACCCGGGAGGCGGAGTTTGCAGTGAGCAGAGATCGCACCACTGCACTCCAGCTTGGGCGACACAGCAAGACTGCCTCTCCACAAAAAAAAAAAAGAGAGAGAACTTGGAAAAAACTATCAAGAGTTAGGCACATATTTTTTACGTTAAATAAATTCACAATATACTATGATTAAAATTTGAAAAATATTGTCATAAAAATGAGTGAATTTAAAAAAAATAAAAAACATTCTATTTTAAAAAGAATGGGAATTAGTATCTGCTTTCTTTTTTTTTTGGAGACAGTCTTGCTGTGTCGCCCAGGCTGGAGTGCAGTGGTGCAATCTCGGCTCACTACAAGCTCCGCCTCCCAGGTTCAAGTGATTCTCCTGACTCAGTCACTCCAGTAGCTGGGATTACAGGCATGTGCCACCAAACCCGCTAATTTTTGTATTTTTAGTAGAGACAGAGTTTCACCACGTTGGCGAGGCTGGTTTCAAACTCCTGACCTCAAGTGATCTGCCCACCTTGGCCTCCCAAAGTGCTGGGATTACAGATGTGAACCACCACACCGGCCACAATTTTCAGACAGAAACAAATGAGTATATATTCCAACCCTTAAACTCATCTATTTTCTACAATATGGTAAACCAGATGGCAGGCATTAAAAGGATTATACTACTATTTCAAATTTTGTAAATCTTATCAGAAACCTGTAGTGGTCTAAAATTATTTATGACATTTTCATAGATATAAATTCTTAGGGAAAAAAGGAAGACTTGGTATGATGACTCCTAACCTGACAAATGTAAATTTGCAACTCACCCTATGCTAAAACAACCCAGTGGGGTCAAAAGCTTTACTAATCCATCATGAAGTTTAGTATAGCAATAGACTTCTTATATATTTAATAAGAATCTAATCAGAAAAGATTAAAATTAAGGCACAGAATCTGAACTAGGCCAAGGGTAGTGGCTCACACCTGTAGTCCCAGCACTTTGGAAGGCCGAGGTAGATGGACTGCTTGAGCCCAGGAGCACGAGACCAGTCTGGGCAACATGGTGAAACCCTGTCTCTACAAAAAGTACGAAAATTAGCCAGGCATGGTGGCATGAATCTATGGTCTCAATTGCTCGGGGGGTCTGCAGCAGGAGGATTCTTTGAGCCAAGGAAGTCCAGACTACAGTAAGCTGTGATGGCACCACTACACAGCCTGCACAAGGGAGCGAGAAGACCCTGTCTCAAGGAAAAACAAGAACAGTGAACTAACCTGGAGTTAAGAGTGCTATATACAAATGTAGCCTTTTTCTTTTTTTTTTTTTTTAATTGAGACGGAGTCTCACTGTCGCCCAGGCTGGAGTGCAGTGGCGCGATCTCGGCTTACTGCAAGCTCCGCCTCCCGGGTTCATGCCATTCTCCTGCCTCAGCCTCCCGAGTAGCTGGGACTACAGATGCCCACCCCACCTGGCCAATTTTTTGTATTTTCAGTAGAGATGGGGTTTCACTGTGTTAGCCAGGATGGTCTCAATCTCCTGACCTTGTGATCCACCCGCCTTGGCCTCCCAAAGTGCTGGGATTACAGGCGTGAGCCACCGCGCCCAGCCAAATGCAGCCATTTTTAAAACTTACAATGAAAACACCAGATTTGCCAAAATAGCCTCAGATATGTTTCAATACAATTTAGCTAGCATACACTGTCAGCATGAAGAACTCATACATTTGCAAACCAAGATTCTAAAATCTTCACTTTTATGTGAAAATATGAAAATTTTAAAGCAAAATTTTTTGTTGTTGTTTTACCTTTAAAAGTTCCGGCTCCCAGGTGTCTAAAGTTAAAGATCGTACTTTTGAAAAATGAACCCCAAGACTCCTAAGTGGAAAAAAGACGACCGCATTACTATCAAGTCTCCGTTTACATATTTGTGCAAATTCTTTTTTAATGTGACACAGGCTTTAATAAAGCCCTCAACATACACAGATAGGGAAATATCTTCTGTTAAGTAATGAATGATAAATCAAAGTCCTCAAAAGCTTTTACAAACCAGGATTTTAACCACTTCTTAAAAGGTACAAAGATACAAACTGGTGATTAAATTAGGGAAGTGGAAAAGGGCAGCTAACAAATGAAACATGACCATTTCAATCTGTGTTTATCCAAAAGAAGAAATTCTAATCCTGGGCAGGCCTACCCACCGGTGAATTCCGGAGCACTCGATACACAAGGTGATGCCCAGGTTGATGCTGGCCCACCGTGGATCTGCCAGGCCACAGTCACAACAGCTGGCATTGCCAGGGATACACTGGACCCGCTGAAGCGCACTTTCTCCTTTCAATAATTTCTCTTTTGACTCACTTCCAGAATCTAGGCTTCCTGTGGATGGAGATGATTTCTTATCCAGCTTCTAAAAGAATTAAGAATTACTTGTTTTTTTAAAAAAAAGATTGAAATACTTTGTCGCACACTACATGCTCCAAACTAAAGCTTCCAATCAATAAATTAAAGGCCTGTTACAGGCATAAGCCAGGCAATATTCTAGCTAGAAATTCAAGGATAAAAAGATGTAGGTTCTTCCATCAGTGAACTTTTATTCTAGTGGGGAGAAACATTGTAAACATTTAAAATTATATATAATAAATGACACAATGAACATATGTACAGAAAATGAAGACAGAGAGAAAGGGGAACACTAGTTTAACATGCAGAGTGGAGACAGAGGTAATAGGTAAGGGATTATTAAAACTCAAGAATGAAATAAATTATTGTTTTATACCACACTTTTCCAAGGTGTCCAATAAACTTTAAGCTAGTCATTTTTTTTTTCAGACTTCTCAGGGATAAAGCAAGTTATTTTAATTACTACAGTGAGTAACTAGGAAAGGTATGAGCTTATATAAATACTAACGAAGAGATCAACTACATAATTATAACTACAGAGTTCATCAAATATAGAACATATAATGTTTAAAACTTCAAGGGATATCAGGAAAAAGAGGAAAAAAATAAAAGATAGCTGACTAACAAAAAGCTAATTTTTTGGCTGACAGTGGGGTGTCTCACATCTGTAATCCAAGCACTTTAGGAAGCTGAAGCGGGAGGATCACTTGGGTCCAGGTGTTCAAGATCAGCCTGGGCAACAGAGCAAGAGCCTGTCTCTAAAAAATAATAAAAAATAATATGTCTGGGCACAGTGACTCACGTGTGTAATCCCAACACTTTGGGAGGCTGAGGCGGGTGGGGAGTTCAAGACCAGCCTGGCCAACACAGTGAAACCCTGTCTCTACTACAAATACAAAAAAATTAGCTGGGCATGGTGGCACACGCCTGTGATCCCAGCTACTCAGGAGGCTGAGGCATGAGAATCACTTCAACCCGGGAAGCGGAGGTTGTAGTAAGCCAAGGTCATGCTGACAGAGTGAGACTCCAACCTGGGTGACAGAGTGAGACTCTGTCATACGAGTGTAAATACATACATACATACATACCATACAAACATACAAATTAGCTAGGCATGGTGGCGCACACCTGTGGGTCACAGCTATTTAGAAGGCTGAGGCATGAGAATTGCTTAAACCTGGGAAAGGGCTGTTGCAGTGAGTCATGCCACTGCACTCCGGCCTGGGTGACAGAGTGAGACTCCATCATACGTACATAAATACATACATACATACAAATTAGCTAGGCTTGGAGGTGCACACCTGTGGTCTCAGCTACTTAGGAGGCTGAGGCATGAGAATCACTTAAACCCAGGAGGCGGAGGTTGCAGTGAGCCAAGATAATGACACTGCACTCCAGCCTGGGTGACAGAGTGAGATTCCATCATATGTATGTAAATACATACATACATACATACATATGAGCTAGACATAGTAGGACACACCTGTGGTCCCTCAGGAGGCTGAGGTGGGAGGATTGCTTGAGCCCAGGAGGTCAAGGCTTCAGTGAACTATGATCACACCACTGCATTCCAGTCTGGGAAACAGGGCAAGACTCTGTCTCCCCACCGTCCCACTACATGGCCATAATGACCAAATACAAAGATGTGGTACTTAGATCCTAAACAAGGACAGATATGGTCTATAAAAAGTCTTCTGGTTTAAAAAAATTTCAGGTCGGGCACAGTACCTCATGCCTGTAATCTCAGCACTTTGGGAAGCTGAAGTGGGTGGATCACAAGGTCAGGAGTTCAAGAGCAGCCTGGCCAATACGGTGAAACCCTGTCTCTACTAAAAATACAAAAAAAAATTAGCCAGGCATGGTGGCACATGCCTGTAGTCCTAGTACTTGGGAGGTTGAGGCAGGAGAATAGCTTGTACCTGGGAGGCAGAGGTTACAGTGAGCAGAGGTCACGCCATTGCACTCCGGCCTGGGCGACAGATCGAGAGTCTGTCTCCAAAAAAAAAAAAAAAAAGAATAAATAAAAAAATTTCAACCTTAACAAGCCAGTATATTAGTAAAGAATCAATAAAAATGCAATTTGGCTCTCGTCTTGCCCTTCTTGAAAACTCTGTTCAACAGTCATTAGATAGGACCACGCAAGTAAGAGTATGCACACAGTATTCTAGCGAGGATCGAGCTGGATGAAAAACAGAAGCATAACCAGGCGCAGGCTGTCAGATCCCAAGAAGGGTAAGGAGCATGTCTGCACAGGGAGGCGGCTCAGCAAGGGAAGCTGAAGCCTGAGTAGGGAAAGGAAGAGCATGTCTGCACAGGGAGGTGGCTCAGCGAGGGAAGCTGAAGCCTGAGTAGGGAAAGGAAGGCTGCGAACCAGGAGTGCCACCTAGTGTGAGGTGTCAGAGTCTGACGGAGCAAGAGGGCACCCCACGCAGAGCTGGGAGGACAAGGTTAGGGCAGGTGGCAACAGATACAGAATATCGGTTACATACAGGGGGATCAAACATAAAAGTAAACATGTTAAAGACAAATGGGAGCCAGATTTCTCAACACAGAGAAAGGAATTATTGATATGGAAAAGGAGAAAACCAGAATGAATCCTATCAAACCTGGAGATACCAACAGGCACACTAATGGTTTTCAACGTAAATAAATGTATTTTTAAAAGATGTAAATATGTATATGTGTATACACACCCAAAAACTTATTTTGATTTCTAAACACCATTCTCTGCCAAAAGTTCATTTCAAAGCACCTCCTCAACAAAATACTTATTACCTACAAAGTTTAAAAGATTAATCCTACAGTAAAGAAACCCACCAGGACACTCCCTGAATCAAATGATCAAAGTTAACATCACCAGTGGGAACAAATCAAAATCATGTGACCCCTGAGAGGATAAAGTGAAAAGAACACAGTATTACTTATGTAACATTCCTGCCAAATTGAGGGACATTCTACAAAACAACTAGTCTTTAATTTTCGAAACTATCAAGATTAAGAAGGTCAAGGTAAGAATGAGGAACTACTCCTGACTCAAAGAGATTAAAGAGACATAACAACTAAATGCTATCTATACTTGTAAACTAGATCTTTTTGCCATGAAGAACGTCATTAGGACGATTGCTAAAACTTGAATGATGTTTGGAAATTAAATGGTAGTCACGTATCGATGTTTATTTCTTGATTGGTGGCTATACTGTGATTATCTAGGAGAATGTCCTAGGTTGTAGGAGGTACTCATTAAAGTAATGATGCAGGCCGGGTGCAGTGGCTCATACCTGTGATCCCAGCACTCTGGGAGGCTGAGGTGGGCGGATCACTTGAGGTCAGGGATTATGACCAGCCTGGCCAACATGGTGAAACCCCAGCTCTACTAAAAAATACAAAAAAGATTAGCCAGGTGTGTTGGTGTACACCTGTAACCCCAGCTACTTTGGAGGCTGAGGCACAAGAATCCCTGGAACCCAGGAGGCAGAGGTTGCAGTGAGCTGAGATTACGCCACTTCACGTTGGCCTGGGCAAACAGAGTGAGACTCTGTCTCAAAAAATGAACAAAAGAAAGTAACGATGCAGGACAGGTGCAGTGGCTCAAGCCTGTAATTCCAGCACTTTGGGAGGCAGATGCGGGTGGAGGCAGATGTGGGTGGATCACTTGAGGCCAGGAGTTCCAGACCAGCCTGGCCAACATGGTAAAACCCCACCTCTACTAAAAATACAAAAATTAGCCAGGCATGGTGATGTGCGCCTGTCATCCCAGCTACCCGGGAGGCTGAGGCACGAGAATTACTTGAACCCAGGAGGTGGAGATCGCGGTGAGCTCAGACTGCACCAATGCACTCCATCCGGGAGGACAGAGAGACTGTCTCCAAAAAAAAAAGTAATGATGCAGTGATGTGACATCACGCTGGCAACTTATTCTCAAAAGGTTTGGGGGAAACAGTTATTTGTTCTGTACTTAGAACTTCCCTGTGGGGCTGGGCGCAGTGGCTCATGCCTGTAATCCCAGCACTTTGGGAGGCTGAGGTGGGTGGATCACCTGAGGTCAGGAGTTCGAGACCAGTCTGGCCAACATGGTGAAACCCCGTCTCTACTAAAAATACAAAAATTAGCTGGGCGTGGTGGCAGGCACCTGTAATCCTAGCTACTGGGGAGGCTGAGGCAGGAGAATCGCTTGAATCTGAGAGGTGGAGGTTGCAGTGAGCCGAGATCATGCCCCTGCACGACCGTCTGGGCAATGGAATGAGACTCCATCTCAAAAAAAAACTTCCCTGTAAGTTTAGGATTATTCCGAAATTTTAAGAAAGAAATATTTGTTTTACCAGAACATGTTTGATAATGGGAATTAGCTAATGAGCAACTATATAAGGAAAGAATGTCAATATTATATACAGAAATCAGGTTGGTTCATTCCCAAGTTTTCTCTATATGCTAATGTTTTTGCACCAAATTAGAGAACTAAGTACACAAGCACAGCATAACTTGGGTCAGCCACTCCAAGGAACATAGCACTGAATATGACACCAATTCACAAAAGTATTAATAGGAGGAATGATTGTTTAAGCAGGACAGTTCAATCCTATTGTCGCCGCCCCCCATCTCCATGCCACTAGGGGACTGACTGCTCTCTACACATAAACACAAGGACGAAGTTATCCTCTGGAGGATTAAAACAGAGTGTCTCTGGATCGACTTTACCTGAAACGTGGAAGCCAGAGGATTAAATGAACATACATACAATATGCTAAGATACCTAGTGCTTAGCTCCCCACCAGTCCCTCACACCTGTAAGGCGAGATCAATGAGCCTTCTCCGGGAAATCACACCAGGCGAAAAGACTCAAAAAGACCCTGACGATGGTTGTTCCTCAACAAATGGTCCAGACTTAGGCGAAGGCCACAGACAACAAAGTCCTAATTCTGTGCTCAGAGCTTCCAAAGAAGTTTTTAGTGCCTAACATTTATGATCAGATAGCCAAAGGAAGCCTTTAACGCAATACCTCTCAACCTTGGTTGTTTATGGAACTAACCTAGAAAGCCTGTTAAAGTATTGATGGTCAACTCCATCAAGTGTTCTGGGGTGGTACCTAAGCAATGGGGGTTTTTTAAGCTCCCTGCGTGATGACATCATAGTATGCAATGATGGTTAAGAACCACAGCTCTAACACTGATTCCATGAAAAAAGAACAGGTCTGTATATATAAACAGTTAGTGAACAAATGGAGCTCTTGGAAATTAAATATGTGCTAGCAGAACTGAAATATTCAATAGAAGACTTGAAAGATTAACTGAGAAGATTTCCCAGAAAGTAGAGCAAAACAACACACATGGACACAAAAATAAGAAAATCATAATACCAATCCAGAAAATACAGAGAAACTGCAGAGGAGAAATACAAAAGATCATTAATAAGAAAAGCTTCAACATCAACACTGGAAACTAAAAAAACAAACAATGCTGTTAAAATTCTCAAGATTATTTCCAATCTTAAAATATCCAGCCAAACTACCAATCAAATATGAGGACAGAATCAAGACATTTTCAGACATGCATGGAATCACAAATGCCTCATTTTCAGGAAGCTACTAGAGAAAGTACTTAAGTTTTTCTTAAGAAGGAGAAAGATACGGGATACAGGAAAGAGAAGAATCTCCAGAAATGATTTTGTAAGGAAATTCCAGACTGACAGCCATACTGCAGGCTTAGGGAGCAACTGGTCCAGATTGGAGACGTGTGATTCTAGAGACAGACATATTGAGGGCTATCTTTGCCAACATGCCCTTTGTCAATGTTTCCATCATTTGTACCCAGACAAGTTCACATAAGCTTGGCTTCTGGTCCACTTCCTGCTTTCATCTCTACGCCTTTCTGCTTGGATCAAGTTAGTCGCCCCCCACAATCCCATGCCTGAAAAGGTTCTGCTTTGATCTATATTTGGGAGCTGGAGGTTGGCCATGGTAAGTTTTGAAATACAGTTTAGAGAAAAATCGATTCCCCATATTCCTGACAATTATCTATCACTAAGTCTATGCCACAGTCTTGCCAGATGACCCAAAAGTGCTGAGTTCCATTTCTCAGGACTCATTTACTCACTCATTGCCTTGCCCAAAAGACTTTCTTAGTAAGCTCTTTGAGAAATGAGGCCAGACTATGACCTAAGTTTCCACATTCACCTTATCTTTTTAAGGGGCCTTCACCTAAGAGTCAATATTGCGCTTCCCTTTTTTGCTTTCATTCAGTTATAAATACCTTTCATGATGATTACTTTATTTTATAATTAACTAAAATGGCACAATACTTTGGGGGAAAAAAAAAACAGGGAAATACCTTATTCCAATCTGGTTCATACATTCAAATATTAAAACAAACATACATTCATAAATACTGAAATAAAATGGCAAGTGAAATCAAGAGAAATAAAAAAGAAATCCACATTTTAAAAATAAAACTCATTTCAATTACATAAAATCATCTTCCGTAAAAAACGATGTTACATATAGTCATATAACGTTGCAACTAAAATCAAGAATTTTGGCAATATATTATTTGGTATTGCTAATACCTCTACTAACCTCTGATTCATCACCCTTCTCTCTATAAGCAGTAGCAATACTGGTCTGAACAGCCTTAATCCATGCCTGGCGCAGCTTTTCGGAATCTGCCTGGAGCATACAACTTCTAAAAGGAAATAACATATTTTCTCAGAAACTCAGTTAATGCCAAAAACACCCTATAAGCTTTGTATGTTTTTCACTTTGCTATTTAATAATTTTCTAGCAAAAAAAAATATATATAATTTGTTGAAAAAAGTTTTTATTTCATGTATCTTTAGGGCAAAATATGTTGACGAGGAAATCAAGGTGCCAATGAAACAAATTATCTCTTAAAAACAAATAACCCATCCCTGAATATTTAAAAAAAAAAAAAACCTCTTAAATTTACCATATAAACATAAAAATACTCATTTTTTTTCTACTGGGTACAAATATAAAATGATAGTTATCAAAGAAACTCATATGATTTTAATTCATCATCATAATAGCTAAAATTTTCATATGAGCACATAAATCACCTTTATGGAATTAAAGAATAGGATAAATGGTAGAAGTTACATAAATATCTGACTATATCTGTAACCATTAATTATTGAAATTTATTTTTAAAACTTTTTTTCCTCTTTAGCACAGAAAATTACAGACAAATGCAAATTCCTCTACTCTGGGAAGTTCTTTAAGACAAACTATAAAAACATAAAAGCAAATCACAGATCCTTTAGAACCACTTACTTTGTTGGTGAGACCACCTCAAAGCAGAATCGTCGCTCTATGTCTTCACAATGTTTCACCGTGCAGAGCCTGAGGTCTTCAACTACTACAGTCGGATTATCCTACAGTGAGGAAACCACATTTCCACACTTTTCCACTTAGGTTTTAATACTACCAATAACAAAATACTTAAAAATATTACTTGGCATAACCAGTCTAATTTTTTAGACACAGATAGGGGTTATCAATATAGACATAAAAGTAATTTTGTCCTGTTAATAATTGTATCTACTTCATAAATTACACAGAGAGTAAATGAAATGGTTTACATATAAAGAGCCTGGTCCAACAGTTGATACTTAGTAGATTCTCAATAAATGTTAATGTTCTGCAGCTTTTCTTCCATTTTCTTTCATATCCACTCTCCTGGTCCCCACTCACATATAATAAAGCTACTTTCCTCCAAAAGAGAAGCCTTTATTCAGTCAAGTTTTAGATCAAAGAAAGCTACAACTTCCTAAAATACCTAAGTGAATCAAAAAGATTTTATCACTTTCTACTATTTAATACCAAGTTTATCAGAATAGAAGAAACCATGAACTAATTAGCTGATTAAACGGCTTCTGTCATACAAACCTGCTACCATAGAACCTTGCAAATAAAATTTCAGTGTCATCTCAAGAGTAGAGATTTGAAATCTGCAGTTTACAGAATGTCATTCAGATAATCATTAGTTATGAGAATAACTAATGATTCATTCTTTTGTTTCTAGTTATTTTAATATTCTCAACTCACATGTAATCCCAATATGTCTTTCCCATAAATAATACTTCCTCATCCTTAAAATAAGGTTCAGGAAAACAAACATATAAAACAATATTAACAAATATAAGGGGTTCTATTTAAATTACTTTCAGCTTACATTTTAATTAATGTAATTTTTAACCATTCTGTCCTATCACCTTTGGCCCTATTGTGACATTATTTAAAAGGCATCCTCTCTTTCATCTTCAAAACAGTGGTATGGAATGGCAGTGTTATTTCTGTCATGCACTAGACAAAGATACATTTAAAGAAATAAAAGTATGTTGTATATTTCAAAATAGCTAGGAAAGGAGATTTGTAATGTTCCTAAGACAAAGAAAAATGTTTGAGGTGATTGATGCCCCAGTTACCCTGATTTGATCCTTACACACTATATACAAGTATCAAAATAGCACATGTACCACAAAAGTATGTACAACTAATATATACCATTTAAAAGCTACCAAAACATTTTTTAAAATCCTGTGACCCAGAAAAATCCATCTCAAAGTGAGGAAGTAAGAACTCAGGATTCAACATCACTTTGCTTTTAAGAACGAAATGTTTAAATTTTCCACCCTAGAGTCCTCTTATACCTGCTCAAACAGAAAACTACTAATTATATTAATTTTACACACGAGTATTTATAGACTTCAATGTTTACCAAACCAAAAAGATAAATAACTGAAATTGATAACTCATTAGGTTTTCACTTATTAACACCTACCTTAAATTTTTTCTGGTAAACCAACTGATTATTCTGTATTGAAAACCAGCGCCTACAGAAACACAAAATAGATAAAGTTTTCATAAACATAATTTATTTCCATTGTTGTTAGAAATGAAATATTTGAGAAAGCACTGGAAATCACATTGTGGTAATTATGTTTTGAGAAGTGCATTGTATTATTTTGCTTTATATAAACTGATTCTAATATGGGAAAACTATTGAAAGTAAAGAACAAACGTTTTAAAACCACAGGTTAGGAAAATTAAAGTACTACATTTTGATTAATTTCATGTCATAAATTTACATCCTAACAAAAGCAGTTACCCTTTATGCTATCACCAAATAATAACTGTTTTAAAGTACAAATTTAGTTTTTGGGGTTCCTCAAAAATAACTGAACTCTTTCCCCAGAAACAATTGTTTTTCTTATAAAGTTGGTATAAATGTATATTGTGAATAAAAGTATACACTTGTGGCCAGGCACAGTGGCTCACACCTGTAATCCCAGCACTTTGGGAGGCCAAAGCGAGTAGATCACCTGAGGTCAGGAGTTTGAGACCAGCCTGACCAACACAGTGAAACCCAGTCTCTAATAAAAAATACAAAAATTAGCCTGGTATGGCGGCAAGTGCCTGTAATCCCAGCTACTCAGGAGGCTGAGGCAGGAGAATCACTTGAACCCGGGAGGCAGAGGTTGCAGTGAGCCAAAATCACGCCATTGCACTCCAGCCTGGGCCACAGAGCAAGACTCTGTCTCCAAAAAAAAAAAAAAAAAAAAAAAAAAAAGTACCCACTTATATACAGAAAAACATTGAAACAAACTGTGCTTTATTTTCAACCTTTCAGCAGTAAGAATCTGATTTGATAAGCACAACAGAAAACTAATCATGTCAGAACTGACATCTAACAAGAGACAATCACAAATTAGCTTGGTCTTAGTTTCATATAAAATACTCCTAAGCAAATTAATCAAAGTTATTACTACAAATGATTCACTCAAGTATTTATATGGTTCTGCTCGTTACTGTAAATTATTAGGCAAACAATTTACTTACGACCTTCTTTAGAAGAAAAATCTAAGCTATGTATGACATATTTACTAATTCTAATTTATTAAAACAGTAAAAGACCTAAAGGCATAAAAAAAAATTCACAGCCAAAAGCCATTCAGAAAAGAAAGCAAAACTTCTTATAAAGCATGAAAAGTAAAACAGTATTTGAATCATTATTTTAAAATTAGTTTCATGTGAGATGATTTCTACTGTAACATTAGTTATTAATCAATTAGCAGATAGAGATTCTACCTTTTCATTGGTACTAATATGAAGCATTAGCAATTGTATTTAGACATTTAGAATTTCTGTTTTTAAAAATTAAGTTAATTATCCAAAGCTGTTCTCATCTCATGACTAGGAGATGCTTTTCCATTTTTAAGCCATTCACTAGAAAGACTGTTAGGTTTTCTTACCACTTAAAGAGGAATCACCTTTACCATTAAAAAAGACATTTGTTAAAGAAGCATCTAGATAAAATGAGCTGGGTTGCCTCTAAATGCAAATCATCAAGAGGTAGGCTAGAAAAGGAAGAACTTCTGGGTTTCTTTACTTTGGGACAGATAGTTGGTTAGAAATGTTAAGGAAGTACCTACAAACAAACAAAATGGTGCAACCCTGCCACATGGGATGACATGCAATGGAAACAATCTCTGATACTGATGAAAGCGTTTATGTAAAAATCATTTGAAGTAGGGTGAACTGTAGTAATACAAAATCATTTGTTTTATATCATAGTCAATTCTATAATTCGATGAAAGCTACCAAGAGTTTTACTGAGCAACAAAAATCACACTTATGTAAACTTTTCACGCTTCTGAGGTCTTCAAAAAATTAACTTCTCTTGACCTGCTGCATCTTAGGACAATATCTTCTAAAAATAGTATCAAAATGCTATATTAAAACGTATGTTGTTGTCAGAGACCTATCCCTCTGATTATTAACTCTAAGGATCACATGTATTTCTGAAACCCAGTTCCTCTGCCATCTATCTGCTTCTGAATGACGTTTTCATATCATCAGTTTTTATAAACTGAGGAAAGAAAATATAAACTCTTAATTTTACATCTCTTAAGGAAAAACGTCATACATCCTAGGTAGAAAACATTTTTTCAATTATTATACTAAGATCTGTGTGTCTTATGACACTATCACTCCTCCATTGTTATTACAAATAAAAAAACTAATAACCTAACACTGACCAAAACTTTAATCAAGTAAAAGGGAATATAATTTTTAATTCTTTCTATAGAATAATCCTAGTTGTTATTAACATTTCATTGTTGTTGTTGTTTTTGTTTTTTTGGTTTTTTTGAGGGAGAGTCTCACTCTGTCGCCCAAGCTGGAGTGCAGGGGTGCGATCTTGGCTCACTGAAACTTCCGCTTCCTGAGTTCAAGCGATTCTGGTACCCTAGCCTCCTGAGCAGCTGAGGTTATAGACACACGCCACCACACCCTGCTAATTTTTGTATTTTTAGCAGAGATGAGGTTTTACCATGTTGGCCAGGCTGGTCTCTAACTCCTGGTCTCAAGCGATCCACCCACCTTGGCCTCCCAAAGCGCTGGGACTACAGGCATGAGCCACCACGCCCGGCTCTAATTGTTACTAACATTTCTAAGAAAAGGAAAAGTAAGACTTAAAAACAGCTCATGGACTGTGAAATATAGAAAAAATACTTAAGTTTGGATTCAGAAACTGACCACAAAGCCAAAATACAAGACAGCTTTTTGTTTTGTTTTGTTTGATTTTGTTTTTGTTTTTGAGAAGGAGTCTCATTCTGTTGCCCAGGTTGGAGTGCAATGACACGATCTCGGCTCCCTGCAACCTCCACCTCCTGAGTTCAAGAGATTCTCTTGCCTCAGTCTCCCGAGTAGCTGGGATTACAGGCATGCACCACCATGCCCGGCAATTTTTGTATTTTTAGTAGAGACGGGGTTTCGCCATGTTGGCCAAGCTGGCCTTGAACTCCTGACCTCAGGTGATCCACCTGCCTCAGCCTCCCAAAGTGCTGGGATTACAGGCATGAGCCACCGCGCCCAACCAAGACAGTTTTTAAAATAGAAAAATTTGCTTCATTAAGAAAAATAAGGTACCACTTTGTATCTCAAATTGAAATAACTCAATATAATATACATTTTATTAAATTCTAAATATTATACTTTAAAAATATGTTGTAAATATTAAATTTATAAATTATTAGTTATTAATATTAACATACCAATTAGAGTTTCCAAATGACAACATTTGGGCAGGAAAAATGTATATATATATATACACAAAAAAACTTTTACCATGTTTGATCACTAGTCCCACACTGCTCTTAAAATCAAGAACATGAGTAAAAGTCAAACTTCGAAACCTGTAGAAGCTTTATTACTAGAACTATAAGGATGATGGGTTTATTTACATATCCATTTAAGTGTCAAACAGGTAAACAATTGGTAAAAATTAAAAGCCTGAACATGAATGCTCCTTTACTTCAATTTATATATCTATTTCTTTTTTTTTGAGTCGGAGTCTCGCTCTGTCGCCCAGGCTGGAGTGCAGTGGCACAATCTCGGCTCACTGCAAGCTCCGCCTCCCGGGTTCACGCCATTCTCCTGCCTCAGCCTCCCGAGTAGCTGGGACTACAGGCGCCGCCACCTCGCCTGGCTAATTTTTTTTGTATTTTTAGTAGAGACGGGGTTTCACCATGTTAGCCAGGATGGTCTCGATCTCCTGACCTTGTGATCCACCCACCTCGGCCTCCCAAAGTGCTGGGATTACAGGTGTGAGCCACCGCACCCAGCCTTCAATTTATTTTTATACAGAGAAAATAATGGCAAAACACAAAAAGGTAAGGAACTGACAATGTATTCTTTCAACATAATCAATACGGTTTTGCCAAAAGGACTAATCCTAGTTACTGCTCAAATTTTTAAAAAGAGTTTACTAGCTTATTTCCCTCTATATTTTTATTTGTTTAGACATATATGTAATTTTTTTAGAGACACTCAGCCTGGAGTGTCGTGGTGCAATCACAGCTCACTGCAGTCTGGAAATCCTGGGCTCAAGTGATCCTCCCACATCAGCCTCTGGAGCTGCTGGGACCACCGAGGCATGCCACCACACCCAGCTAATTTCTTATTTGTTTATATGTATTTTGGCAGAGACGGGGTCTTACTATGTTGCCAGGACTGGTCTCCAATTCCTGGGGTCAAGTGATCCTCCAACCTCGACCACCCAAAATGCTGGTATTACAGGTATAAGCCACATATCCAGCCTTTCTCTTTTTAAAAAAAATAAGACATATTTAAAAAAGGAAAATTACTCAATCTGTATCTTCTTTGGGTAATTATAAATAAATCAAATATTCCTTTACAGATTAAAACAAATTGAGGAGATGTGCAATTAAAAGGTATAATTCCATTTCTCAAATAAAATATTTATATTTTCTTCCCAATTTAAAACATAAAGAGACTTTTTATCCATTGCAAGTAATCCAACTGAAATGCAAGTTAATTATGAGCTTTCTCGTGCCAAAAAGGAAACTGGAGTAAGATGAGGGTAAAGGGAAGGAAGCCATTTGGTACCTGATATGATCGGGCTTTTTCCTGTCATGTGAAAAAACGGGGCAGGATTAAAACATAAAGGAAAGGTGGTAAAAGAATGAAAACGAAAAATGTGCAAAATAAGCAAAGGACTAGCATGATACGAAAATAAAGCAAGAATTAAGAAATAAGCTTAAGCTCTGAACCTAACAAAATAATCAAAAGTATCTATTGCATTTTATTTACTTTTTATACACATATGCATTTGTACAATTAATTCCAACTCTTAGGACTCTGAAAATTTCAGGAATATTCAAAAAGTTCTTCAGATACTATGTCATAGGAAGTTCTGATAGGACTTAGCATACTTGGGCATCTCTCTACTATTATTTTCTGCCTCAAAGTTCATGGCTATAAAATATAGATAGTACCTCGCACCTCATCTTAATAAGCTGCTCCTAAAAGTTAAGGAAAATAATCACTGTAGGAATTGTCTATATAAACCTGAGATAAATGAAAAGTTTTCATAAAGAAAGTAGGTTCACTAAACAGAGGATGTCAAAGATTCTAAAATATTAGCCAAATAAACATTTCTCCCAATTGCCCATCCCATTTTCATGAAATGATATACGGAATTGAAGGCCACACATACATTGTATTAACCTTTCATCTATGTATCTACTTCTTATAATACAAAAGGCCAATAGAAATAAAACATTTACATCTATACCAGCAGCATACAGAATATTTTGCTTTAAAGTATCGTGTAGTATATTCTATGCTTTTAGTTGTATTTTCTATTTAAACAAAGAGCATAGCAAGCAATTACTCAGTTTTATTAGTTTTTCCAAGTTATCACTAAATAAATTATGTTAGTATCTATTTATTTTCCTTCTTCATTCACCTTTTCTGAATTTACCATAAAAAGCAAAAGAGAAGTTAAGTTCTAATAATCCAATAATGTGAGCCTGAAAGGAAGCTGCCATACTGAGAAAATGACCCGACAAAGAAAAATTATTGTGGTGACCTCACATTATCTTCAGAAAAATATATTGTATAGATTTATAAAATTTTTGAGATATTACAAACTACAACAGTCCACATAAGACATAAAACTTTTTACTCCTTATGCTATTTCAATCACATCATACAAAATATTATCTATTCAATTAAATTCCAGATTTTGGAATCATCTGAAATACACTTGTAATTTATGAAGCACAAAGTGAGGTTTAAAAACTATCTGGAAATTCCTAGTTACACTCACATTTCCCTGAGGAAGAAAGTATTTTTTTTTATTTTTAATTTTTGTGGGTACATAGTAAGTGTATCATATTTATGGGAGAAATAAGTTTTTTTTTTCTTTTTTTGAGATGAAGTCTCACTCTGGTCATCTAGGCTGGAGTTCAGTGGTACAATCACAGCTCACTGCAACCTCTGCCTCCCTGGGTTCAAGTGATTCTCCCACCTCAGTTTCCCAGGGAGCCGGGATTACAGATGTGTGCCACCATGACCGGCTAATTTTTATATTTTTAGTGGAGACAGGGGTCTCACCATGTTGGCCAGGCTGGTCTTGAACGCCTGACCTCAAGTGACCTGCCCGCCTTGGCCTCCCAAAGTGCTGGGATTACAGGTATGAGCCACCATGCCCAGCCAGAAGGTCTTTTTAAATAGTTGATTTTGATAAGACTGTATGCAAAAATTCCACAGAAGTATAGGTAATAGCAAATGTGTGGTACCCTATGGTGACTAAAACAAAAAAGGTGCCCTAAAAGTAATCCATAAACAATCCCCCAAATCTTCATATTTGAATCACTGGATTCCTGAATTTTTAAAATTAACTCACCAATATCATAAATACAGTCGTTTACTCAAAGTCCAGTAAAATAAATTAAGCTGGACAGAGAACTGAATTTTGAGATACTTTAAGAAATTTAAATTCCAAATTTTTAATATTAAAAAGCAGAAGATAATTCTAAATAACATTTAAAAGATTACTCTTCTTTCTTCTCCCTCTGTCTAGTTCCTTATCTATCGCCTAGTAAATACTTAAAGACTTTAGTCACAAGGTTTGGACTTTCGTTGTTGATTGGCTGATTGAGACAGGGTCTCCGTCACCCAGGCTGGAGTGCAGTGGCACAATGCAGAGGCTCAATACAGCCTCAATCTCTTGGCCTGGAGCGGTCTTCCTGCCTCGGCCACCTGTGTAGCTGGGGCTACAGGCACCACACCACCACACCTGACTAATTTTTGTATTTGTTTTTTGTAGAGATGGGGTTTCACCATGTTGCCCGAGCTGGTCTCAAATTCCTGGGCTCAAGCAATCTGCCTGCCTTGGCCTCACAAACTGCTGGGATTAGAGGCATGAGCCACAATGACTGGCCTTATATGCTATATTCTTGTACAAGTCAGAATTTTACTAGTGTTTCTGGTAAAACGTTCTTCAACAGGATGTGAAAATAGTATTAATTTGCTATCCATAATTTTTCCTAATGTAAGTGTTTCAGGAAGTTCTTTTAAAGTGAAGTATTTTTTCATAGTTGAAGCTGTATTTTGTTCTATCAAAATAAAGATGGTTTGGAATTTTCGCAGCAAGTAAGAAAAATGCCATAGGATACTTGAGGAAGAGTTCAGAGTTCCAGGTTTTGCACCTCAATTTGTTCACAAACCAGCTGTGTGACTTTGAAAGAGTGACTATCTCTCTGAAGCTCCATTTCTTTACTGAAAATAAGGGTGTTCTACAGTCTATGATTCTAACCAATAACTGCCATTTCACTACGGACAGATGGCATCTCCTTTAAAAATAGCCTAATTTCCAAAGCAATGTTTTTTCACTTTGTAAATAGGAGGTAATGTCTACAATTGAAAATTTAACCATTATTCCTCACTTGATTTTAGCTGCATTTTAATATCCATGCCAATGTAATTCAGAAAATAAATAATAATGAAAAGGTTCATGAATAAATCAAAATTACTTTCCTTCTACTGTCCTAAATGGCAGTGTAATATTCCACTAACACTTACTATGCTTCATTTTGAAGTCTGAGACCATCTCTCATTGGAGTAGTCCATGGAAGTTCGTTTCTTTTCTTCTTAACATAATGGTATGTTTCTACGGATTTACTGTATTTTCACTTTGCTAAACTCTAAGTAGGTTGTTTTGAAATCTGAAGGCTAAAATTCAATTCTGCCATTATACCATGAAAACATACTGGTGAGTAATCTTTATTATAAAGACTCACCAGTCAAGCTGTTTTTTTTTGCCTTTTTTTTTTTTCCCCCCCAACTTCTACTCTGGCTACAGAAATTTATCAGGAAAGGCTTAAAAGACTACTACTGTCTTACTTTTTAGAGCTTAGAAAATGTAATTTTAATTTTTCATTTTCACTTTAGCTAGAAATATTATTTCTAACCACATCACTTGAGTTGGTCCTCCTATATTCATGTACTATTCTTATTTTTATTTATTTATTTATTAAGAGACAGAGTCTCACTGTGTTGCCCAGATTGGAAGTGCAGCAGCACAATCTTGGCTCACTACAACCTCTGCCTCCTAGGTTTAAGCAATTCTCCTGCCTCAGCCTCCCAAATAGCTGGGATTACAGGCATGTGCCACCACATCCAGCCAATTTTTTCTATTTTTAGTCAAGACAAGGTTTCACTGTGTTGGCCAGGCTGGTCTCAAACTCCGGGCCTCAAGTGATATACCCGCCTCAGCCTCCCAAAGTGCTGGGATTACAGGCATGAACCACCACGTCCAGCCCATGTATTATTTTTAAAGGTCTCTAAACTCAGGTTTAACATCAAATATAATCATTCTTCTTTCCATTTTTATATTCACTCTCAGGTTCAGAAAAATTATTTTGAATAAAACAAACCATCTACCATGTAAACATCTGTCAATATCAAATGCTGGGGAAATGCTCAACAAATCACTGACATTCAGAAATGTCAGTGAATGCTTTCTTTTTTTTTGAGACAGAGTCTCACCCAGGCTGGAGTGCAGTGGAGCAATCTCGGCTCACTGCAGCCTTTGCCTCCTGGGTTCAAGCAATTCTCCTGCCTCAGCCTGCCGAGTAGCTGGGATTATAGGCATGCACCACCACGCCAGGCTAATTTTTGTATTTTTAGTAGAGATGGGGCTTCACCACGTTGGCCAGGCTGGTCTCAAACTCCTGACCTCAAGTGATTCACCCGCCTCAGCCTCCCGAAGTGTTGGGATTACAGGCGTGAGCCACCATACCCACCCAGTGAATGTTTTTTCTATATAACCTTGACACCAAGACATAAAAATAATTACACCAGAAATCCATTTTAATAAAACATTAAATTTTTCCATTTAACAAAAATGTACACAAAGTTAAACTTACCAGGAAATTATATTTACTAACGTCCATTTTTTAAAAATAAAAACAACCTTCTTTATCATTAAATTCATATTCTGGTCAAGTAATAAAATAAACACATTATAACCAATAATAATAAATCAACCAGAATCCAACTACTACTCATATTACAGAATTTTGACTACTTTTTTACTTTTGGCAAAAATAGAGGCATCCTTGATTAAAGATTAATCACTGATACCCAGAAGAATGATCCTGCGACAACCAATCTTTCGGTTGAAGCTTTAATGTCTGAAGTTATTTCATTTTAGTATATTACTACATGAGAAAATACAATGAAATATTTTATACATTCTCTTAACAGACATTTAACAGATTTATATTTTATAAAAATTTGTTTAGCAACACCTTCAAAGTTTTTGGTAGCCATCAAGTTTACAATAAAGGAGCATCAGCTGCCACAACTTCACATATGAAAAAATTCCCATTTCCTAAAACTCCTGTTTTATTGAAGTTATTGCAAAGATCTAAAGATCAGGATCACCTAGCTTAACGATTCATAAACATTTTGTTCACAAAGTGCAGGAAAAAAAGATTCATAAGTGATATGGACTGGTTCTGTCACTACCCAAATCTCACCTTGACCTGTAATCCCCACGTGTCGTGGGAGGGATCTGGTAGCAGGTGACTGGGTCACGCGGGTGGTTTTCCCCACACTGTTCTCGGGATGGTGAGGGAGGTCTTAGGAGATCTGATAGTTTAAAAGTGGTAGTTTCCCTGAGCTCGCTCTCTCCTACCACCTTTGTGAGGAGGATGCCTGCTTCCCCTTCCACCATAATTCTAAGTTTCCTGAGGCTTCCCCAGCCATGGAGAACTGTGAGTCAATTAAAACTCCTTTCTTTATAAATTACCCAGTCTCAGGTAGTATTTTTATAGCAGTGTGAACATGGACTAATACAGAGAACTGGTACCAGCAGAGTGGAATACTGCTATAAAGATAATCTGAAAATGTAGAAGCCACTTTGGAAATGAGTAACAGGCAGAGGTTGGAACAGTTTGGAAGGCTCAGAAGGCAGGAAGATGAGGGAAAGTTTGGAACTTCCGAGAGACTTGTTGAATGCTTTTGACCAAAATGCTGATACTGATATGGACAATGAAGTCCAGGCTGAGGTGGTCTCAGATGGAGATGAAGAACTTATTGGGAACTGGAGCAAATGTCACTCTCACTATACTTTAGCAGAGACTGGCAGCATTTTTGCCCCTGCCCTAGAGATCTGTTCTTAAACTTGAAAGAGATGATTTAGGATAACTGGCAGAAGAAATTTCTAAGCAGGAAAACATTCAAGAGGTGACTTGGTTTTTCCTGAAAGCATACCGTTATATGCTTTCACAAAGAGAAGATATGAAATTGGAACTTATTTTAAAAGGGAAGCAGAACATAACAGTTTGGAAAATTTGCAGCCTGACCATGAGGTATAAAAGAAAATCCATTTTCTGAGGAGAAATTCAAGCCAGCTGCAAAAATTTGCGTAAGTAATGAGGAGCTGAATGTTTATATCCAAGACAATGGGAAAAATGTCTCCAGGGCATGTAAGAAATCTTTGAGGCAGGCCCTCCATCACAGATCCAGAGACCGAGAGGGAAAAATAGAGTTGTGGGCCAGGGCCCAGGACCCTGCTGCTCTGTGCAGCCTTGGGACTTGGTGCCCTGCGTCCCACCCACTCCAACTTCAGCCACGGCTAAAAGAGGCCAAGGTACAGCTCGGGCCACTGCTTTAGAGTGGGCAAGCCCCAAGCACTGGTGGCTTCCACGTGGTATTAGGCCTATAGATACATGCAAGATGAGAATTTAGGTTTGGAAACCTCCAACTAGAATCCAGAGGATGTATAGAAACGCTTGAAGGTCCAGGCAGAAGTAGTCTGCGGCAGGGGAAGAGCCCTCATGGAGAACCTCCCCTAAGGCAGTGCAGAAGGGAATGTGGGGTTGGATCCCCCACATACAGTCCCCACTGGGGCACTGCCTAGTGGAACTTTGAGAAGAGGGCCAACATCCTCCAGTCCCCAGAAAGGCAGATCCACCAAGAGCTTGCACCATGCACCTGGAAACACCGCAGACACTCAATGCCAGCCCTGAAAGCAGCACAGGGGTTATACCCGCAGAGCCACAGAGATGGAGTTGCCTAAGGCCATAGGAACCCACCCCCTGCATAGCCTGCCCTGGAATGTGAGACATGGAGTCAAAGGAGATTTCAGAGCTTTAAGATTTAATGACTGCCTGGCTGCATTTCAAACTTGTGTGGGGCCTGTGACCCCTTTGTTTTGGTCATATTTTCCCATTTTTAATGGGAACATTTACCCAGTGCCTGTACCTCCATTGTATCTTGGAAGTAACTAACTGGTTTTTTATTTTACAGGCTCATAGACAGAAGGGACTTGCCTTGTTTCAGATGAGACTGTGGACTTGGACTTTTGAGTTATTGCTGGAATGAGATAAGACTTTGGGGAACTGTTGGGAAGTCATGTTTGATTCTGACATGTGAAAAGGACATGAGATTTGAGAAAGGTCAGGGGTGAAATATGGTCTGGCTCTGTATCCCCACCCAAATCTCATCTTAAATTGTAATCCCCACATGTTGAAAGAGGGACCTGGTGGGAGGTGATTGGATCATGGGAGTGGTTTCCCCCATGTTGTTCTCATGATAGTGAGGGAGTTCTCACAAGATATAACGGTTTAAAAGTGGTAATTTCCCCTGAGCACTCTCTCTCTGCCACCTTGCGAAGAAGGTGCCTGCTTCCCCTTCACTTTCTGCCATGACTGTTCCCCAGCCATGGAGAATTGTGCATCAATTAAAACTCTTTTCTTTATAAACTACCCAGTCTCAGATAGTATCTTTATAACAGTGAGAAAATGGACTAATACAATAAGCAAACACTAAGTCAAAATGTACATAAACATCATATAGAGGAGAAACCAAAAAAGAAAGCTCACTTGTCCTATTCATCTATCATATTCATAATTTGTACTCAAATTTATTTATGACAAATACAGGAGGTAGACCATATTCAAAACTGATTTACTATAATGAGCTAGCCAGCCACTATAGACCAAGCATTATAAAAATTTTCCTTGCTTCCTTATTTAATCCTTGCTTACTTTTAGAATTTAGAATTAATGATGTTATTCTTCACCTGCTTCTAAAGGGTATCTCTCTTCAATAGCCTGGGTTCAGGAAAGCTTCTATGGAATTTACAGAAGTTAAAGAATTACGAAAGAGAGAGCTGTCAAATCACAGAGAAAGTCGGAAAATCAAAACTATGTACAGATCAAGACCAGTATTTGAAATATATTACCTGTTCCAAGTTTTGAAGGCATTGCTGGCTCGTTTGAACAGATATCCTTCCATAACTATGCCATTTGCAGCATCTACGTTATATTCTAACTTAGAATCATCACTGGAGAAATCCTAGACAAAACAACATATAAAGAAGTTCATATGACTTGACTAAGTTTCCTAGACAAGAAATGGATCCTAAGGAAAGAGTTCAAAAGGAAGAAAAGGTTTACATTAAGACAGTTACAACAACAATATTAATAAGAAAAATGAAGGGAGACTTAAATGATCAATAATAAATAAATGTTGCAATACATTAAAGTATTTGACTTTAGTGAATTATTTTATGCAATACTTATTGTGATGACCTAAGGACAGATAATTGTATAGAATATAATGCAAAACAGAAAATAAATCAATAGAAACTGTATCTACATTGTGATTAAAAGCACAAAATAATATGTATACAAATAAACAAGGGAAACAACTAAATACTACACAGGCTATTATGTTTAAAATTATCACAACTTTTTTTTTTTTTTCTTTTTTGAGACAGAGTGTCGCTCTGCTGCCCAGTGTGGAGTGCAATGAAGTGATCTCAGCTCACTGCAACCTCTGCTCCGGGGTTCAAGTGATTCTCCCGTCTCAGTCTCCCATGTAGCTGGAATTACGGACATACGCCACCATGCCCAGCTAATTTTTGTATTTTTGTAGAGACAGGGTTTCACCATGTTGGCCAGGCTGGCCTTGAATTCCTGACCTCAGGTGATCTGTCTGCCTCAGTCTCCCAAAGTGCTGGGATTACAGGCATGGGCCACTGCACCCAGTCCATCACAATATTTTATGATGATATGTGTTAACAATTTTTTTAAAGTATATGGTTATATGTAATTGGGATTATTTAAAGTTACCACTATTTTCTAAATATATTACTACCATGATAGTTTTTTTGTTTTTTTTTTTTGAGACAAAATCTCACTCTGTTGCCCAGGCTGGAATGCAGTGGCACAATCTCAGCTCACTGCAACATCCGCCTCCTGGTTCAAGTGATACTCCTGCCTCAGCCTCCTGAGTAGCTGGGACTACTACAGACGTGTGCCACCACGCCCAGCTAATTTTTGTATTTTTAGTAGAGACGGGGTTTCACCATGTTAGCCACGCTGGGCTCAAACTCCTGACCTCAAGTGATTCACCTGCCTCGGCCTCCCAAAGTTCAGGGATTACAGGCATGAGCTATTGTGCCTGGGTATGGTAGTTCTTGAATCTGACAGTGTCTATGGCATTTTTTCCTAAAATAAAATTTAGTTTTCAAAGGAAATGGATCTTAGTCTACAGTTTGAAGCGGGCAAGTTGAACTCCCTTTTTTATGAGTACTATGAAATCACTTATAGTCTTCTTCAAGGGTCTTAATGATCTAAATCTTCACCTGAATGCAATTTAAACTTTCAATTTTCTTCCAAACATTCACGAAGTTTGGAAATCAGAAATTCAATATTTAAAATATTGCCTAACAAACTTCCAAAGCATTTTGAGCAAAACTCCAAGACTGCTGTTTTCAGCAAATTTAAAACTCTAAAGCCAGTCCCATAACTTTTAAAATTCTTCCTGGACCAATACTGAAAATGAGAATTCTACCCTACTAAGGAGCAGTAAACCTCCTGTGGTGGAAAACATTGTGGCAGCATCTGCTGAGACGCTGGGGCCCTGCCTGGAGGCAAGCAGAGCGACAACCATCTAAGGGCCCTCCAAATTGAAGAGAGTACTAAGTCAGGAACAGGAAACAGACTAAATTCAGAACTTTAAAAGAGAAAAAAATAATAATAATAACCTCTCCTGACGCCTTTGAAACATTAACCATGAAAAGACATGATAATCCAAAGTAATCAAATGAAGCAGAATCTGTAAACGACTTGCTACATTTCTTCCTACTTTTTCTTTGGGGAAAAAAAAATCAGGGAAACTTTAATTCCCTCATTTAAAATTTATTTGAGGCTATAATTTATTTAATTATACAGATAGAATTAAGTAAGCAATAAATATAATTGACTTTGTTAACATTCTAAAGGTTTCGTTTGTAACACATCTGCAGTTTTTCATAACTTTGGTCAACTTAAAAGACTTCCTTGAAAGTGCAGTGCATTACAAGTGTTTCTCTAATTTTCAACTATATTTCTTGAGATAAACTGTCTTCACTTTAATTACTATTAATATCAACTAATATTTTGTAGTACTTAAAATGTGACAGATTTCATAATTTTAGCAATGAAATATGTTGGATGAAAGACATAGTGTTAGAATCTCCTTAAATACATTGATGACCTGATAAATCAGGAAGGAATACTCAAAGGCAAGAGACTGAGTGAGCACTGGAATTCAAAGAGGTAAGGAGAGCAAGGACATTTGCCTATCAGGAGAACTTGAGTTTTGGTGTGAGGTCCAGGGAACAGAATGTAAAACCAAGGTTGGTCAAAGGGGAATCTAATAGAAACTTCCCTTTAAAATAGCAAACAAGACAAGAAAAACCACTATTACCACTTTCACTCAAGATGACGATGAAACTCATAGCCAGCAAAACAACAAAAAAAAGTACAGGATTAGAAAGAAAGGAAAAAACTATCATTATTGGTAGATGATAAGACTTTATACACACAGCATCCAAAATAATTGAGAAATAAATCAATATTAAAAGAGATTACTGGTTACAAAATCAATACAGAAAAATCAATGTTATCACAGACGGAACAGTGGTAAAATAAATAAATTTAAAAATAACATTTAGAATATAAATGTCTAGGAATAAATCTAACAAAAGATGTACAAGAAAAATCATAAAACTTTATGAAAGCCATTAAAGAAAACTTAAACAAATGGAGAACATACCAAGCGCATAGAACCAAAGATATAATAAAATAAACATATCAATTTTGATTCATAGAAGCTTGAAGGAGGAAAGGTAGGAAGATTTGCTATTACATATCAAGAATTTGCTTGCCAGGAACAGAATGACAAACATTCATGTTCTCACTTATTTGTGGGATCTAAAAAATAAAACAACTGGACTCAGGGAGCTGGAGAGTCGAAGGATGGTTACCAGAGGCTTGGGAGGTGTGGTGGGCACTGGGGGTGTGGGCGAGTGGGGATGGTTAATGGATACAAAAAAAAAAAAAGAGAATGAATGAGACCTAGTATTTGATAGCACAACAGGGTGACTACAGTCAAAATAACTCTACATTTAAAAATAATTAAAAGAATATAATAGGATTGTTTGTAACACAAGGATAAATGCTTGAGGGGATGGATATCCCGTTTTCTATGATGTGATTATTACACATTGCATGCCTGTATCAAAATATTTCATGTACCCCATAAATAATACCACCTGCTATGTACTACCAAAAGCTAAAAATGAAATAAAAAAATTTTAAAAGCATTTGATCAACAATTAAGCAACCTGGTAGGAAAATGAGATAAAAAGACTAATAGTTCACAAATAGGATATCCAAATGACCAGTAAATATAAGATGCCCATTAGTCACTAAAGAAATCACTCTAAAGCCAAAAATAATTAAGACAGCATAGTATTGACAGTTTAGACAAAAAGACAGTGAAACAGAATAGAGAAACTGAAATGGACCTCACATACGTGATATATAACACAGGATATACCACGGAGCATTTGGGAAAGAGCAAACTTTTTAATAACTCGTCTGGATCAACTGACTACCAGTGGGAGAATTAAAGGAAACGATCTCTACCTCACACCACACACAAAAACCCAATTAAAGATCTAAAAAGTAGCACGGTGGCTCACACCTGTAATCCCAGCACTTTGGGAGGCTGAGGTGGATGGATCACCTGAGGTCAGGAGATCAAGACCATCCTGACCAAAAAGGTGAAATCCCATCTCTACTAAAAATACAAAAATTAGCTGGGTATGGTGACGTGCAGCTATAATCCTGGCTACTTGGGAGGCTGAGGCAGAAGAATCACTTAAACCCAGGAGGAGGAGATTGCAGTGAGCAGAGATCGTGCCACTGCACTCCAGCCTGGGTGACAGGACCAAAAAAAAAAATAATAAAAATAATCTAAAGAGTAAATCTATAATACAAGATATATCTCTTCATGATCTTGAAATGGAAAGAATTTATTGAACAAGACACAAAAAGCATCAACCATAAGACTGATAAAAATAAGCTATATGAAAATTAAAAACACATATGCCTCAAATGTATTATTAAGTTGATCAAACAGTTAGGCAGCCTGGTGGAAAAATGAGAGAAAGATTAATAGACGTTTTACAAGTAAGATACGCAAAAGACCAACAGATACAAGATAAGGTGCTTAAGCTCATTAGTCACTGAAGAAGTTAAAACTACGAGAAGATGTCAGTATCTCCTGATCAAATCGGCCAAAATCTAAAAGTCTCATAATATAATGAGGTGGCAAATAGGAACTCTCATACAGTGCTGTCTGCTAAGAGAGTATAATATTTTGAAAAACAATGTAGCATTATCTGCTTATGCTAAATGATCTACTAAAGCTAATACACCTTCTAACTTAGCAGTTTTACTCCTAGGTATAAATATATCAGAAATGCAAAATGCATGCACGTATCCACACATGAATGTTCAAAGCATCACTGTTTCTCCAACTGATCAATTTAAATTTTTGAAAAATCTAAATAACTACATGAGACACACTTTCCCTTAGTTTTTAGTGGATTTTTTTTTTTTTACCTGTAATGCAGCCTTGTGTCAGCATTTAAGGGCAAAAAAGAGGTGAGCATTCATAATGAGCAAAAAGCAGCACTATTTTCTTTAAAGGAAAACAGTTGAATATTATTTAAAATCAAATAAGTTATTCTTAGAGTTAATAATTTACCATTTTGAACCTTCAGTACAACACTGAACTGTGTTCACAATAGGAAAAGATATTAAAAGATGTGTACTGTTTATTAAATAATTTAATTTAAGGAAATATTCAAATATTCCTACAAATACCATGATATCTCATTTTAATTAAAAACAATTGGTCCCAATTTTTAGCAATCTTTTCATGATCATGTCATTAAAACTCGTTACCCATCAAAACATCAGACTGTACACTTTAATTACGTAAAATTTTTATTTGTCAAAGTTACCCAAACAAAAGTTAATCTAACTTTAAACAAAACACAATAAAATGTGGAGTTTGTCTCACCTGACACTAACCAGAAAGTAACTAACTTAAAGGTGGTCTTGTAGAAATCTTTCCTTTTTTAATTATTTTTCTTTGAGCATTAATACTCCATCATCAATTAAATTTTTCTTACTTTTACTACTGATTTTGTTTTCTTTTTCCACTGACATCTTCTATATCAGATCTAGTTTACTGGTATTTTAAATTCTAAATAAACCATTAAAAAGTTGATTTTACTGCTCAATACCAAGAAAACAGATTTCTTAAAGCAATGCTAGAAGGCATCCTGTACATACTTATATTTCTATATTCAACTTTAACACTCTCCCTTTATTTTCAGATAACTACACAAAAAGTACCACTGATGATATAAGCAAGTTGAGTTGCAGGCATGTCACACTCAACTCTTTTAGCATGAAGAAATAAAAACTGGTTTAATATTTGAGTTTTCATTTTTAAAAACATTATTTTCAAAGTCAGTTTTGCTATGTTTAGGCAATTTAACAGGCAATGCAGGTGAAGCTTTAGCATCTCGTCACAGAGAGGAAAGGCTGCCTTGCAGTGACTGCAGTTGGAAAGTCTATAAGGCCAAACACGCATGTTGACACTAAGATGCATCCACACCCCCTGCCCCGCAACATACACACAGACACACTCTTTTACAGGGAGTTGGTGGTATCCTGAATGTAATTATGAATAGTGTTTTAAATTCTAACTAAAGGCCACTTTTAGCTTAGTTAAGGCTCTAAGAGATTTAAATTTTTATAAACTGATTGAAGGAGCACAGCTTTCAAAGATCCGAAAAAATAATAAAATACGTCCCTTAAAATCTGAAGAACATTTCGCTCTTCAAAAACAGAAGAGGAATTTATCTGCACAATTTAATTATTAGAACAACCCAAAGATGTGTTCCAATACAATGACACCTTGCATAAACCAACAACCAAGCGACTGTATAAAACGGAATTAATTTTTCATTTCCCCTGAGGTACCTTTTGTTGAATGGTGGAATGTTTTTGCTCCATTTCTCTTTTCTCCTTTGCTGCATCCACAACCAGTCGATCCAACTGTAAAAAGGGAAAAAGAGAAAACTGCAGACTTAAAAAAAGTATGGATTATTTTTTCAAACCATATTCCAAATCATTTCACAGATAAATTAAAAAATCACTCAATTTAAGCTTATTTAAAAAGGTTTTGGCTAAACTTTGAAGTAGAAGTTCATATTTTTTTCTGCTATCAAGTTCTCTTTGAGAAGATCCATATCTACATTAGAAAAAAAAAGATTTCCAAGAATAGTCATGGTGCCGTACATACGATTGGAGGCCTTGTCATAGGTACCCCAGTGACACTTTCAATCCTTAAATAAGGAAAATGGCTCTAGCTTAAGCTGCCTGCTGACCTACTAAGCAAATTCTGGTAGTTAAAATCAAAGATACAAAGAAGACACTAGTGACTTCTTTCCCATAATAGCAAAAAGTAGTGCAGCTAAACTAGTACCAACCAGCTAAACCAGCTCTCACAAATTCACTCTAACAGCTACTTCCAATCATTCAAGATGTTTCTTCATGTTTTCAGGTTGGCTCCCTAACGTCATAATCAAATCTAAAAAGAAGAAAAAATAATTCACCAGATAAAAGAGAAAGCTAAAAATAATAAAAGAATAGTAATCATTCATAAGACCAAGGTAGGAAATCAGCAATTCTTAAGGCTCATTTTTAAAAGCTCAAAAAACTTAATAAAACTATAAAACCCAGCCGGGTGCAGTGGCTCACGCCTGTAATTCCAGCACTTTGGGAGGCCAAGTCGGGCGGATCAGGAGGTCAGGAGTTCAAGAACAGCCTGGCCAACATAGTGAAACCCCATCTACCCTAAAAATACAAAAAATTAGCTGGGCGTGGTGGCAGGTGCCCATAATCCTACCTACTCGGGAGGCTGAGGCAAGAGAATCGCTTGAACCCAGGAGGCAGAGGTTGCAGTGGGCTGAGATCACACCACTGCACACTAGCCAGGGTGACAGTGCAAGGCTCCATCCCCCACCCCCCCAAAATAATATACACATTATAAAAAACCCATTTATTTCTTGTTCCTTTGCATTAGAAAGGATATCCATCATAAGGGAAGTATTCGATTTCTGGTAATATGTCACAAGAAATGCACTGGCTTCTTGAAATCATATTTGCTAAACTAACAATAATTGGGTTATACATTATAAATTATGTGGGTTTCATTGTCTAAACTACGATGATGCTTTCCAACTCTGAACCTCCATCACCCATAAATGATTAACACATGTTTGATAAATGAAAAAATTAAAACATACATATCAGATCAGCAGGAATATGGAGAAAGATAAGCGTTAAATGTCTAAACATTTTAAGTTGTAGCTTTTAAAAACTAAATTTTTAAAGTCTCTTTCAAAAAAACTATTTGATCCTTTATCACAAATGATTTTTTTCTACAGAAGAATAATTCTAGTCAGATAGTATTACTGAATAGTAATAGAGATTAACCAAAAAAATACCCACAATAAAACAGATCTATCACTATTATAAAGTACGTGATACAGCTGGCAACCATACTACTCTAGGATCTAATACACACACACCTTAGTGACATGTAGCATTGATTTAGTGGGTAATGCTATACATGGTGCACTAGAAAAATATATTCTCACACAAATTTCTTACGCGGAATGAGTGGACTAACCATCCTATGGTTTTTATGGCTCTGAGTGGCATATAAATATTATTCATTCAGACTGAAATGCAGCACAAGGGAGCCCCCAAATTCAAAATATTTACAAATATGCACGCATATACTTTACATATGAATTCTGCAATGTAGGTGATGGTTTTCTGCCTGTCTAATTGATAAGAAATGTCTCTTGCAGCCAGGCGCGGTGGCTCACGCCTGTAATCCCAGCACTGTGGGAGGCCGAGATGGGCGGATCACGCGGTGAGGAGACTGAGACCATCCTGCCTAACACAGTGAAACCCCGCCTCTACTAAAAATACAAAAAAAAAAAAATCAGGCGGGCATGGTGGCGGGCGCCTGTAGTCCCAGCTACTCGGGAGGCTGAGGCAGGAGAATGGTGTGAACCCGGGAGGCGGAGCTTGTAGTGAGCCGAGATCCTGCCACTGCACTCCAGCCTGGGCGACAGAGCACGCCTCCATCTCAAAAAAAAAAAAAGAAAAAAGAAAAAGGAAAAAAGAAATGTCTCTTGCATCCCTAACCCCATTGCTATTACAACAGGAAAGTGGGGACAATTCCCCCTCTCTGATGGGGAAAAAGAATAAAGAAAAAATATCTTTCGTGATGGTGGGGGTTTGGGAAAAGGCACGAGTTGGGGAAATGTGAAGACTGGCAGAGTCTTATCTTCTAGACATTGGGAAATGTATCAGGAAGATAACTTGGAGCACAGTAAAAAGGGCCCCATGTTTGTGTTAGTACTGGACATTATCCATTTTAATAGGTTCCTATCACTAAGCAGGTATCCCTGGTCCTTCTGTGTTTTAAATCCCTTCCACTCCCACCAACCTCAGATATCATCACTTCTCTTTCTCCTTTTCAACTTCTCCCTCGAACTACCATCTGCTTTTAAGTTGGTGCAAATCATTCTACCTTAATAAAACCGCTGGGAGTGGGGAGGGATTGCATTGGGAGTTATACCTAATGTAAATGACGAGTTGATGGGTGCAGCACACCAACACGGCACAAGTATACATATGTAACAAACCTGCACGTTATGCACATGTACCCTAGAACTTAAAGTATAATAATAATAATAATAATAATAATAATAATAATAATTTTAAAAAAGAAAAAGAAAAAAGAATCAGGAAGCTCCAAATCAAAAGCAGTTCCTGAGCCCCACTGAGGGAATGCAATGGGGAGGCTTTTACAGAACAGACACAGAAATAAAGCAAACACAATATTTGATTGGTTATAGTTAAAAATAAAATAAAATAAAACCGCTAACCCATACTCTTTCTCCAGCTACCACATTCTTTCCCTCTTTCCTTCGTAACACAACTTCTTTAAAATACCACCACCTTCTCTATTTGCCCCTTCCATATTAATCTACCCACTGTAATTCAGCTTCTACTGCCCGGGTCCCCAGCGCCATGGAAACAGCATCTCTCACAGAGGTAACAACTTTTTGCTGCTAAATCCAACAGGTATTTCTCAGTCCTAGGTTTACTTAACTTTCTAATAACTGAAGCTGATAACCACTCCTTCCCTTTGGAACACTTTTCCTGGCCTACAATGCCAGTCTCCTGTTTTTCCACCCCCTCACTCATCTATGTCCTAGCACAGCTTCTCTTACTGAGCCATCTCAAAATTTAGTCCTTCTTAGGTCCCTGCCCCAAGTCAGCTTTTTTTTTTTAACTCAATACCAGTGGACCTCAACCTTAACTTACAAAATAAAAATCTTTATGTATGGTGTCTAGGCAACTAGATTTTTAAAAAATAGCTCTATGATTCAGAGATATCTAACTCACCCCCCATCAACTCACCCACTCTTGTGGTTGCAATCAGCAACTATATGCTACTGATTTAGTCTATTTCCCTCTTTTGAGCTCCACAAATATCCACTTACACGTCTTATCCTCACAAATCAATATATTTAAGCGTGAACTCATCACACCCTTCCACCCTCGAATGGGCTGTATATTAACCCTCAAATCTAACCATTTCTATCTCTACTGCCATGACCTTAGTTGCAGATGACATTATCTACTAATTATGAAAAGAATATCGCAATTGGCCACCTCCAACCCGGACATCTTATCGACCAGGCACTACAGGCTCTGGGGCTTAGATGTTTTTCAAGGACCTGCAGACTTATTTGAGATCTGGGGCGGGGGGGGGGGGGGGGGGGGAACCTATAAAACTAAAATGATTAAATGTTTTAAAAATACATAGTTTTTTCAGCTAGCCAACTGCAATTCAACTCACACTGCTTTTATAAATTATACTGAATATAAGATGACAGTGTAATCTAGTATTTGATAGTATGTGAGGAATGTCTAAAACCTAGGAAGCTCTCTCCTTCCCCCCAGGTCCAGCTTACATGTCCTGTCTATATGTTCCTGCAACACTCTGACCCTTCCCTATATGGTGGAAAAGGTCAGCTGTCCCTCAATATCTATTTTCTCCTTCTTAACAATGGAACCCCTAAATTCTAGCAGGTCACGTGGCTACCTGGCATTCAGGTTAATTTCCCTTGCAGCTATTGTGACCCTGTGACTAAGGACTTGGCATTGGGATGTATGTAGAAGTGATATGTACAATTTCTAGGAAATGTGCTTAAAAAGAGAAAACGTATCTTTCATTCTCCCTTCCTTCTTCCTATTAGCTGGAATTTGGGTATGTTAGCTAAAGCTTGATTAGCCACTTTGAACTATGAGGTAGAATCAAAAAACAGAAGCCTGCACTCCTGCTAACCAAGTTGCCACCATACCATGTCTTTAACTTTACATAAGAGAAATAAAACTCTCTTTTTTAAACTACTAATATTCTCAGTTTTCTATTATTTGCAAACAAACCTCATCCCAACTGTTACACACACAAGGTATTCAGCACAGAGATTAAGAGTGTGGTGCCTTGTTGGCTTCTCCCAAGAGAGTAAGTTATGTAGAGGCGGAAAACAGAATACATGTAATCCATGGCATATGCCCTACATGTCCTTCCCTGTCTCAACACACACACACACACACACACACACACACACACCCCCCACAATTCACACATACTCTGGTCAGTAAATGCAATTCCCATTCCACTCTTACCTTTTTCCTTAAACTCAATTTTTCTTTCCTTTTTTTTTTGAGACAGAGTTTCCCTCAGTCACCCAGACTGGAGTACAATGACCCAGTCTTGGCTCACTGAGAACTCCACCTCATGCCTCAGCCTCCTGAGTAGCTAGGATTACAGGCATATGCCACCACACCCAGCTAATTTCTTTATTTTTAGTAGAGACGGGATTTCACCATGTTGGCCAGGCTGGTCTCAAACTCCCAGCCTCATGTAATCTGCAAGCCTCAGCCTCCCAAAGTGCTGGAATTACAGGCATAAGCCACTGTGCCTGGCCTAAACTCTATTTTTTATCATCAGTCCCCTCCTCTTGGAAACTAAACTGAAACATCTTGAGAAAGAAAATCACCTAAAAATCAACAGTGTTAAATAAAGAATGCTCATTAACAAAAAACAAAGTCCCCCGAACACATCTAATATAATGTTATGATCAGATATGAAAAAATAGTTTGAACATAACGACATTTTTATACATATAAAATTTGTATATATATGTATAGAGCTATTACACATAGCCATAGATAGCCACATGTGACTATATGAAATGAAAAAGTTCCCAAGAGCTCTACAATTTTAAGATTCTAAAATTTTTTTATTCAAATAACAAGATACAAGTTTTTAGAAAATAAAAAAGAGCTCTAACTCAACTGAAAAGCAAATTGGAACAATAATTCAATTATCCAAATGTATGAAATTTAAAAATAAGTCCAGTTATGTAGACTGCAAAACACACACTTTGTTTTTATATTTTTTAGTTTATTTTTTATTTTTTGAGATGAAGTCTTGCTCTGTCGCCCAGGCTGGAGTGCAGTGGCGTGATCTCGGCTCACTGCAACCTCCGCCTCCCAGGTTCACGCCATTCTCCTGCTTCAGCCTCCTGAGTAGCTGGGACTACAGGCGCCCACCACCAAGGCTGGCTAAGTTTTTTTTATTTTTAGTAGAGGCGGGGTTTCAACGTGTTAGCCAGGATGGTCTCGATTTCCTGACCTTGTGATTCGCCCGCCTCGGCCTCCCAAAGTGCTGGGATTACAGGTGTGAGCCACTGTGCCCGGCCACACTTTGTTTTTAAATTCTCCTTTTCAATACCTTCATATACAAACTATAACATAAGGTTCTTTTTACCTCTGATTTCATTTTTTGGGTATACCCAAAATGCAAACATTTGAGTATTAACCCACATATAAATCTGCTATAGCATCCAACTTCATTTTCATTAAATAAATAAAACATCAAGTCCTCCTTGATATGGTTTGGCTGTGTCCTCACCCAAAATCTCATCTTGAATTATAATCCCCATAATCCTCATGTGTCAAGAGAGAGACCAGGTGGAGGGAACTGAATCATGCGGGGGGTTTCCCCCATGCTGGTTCTCGTGATAGTGAGTTCTCACGAGATCTAATGGTTTTATAAGTGTTTGGTAGTTTCTCTTGCATTCATTCTCCCCTCTGCTGCTTTGTGAAGAAGATGCCTTGCTTTCCCTTTGCCTTCTGCCATGATTGTCAGTTTCCTGAGGCTTCCCCAGCCACGCAGAACTGTGAGTCAATTAAACCTCTTTCCTTTCTAGATTACCCAGTTTGAGGCAGCTCTTTATAGCAGTATGAGAAGAGACTAACACACCTCCAATATGCTAAATTTCTTTAAAAATACAAATACCAGTGTATAAAACAGAATCAAGAAATATACCACAACAGTACCTGTGCACCAAGATCCTTCATGTAGGGTCCAAGCTCACTAAACAGATCATATCCTTGATGAAAGAAGGCCAAATGGGCATACATAAATGACAACATCTAAAGGGGAAAAAAAAAGATGACCATTTTAAAATCTACTCGTAGATAGACATTCTGAAATATTTTATATATATAAAAAAGACAGGGTCTTGCTCTGTCACCCAGGCCTGGCATGCAGTGGCACAAACACAGTTCACTGCAACCTGTACCTCCCCAGGCTCAGGTGATTCTCCCACTTCAGCCTCCTAAGTAGTTGGGACCACAGGCATGTGCCACTATGCTCAGCTAATTTTTGTAGAGACAAAGTCTTGCCATGTTACCCAGGCTGATCTCGAACTCCTGGGTTCCAGCAATCCTCCCACTTCCACCTCCAAAAGTGCTGGGATTACAGGCGTGAGCCACTGTGCCCAGTTCATCAAACCTATTTGAAAATTAAACTGAGTCATCTGTTTTAAAAGAGTATTTCAAAAATATTTTCAAATACAATGAAAATAAATTTTATTTAAAAGAAATTTCCCAGTGGTTTAAAATTTTTTAAATGCTCAAAATTTTAGTTGTTTAGACTATATTTAGGTGATCAAAATGTATACAGCAGATTCAAATAATCCAATTTTCAATAACTCTACTATTTTCCTAAGTCCATTATAAAGTATTTATGTGCTCCTTCAAACAAGCTCACTGACAAACCTTAAACTGCAAAAAAGGCAAAAAGATAAGAGAAATATAAAGTGCTCAAAATAAAACACAAATACTTTACAATCTACTAGAGCACCAAGCACAACCTAAAGTAGGAGAACGCTGGTTTTTCTCTCAAGATACCAAAATAAAATGAGTCAACTGAATTTGCCAATATGGAAGTTTGTTTACATTCATTCCACAAATCTAAAAAGCTGACATTAATGAGCAGAGATTTGTCCACGTTTTCCCATATTTTACCTATTTTAAAGAGAAAAATCACCCTCATTTTAATTAAGTTTTTACATAGAAGGAATTATATAATTAAATGAATACTGAAAAAATATTCTAAACATCCATGTTATTTTTAACAAGTGGCATCTGTTCAATTTTCTGAAGTCTAAAATAGGTCATAAAGTCCTTAATACTCAAAAATCCTCCAAAAAAAACTACTTAAAAAAAAAAAAAACATTAAAACACAGAGGCAAAAGGATAAAACTCAGAAGAGGAAAATTATTCTAGAATTAGATAATAGTGATCATTGCACAAATTTGTGAATAAAAACTGATAAATTATTTTAAAAAATTAATTAACAATTTAAAAAGAGGGATGGGATTAATAGCTAGGACTACATAAAAATATAAAATATGCCTGTACATCAAAATGCAAAACGAGCATATTAAAAGACAAACGATAAACTAGGGAAAAACACATGACAAAGAATTAACAGTCTTAAGATGTAAGAGATGTTGCAAATCAACATGAAAAAGATGAACACTCCAACAGAAAAAAAGACAAATGACATATGAGGTACCTAACTGGCCAAAAAACACGGAAAAACGTTCAAACTCATTTGTATTAACAAAATGCAAAACTGAATAATGAGATCGTGCTTTCTATCCAACAAACTAGGGGCAGCATGGGGGGAAAAACTGGAATGCTCAGTGTTGGTACAATGTGGAGAAAAACCCATTTTCACACAATATTAGAAGAAATATTGTATAACTCTTGAAATTTGACAATATTTTTCTAAAGTCTTAATTCTTTGACTATATAATATCTTCTTTATAAATCTATCCTAAGAAAATAATAGGATTATTCATTAGAATGATGAGGACAAAGCTATGTTTTAATGTCAAAAACAAGGAAATTATTTGAATATCCATTAATAGGTGAAATTAATTTATGGTATATTCCTTCAAGGCCAGTAAACTGTGACCTGCAAACTTTATTAGGCCTCACCACCTTTTTGATAGTCCATGAGCTACGAATGGTTTTTACATCTTTAAATGATTTAAAGACAATGAAAATAAATGAAATTTATGATATGTGAAAATTACATGAAATTCAAATTTGTGTTTATTTATAAAGTTTTACTGGAACACAGCAATGGCCATTCATTTACATATTGTCTTTCTCGTTATAACAGCACAGTTGAATAATTCCAACAGAGACCATGAGGCCTGTAAAACCCACCATATTTACTACCTGGACTTTTACAAAAAACATGTGCCAAACCCTAGGATATTTAGGTGGCAGAATTCTACCTGGCCACAAACGCCATCATTAAATAAAGGATATTTAATGACATATAACTTTGCAGTGTATTAGTGAAAAGAGAAAGTTATAAAATAGTATGTAGGAATGATTCCCATTAAAACATTAAATGTGATTTTAAAAGGCATATATTCAAGTTTATGTACACACACACACACACACGCACACACAAGGACGGACATAGAGAGTAAAAAGACAAAGATGTATGCCAAGATATTAATAGTGGCTTCCCCTTGGTAGCAGAACTAGTAAGTCATTTTTATTTTTCTTCATACACATTCTAATTTTCTACAATTAATACACATTACTGTCAATCTCGAAAACAAATGGGGTATAAACATTATCTTTTAAAAAACAGGAAGTACAATGTGTTTACCTGATAATTTATAACACAAATATATACATACAATTTAGAAAAAAAGCTAGGTGGGGACAAGGATCTAAGGCTACTTAAATATAGCCTTTTGGGGGAAAAGTCAGTAAGTAATTCAGAGTTGAGAGATTATTACTAAAGTTATCAAAATATAAAGATATGATATGCCATACCATATCATGCCCTGCACACTTCTTCATTAGCTTTTTTTTGAGACAGAGTTTGCTCTTGTCACCTAGGCTGGAGTGCAATGGCACGATTTCGGCTCACTACAAACTTCACCTCCTGGGTTTAAGCAATTCCCCTCAGCATCATGAAGTAACTGGGATTACACGCACCCGCCACCACACCCAGCTAATTTTTTTGTATTTTTAGTTGAGATGGGTTTTCATCATGTTGGCCAGGCTGGTCTTGAACTCCTGACCTCAGGTGATCCACCTGCCTCAGCCTCCCAAAGTGCTGGGATTACCGGCATGGGCCACCACAGACAGCCTTCGTTAGCTTTTAAGACCAAAAAAACGGCTCCCCACCGCAAAAAAAAAAAAAAAAAAAATTCATTGTCATGGGGTGAAGAGGCTCAGGGAAAAAAGTGATCCCCCAATTTCATCCCACTGATTCTGTAACTGCATACCAAAGAACAAACCAAAAGAATGATCCACCATCAACTCTAAGGGAAAAATTCTCCAAAAATGATACTATTCATAAAAATCCTCAATCTCAAATATTTTTAAAGTCCAAATAATGCCAAAAATCATAGAGAAAAATGTAAATATGTTGAAAGAGGTTGGGCAAAAAAATTTTAACGCAAAACAAGTGAGAAAAAATTCAAAACCTAAGTGTAACAGTTTCTTATGTTCATAACTTTCGAAACAAATTCTGAAATATTCTCACAGGTTTTTACACCAAACATTTTTAGTTATTTACCAAATGGTACTGGGCATCTAGTGCATGTAAAGCAACATATTAGGATAAAAGAAAACAAAAACGTTTAACAGTAGAGAGTGTCCCTTTAAGGACCTCACAGTGTATCAACAGACGAGACACACAAACAACTCGAACACGAAGGAGACAAAGAAGTTCAGTGCCACGTAAGAAATACAGATGAAGATAAAAAAGAAGAGCAATCATAAACCTTATCATGTATATAGCAGATGTTCTTTCAACACCTAAATATGTACATTTAGTTTCATATTAAAATATTTAAAACATCATTTCAATTAATATCTTACTGATTTTAGGATTTCTGATCTCCTTTTTGATTGAAGAACATTAATCTAAGGGAAAACACATGTGGTTAATCACCCATGCATTATTTTAAAGCTAATCCATAATGCAATATTATAAAATTTATTTTAATGGCTTAACACTTTTCCAAAAAGCAAATAAAAACAAAGTTCGAGCTTTTTTATCCTTCAACTATCCTTTTGCAAAACACAGTTAAGACAAACATTCCAGTGAAATTCTCATACATTTCTGAGCTAAAAGAAAAACTGGTTATTTAAATATTAGAGTGATGGAACTATTTTGACATTTGAAACTCTGAGAATTCCATCTTTTTCCCACCCTCTTTATCTCATTGCTCATCAAAGTTCAACATACAACCTAAATGCAAATTCTCATCACTTTACCACTATCACCATCATGTCTTTTCCAGACTGCTGCAAAAGGCTATGAATTAGTCTCTCCTCTGCTTCCATCTGCTTCCATTCTCGACTCCCTACAATTCATTATACACACAGCAACCAGTCCGCTTTTTTTTTTCTTTTCTGTTTTTTTTTTCTTTTTGAGATGGAGTTTTGCTCTTATTGCCCAGGCTGGAGTGCAATGGTGCGATCTCAGCTCACTATAACCTCTGCCTTCTGGGTTCAAGCAATTCTCCTGCCTCAGCCTCCCAGGTAGCTGGAATTACCAGCATGCGCCACCATGCTCAGCCAATTTTTTGTATTTAGTAGAGACACGGTTTCTCCAAGTTGCTCGGGCTGGTCTCAACTCCTGACCTCAGGTGATCCACCCGCCTTGGCCTCCCAAAGTGCTAGAACTACAGGCGTGAGCCACCACGCCGGGCCCACCTTAAAAAAATATAAATAAGATCACGTTACCTCTACCTTAACACCCTCCAACTTCCTACCATGGCTGGCAAGGCCCACTGTGATGTAGCCCCTACCTACCTCACCTCTTCAACCTAGTTTTCTATTACTTTCCCCCTTTCTGTACTCCAACCACAACCTGGGACCACTCCCACCTCAATGCCTTTGTACTGGCTGTTCTGTCTACATGTTCTGATGTTCTGCCTAGATGGGTACCAGGCTCTCTCATACCAATCAGGTCTCAACTTAAATACCGTCTCCTCACAAAGGTGTAAGGTAGCTTCCTATGCACTGTCTAGTACACCAACCCTATTTATTTTACTCAGAACATTCATAACTACCTTATATTTTCTGATTTGTGTCGTCTCCCTAACCAAAGTGTAAATTCTAGTGAGAGCAGGGTCTTTGCCTTATTCCCGGCTGTAGTGGCATACACTAAGCACTCAATAAATACTTCTTAAATAAATTAACAGGTTTTGTTTTTAGAGACAGAGTCTCACTCTGCTGCCCACTCTGGCCGGAGTGCAGTGGCACAATCAGATCTCACTGCAGCCTCGAACTCCTGGGCATGCAATCCTCCTGCCTTAGCCCCCAGCAATTCTCCCATCTCAGTTTCCTGAGTAGCTGGGACTACAGGTGCACACCACCAGACCTGGCTAATTTTTTTTACTTTTTGTAGAGATAGGTTCTCACTGTGTTGCACAGTCTGGTCTCAAACTCCTTGCTTCAAGCAATCCTCCCGCCTTGGCCCCCCAAAGCACTGGGATTACAGGAATGAGCCCCTGCACCTGGCCAGATTTTAAGTAAATGTTTTAATTAGACTAAATTTACTGAAAGATCAATAAATTAAAAGATTTGCCTTTTAGGGGATCTCTCCCAACTCTAGAAATTCACAATAAACATTTTATTTTTGTCTGTTATTATGTATCAGCTTAACGAAATGTTTAAGAAAAGAATCACTCACTCTTTGCCAATACTGTCAAAAGATTATAAAATATCTTTTTAATATGTCCTTCCGACTGAATTCTGTGTTTTATCAAATAATTTTAAAGCATTAAATAAATAAAAAAAAAAAACAAGAAAAATCTAAGTAACTTAACTATAAGACTAGTTTCTGGCTGGGTGCAGTGGCTCATGCCTGTAATCCTTGCACTTTGGGAGGCTGAGGTGGGCAGACTGCTTGAGATCAGGAGTTCAAGTCCAGTCTGGCCAACATGGTGAAACCCTGTCTGTACTAAAAACACAAAACTTAGCCAGGCATGGTGGTGGGCACTTGTAATCCCAGCTACTTCAGAGGCTGAGACAGGAGAATCACTTAAACCCTGGAGGCAGAGGTTGCAGTGAGCTGGGATCGCACCACTGCACTCCAGCCTAGGCAACAGAGTAAGACTCTTTCTCAAAAAAACAAAAACAAAAACAAAAACAAAAGCCTAGTTTCTTCTACATGTATTTCAAAGCCTATTCAGTTTAGAGAACTACAATATTTACTTTCAAATGCTCTAAGTAAAGCAGAAGCTGCAAATAGCCTACTACTCAAACGCTGAATAATGTTAAAATGCCTGTTTTATATGTCCTTTTTTCTATTTGAAAAAAAATGAAGTGCTATATAAAATTTTTAAATTTAAATGTTATAAATAAAATAAAATGCTATATAAAATAGATTTTTATATTATATAATTAAATTATATAGCATTTAAATTACTAGAGGAAAGAAGTAAACTCAAATATTTAGAGTAGTTAAGACAAACTTTATACATTTGGATATTTATTACTTACTATTCTCTAAAGTAGACATAAATGAAATAAAGGCCATAAAATGATAAAATAGTTCCCATCAGAAAAATCAAACAAACTAATAGGTATTTGTTGGGGGGGTGGGCATGAGGAGGCAGTGTGAGAATTCCTAACTTACATATGGATACCCAAGAAAATAACATATAAGTTTAAAAATAATGAAAATTTTAGCTAATCCTCTCACTATAAAATTTGTAACATTAAGCCATTCGCTCTCTCAAAAACCATTTACTACATATCTATTTTCTAACCACTGGACTAGAGGCTATGGACACAATCTAGAAATAGAAAAAACATATAAATAAATATTTGCAATAACATGTAAGTAGTCTAACTGCAATGTGTACGAAAATACAGGCACACAGAGAAGGCAGGGGCAAAAATTATTCCTTTTGGCCTGGAGAAGTCTGAGTAACCCTGATCATAAAACAGAATGAATTAGTGACAGGGCGAGTAAAAGCAACGCAAGGCAGACCAATTTCATGAGAATACCTTAATACTCCAGACAAGATATGGTAAGGCTTGGTTAGGGCTGCAGCAAAGGTGAAGAAAGAACCCATTTAAGAGGTACGTAGGAGGAATTTTCAAGACATTTTGGCAACTACATATACTGGCTTAGAATGAGGAGAATATCTGACATAATTCTCTCATTTCAAACTTCTATGAGAGTAAAAAAGTGACACCATTCAAATAGATAAGGGCGGCAAAAGGGAAAGAGAAGCCATTTTGGAAGATGAGAGATTTCAGTTCTGAACACGAGAACGAAGTACCTCTGTGAAAAAACATTTGGTCATCTACTTATAACAGGTAGTGATTCAAGCAAGGGGCATGATGAGACTGACAGAAAACAATGAAGAAAAGAAAAAATAAAACCAAAGATGGAACACTAGAAAGGAAAGTGCAAAGGCAAAGGAGTGAGGCCCAAGACAGAACTGGAAAAGAAACAGAAGTTGGGAGGAAGACCTAAAAGCAGTTTCAGATAAATCAAGATAAAAGAATGTTTCAAGAAGGAGTAAAACAGAATAGCCAAGTTGGTTAAAAACTGAAATATGTTTAGCGAATAAAACCTCTGCATGAGCCATTTTAGTGGGTTAGGCAGAGCGAGTACTCACACTACAGCAGAAAATGGTACAATGTGAGGTAGGTACAGGACCCAGGAAATAGCCTACTCCAGTCTAGCAACCTTTCCTCCAAAAGTACAGTCAATTAATTTTAAAACTTTAACTTCCCACTTACTGAACAGGAACTTAATGGAAAAAAACTTAGTTAATTTTCTATTGTTTTGCAAAGTTACCTAAGTAATTTTTAATTACTAATTTCTATTTGGCATTTTTTCTTAAGAAATACTCTGCGATCATTGTGAAGTAAACAATCTCTGAAGACAACCACTACTGTTTTGTAAAAGAAGATTTATATGAGGTAATTCCCTAAGCATTCAAGGTTTTTTGCTTTAAATTCCATGATATATAGAAACAAGCAATATAATATGCCTTCATTTTTCCCATGTTTCAAATACCTTTGGAGACCTATCACATTCAAACTAGTTTCAGTTATAAATTAGACTGGAAGATCACCAAGCAATATACCAAATACAGATTTCTAGTTTTTAAAAGCAGCACCTAATGCAAAAATATGGTAATACTACTTCTAGAAAGATTTTTCATTTGGCAATATGGTGAACCTTAGCACCTCTAAGAATCTAATCTGAAGAAATAGGAAGTGTAAAGATGTTATTATCACTCACAATTACTGAAAATTATATTTTCCCTATTGCCAGTAAAAACTTGAACACCATAAATGTCTTTTACAGCAACTTAGAAGGAACTAGGGGCCCTTACCCTAAAGGAAGTAACACAGGAACAGAAAAACAAATGCCGTGTGTTGTCACCTATAAGTAGAAGCTAAGTTGTAGGTTTTCAGGGGCATACAGAGTGGTATAATGCACACTGGAGACGCAGAAAGGGGGAAGGTTGGGAGGGAGGTGAGGGATGAAAAATTTCCTATTGGGTACACTGTATACTACTGGAGTGACAGATACAAAAAAAGCCCACACTTCACCACTATGCAATTCATCATGTGACCAAAAACCCACCTGTACCCCTAAATTCACTGAAATAATAAAATGGTATAAAAGATAATTAAATTGATATAACAACTCCAGAGAACAAAATACAGCAATAAACAGATTTTTAACATTTTTAAATGGGGAATATAAAGTTAAAAGAAAAGAGGCAGAACTCAGAACCAAAGGAATATATATCCATACACACATAGATACACTAGAGCTATACAGATGGAAATTTTCCACGAAAGATTATGTTTTAACTTTAAGCTCAAAGTAAAAGTATTTATTTACTCTTCTTAGGGCAATCACTCAAAAGTAACAACCTATTTAGTAAGCACTGTCTGAAAACCTACACAGTAAGAAACTACATACCTGAAGCACATAATCGAGGGCTATATGTCGAAAACATTTTCTTGTTGCTGTCAGAATGTTGGTGGCTTCTTCAACTTCATGTTGTTTATTTCTTTGTACTTGGGCATTTTTTACTAATGCGTTTTCTTTTTCTTCACTGACTTTTTCGAATTGCTTCTTGGCATCTTTGAATTTTCTAAGATCTCTAAAAAAAGAAAAAGTGAAACTTTTATAACTTGCTTCATTAAAAAACTTTAGCAGGCCGGGCGCAGTGGTTCATGCCTGTAATCCCAGCACTTTGGGAGGCCGAGGTGGGTGGATCACAAGGTCAAGAGATCGAGACCATCCTGGCCAACATGGTGAAACCTTGTCTCTACTAAAAATACAAAAAAATTAGCTGGGTGTGGTGGCACATGCCTGTAGTCCCAGTTACTCAGGAGGCTGAGGCAGGACAATCACTTGAACATGGGAGGTGGAAGTTGCAGTGAGCTGAGATCACGCCACTGCACTCCAGCCTGGCAACAGAGCAAGACTCCGTCTCAAAAACAAACAAACAAACAAACAACTTTAGCAAAATAACATTTAGAATTGAATTCCTATGTTCCTCCATTTTTTGTTTCACCTCACACTGAAACACATTCACTCTTCAAACTAAAATATGTACTGTTTCTCAATTTTGTATAAAACCTGATGAAGTCAGCTAAAATTTCACTATTAAATCTATATAACTTGAGGTGACAATAAATTATCAAGTTAACATTACAGAAACATAAAGGAAAAGTTAATTGTTTTTCTAAAGACAAATTCAGGGATACGTACCCTTATTTAACCAAATGATTTGTAAACGGTACTATACATAAGAATCACTATAGGGCACTTATTAAAAATGTAATTTCCAGAGCTCTTTCCAAGAGATTATAATTCTTTAGCCTTCAGGAAAAATCCTAGAAATCTGAGGAGTTTATTTTTAAGACACACCCGTGATTTTACTACTACGGGTGGTCTACAGACCACACTCTAAGAAACAACATTCATTTCTCATAGCAAGATCATAGCTCACTACAGCCTTAAAGTCCTGGGCTCAAGCGATCCTCACACCTCAAGCCTTTCAAGCAGCTAGGATTATAGGCACATGCCACCACACAAGGCTAATCTTTATTTTTTATTTCTGTGGCCTCACATTATTGCCCAGGCTGGAACACAACAATTTCTGAAAGAACCATTACATCAGCAAAGAATAACAGTATCCCTTTCAATAGTCTGAAAATCTGAAACACTTGGTTCATTAATGACCTTACTCACATAACATCCCTTTGCTTTTATTTTTCTACTAGGGAGCTAGGTAAAATAACTTGAAGACAAATGATTTTATAAAAATCACAATAAAGTATATGTAAGAAAGACATTCAACTCCTCAAAAGAAGCCATAAACTGTATGTGTGCATTCTATGAAGACATTCTAAGCATTAATCTATCACGAAGTAATTTATAAAGAATCTAGTTGGGTGCACTGGCTCATGCCTGTAGTCCCAGTGCTTTGGGAGGTTACGGTAAGTAAACTGCTTTGAGGCCAGGAGTTTGAGACTAGCCTCAGCAACATAGTGAGATCTGCCTCTACAAATATAAAAAATAAAAGAAAAATTAGCCAGAAGTGGTCCACGCCTGTAGTCCTAACTACTCAGGAGGCTGAGGCAGGAGGATCACTTCAGCCCAGGAATTCGAAGTTACAGTGAGTTATGATCAAGCCACTGTACTCCAGCCTGAGTAACAGAGTCAGACCCTGTCTCTATATTCAAAAAACAAAAAAAGAAAAGAAAAGAAACTGTGATACATAACCTCCAGAACAACAAATTCTAACCTATTAAAAACAGTGTACTATCTTAATGAGATCTAACACCACCGTACAGCTCTATTATAATAAACTTTATCTGTAATTTTATATATTCCCAGCCAGGAATCAAAAGAGAAAAAACTGTATTATTAATGTGAAAAAGAAAAACTTTTCCTAATTTGGAAATTTCTGATTTTTAAAATTTCCAGTTCTATTTTATTTCACAAAGAAAATGTGATGAATGTGACACAAAATACTCATAAGTAACAAAAATCATGTACTTTTTTTTTTTTTTTTTTTTTTTTGAGACAGAGTTTCACTCTTGTCGCCCAGGCGGGAATGCAATGGCGCGATCTCAGCTCACTGCAACCTCCACCTCCCAGGTTCAAGCGATTCTCCTGCCTCAGTCTCCTGAGTAGCTGGGATTACAGGCATGCGCTACCACGCCCAGCTAATTTTGTATTTTTAGTAGAGATGGGGTTTCTCCATGTTGGCCAGGCTGGTCTCGCCTCCTGACCTCAGGTGATCCTCCCGTCTTGGCCTCCCAAAGTGCTGGGATTACAGGTGTGAGCCACCACACCAGGGTCTAAAAATCATGTACTTTCATGACTCATTCTCATATATTCCATTATCTTCTCTTCAAAGAAAACACCACACTGAAACACTGAAATAATGGAAAACATAGTTTCAACTACAATAACTAATAGTATTTCATCCACTTTTGGGGTTTTCTTTGATGGTGAAAGAACAATTAGATTATTTACATTAAAAATATTTTTTAAACCTACAGCTATGTATCCTAGCTAAGTATCCTCCAGAACACGTATTTGTGGAAGAAGTGATTCACTGAAAGATATCAGGTCTGATCTACTTATAGAATAATTCAGGAAGAAATGAAGCATACATTTCACAAAGCAAATAAAAACACCAATATTTTCAATAATTCACGGTATATAACTTCTTCCAAAAGATACCAATTCGCAGATTGATCATTAACTAGTTAATTTTCTTTCCTCTTCACTGCAATTGACTTACTCTTTAACAAAGTTCTGAAGCTGTGCCTTAATTGATCTCTGAGTTTGGTCAAACAGGATCTAAAAAATAAAATGTAATATTAAGTGATTAAAAAAGTAAACAAAATAATTTTCTTATCGTGCTATAAATACCATACCCCTTCATCAATTCTCCAATTCTAATACTGCCTATATTTCTTCTTGAAGACTACAAAAGAAATAACTATTTAAAAATAGAACCCAAAACAGATAAGCCAATTTCATCTCTCAGAAATAATATTACTTCTATTTACAGAGGAAAACAAACCTGCTTTAATATTTAAATAGAGTGCTCAAACAGTGGAGCAATGTAGTTCCTTAATTCTAATTCAGGCTTTGGAAGACAATCTAAAACACGAATACAAATTCTGCTCTACACATTACAGAAATTATTTACTCCAATATACCACAGCATACCAAATGAAAACAACTCCAGAAACACCATATACCTTAGCTGAGGTAGAGGTTACTCATTTGGGAAGACTTGCAGACTTAAATGAGTATTTTGAATTCAAGTAAACATTATATCATCCTTCAGGTTAAGTAACTGCTAACAGTAGAGACAAGAATGAAATCTGATTCCTCCAGATAGTATTTTGCCCAACTTAAAAGATGCCACGTATTTCGCACAGATGGCTCTGTGTAGGATAAACATCCAAATGCTTGTCGTGGGGATTCCACCTTTAATAATTTACAGATACACTTCATTCAGAGTTTGAAAGAAAGTTAGATGAACAGGCAGAAAGATCAATATCCAAAAGAAAATCCTCCATTCTTCTACTAATTAAAAATACCACAATTTCATTATCTCTGAAGCTCTGTCTTCCGTTTTCTCCCGAATACCACCATACACACATTCCCCAGGAATCTGGACGTTTCAAAATCTGTCAATTTACTTCCAGAGAGAAATTAAATTTTGTATGTATTATGTTAAACTCAAAGTACTAAACCCAAGTAAGCAGAAGAAAGAAAATAATAAAGATCAGAGAAGTCAACTAAATAGAAAATAGAAAGTTAACAGAGAAAAATCAAAGAATCAAAACATTTGGTTCTTAGAGATTATAAAATCAATAAACCTCTAACCACAGTGATCAGAAAGAAGACACAAATTTCAAACACTATGAAGGAGAGACATGTCTTTATTACTGATTGCATGTATATTAAAAAGGTAATCTGCGAAGCTAAGAAACAACTGTAGGCCTGCAAATTCAACAGATGAAATGCATACATTTTGTGAAAGACAAAAACTATCAAGTCTCATTCAAGATGAAACTGATACCCTGAACAGAGTTTAAAAGACACAGTCTACCGTTTAAAACGTCCCATATCATATAAAGTTAAAATTACATGAACATGAAATATAACAATCCCAATCCTAGGTATTTGGCCAAATGAAATTAAAACTTATGTTCACACAAAAACCTGTACTCAAATGTTTATAGCAGTTTCATTCCTAATTGCCAAAATATAGAAAATACCCAAATGTCTTTCAACCAGTGAATATAGAAACAAACTATGATACATTCATACAGCAATAAAAAAGAACGATTATTAATACATGCCAACAACATAGGTGAATCTTAATGCATTTTGCTAAATGAAACAAAATTTGTATGGCATCCAGGAAAGGGCAAGACTGAGGGGATGAAAAATCAGCGATTTCCACTGACAGGAGGAAGATGGAAGGGTTAATAATGGGGCAACATGAGGGTTTCTGGGGAGTTGATGGAACTGCTGAACATCTTGACTTTGGTGTGGAAACCCAACTATATGCATCTGTCAAAACCCATGAAGTTATATGCCACAAAAAATCAATTTTGTTATATTTAAATTTAAAAATAACTTTAAAATATAAAGAATGACAGTGTAAATATGAAATAATAGATTTTTAAATGAATAAAGAAGAAACAAATAGCATATTAACTAGGTTGGTTGAAAAGACAGAGAAACATAAAACCAATGAAAAGAGAACATCCAATCTTCTCAGGAACACTAACAACATTTAAGAGAATTGATCATATAGTAGGGCATAAAGCAATAATATGACATTATATTAAGTTATACTACAAAGTATTAAAAAGAGAGAACTACTGAAACAGGCAACAATACCAATATCAAAAATGTTATTCCAAACAAAAGAAGTCACACACACACACACACACACACACACACACACAGAGAGACACACATATGTACAATATGATTCCATTCATATGAAGTTATAGAAAAAGCATAACTACTTTATGGAAGAAAATCAGAACAGGACTTGCCTTTGGAGGTGTGGGTTGGGACTGTCTGAGAAATAGTATGGGAGAACTTTCTGGATAATGGTAATGATCTGTATCTTAAAAAGGATTTGACTTACATAAGTGGATGGGCTTGCCAAAATTAACTGAATGATACAAATAGGATTTTTGCATTTCACTGTATTTCTCTCTCTCTCTCTCTCTATATATATATATATATATATATAAAATAATGAGCCAAGCATGGTGGCACACACTTGTAGTCCTAGCTATTCAAGAGGCTAAGGCAAGAGAATTACTTGAGCCCAGGAGTCCAAGGTTGCAGTGAGCTGTGATCATGCCACTGCACTGCGCTCTAGCCAGAGCAACAGAGTAAAAGAAGAAAAGAAAAGAAAAGAAAAGAAAAGAAAAGAAAAGAAAAGAAAAGAAAAGAAAAGGAAAAGAAAGAAAAAGAAAAGAAAAGACAGAGAGAAAGAAAGAACTGTAAAAAAAACCCTAAACCTGGGAATCTATTTGAAAAAGAAATGTTCTTTTGTCTATAAATTATTTTAAAATGCATTAATAATATTGAGGCATGGACAGAGGGGAGGATAAATGAATAGATATGTGATAAAGCAAATGCAGCATAATATACCTTTGGGGCGAGTATATGGATGTCAACTGTAAAGCAGTTTCAACCTCTAATTATAAAGTATCAGAAGGAAATGGCACACACACCTTAAAAAATAAATAAAAAGGAAAACACATCCTACAAATACATTAAAAATTAAAAATAAAAAGAAAAAATGTGAAAAACTCCACAAAGATGTCTTCACATCTTCATTGCTGAATTCTACCAAACATTTAATGTAGAAAGAACAGTACTTCTACATAAACTCTTCAGAAAAAAATTCTATCAGAAAATCTATTCTCTGAGAATACAGAACAAAACCAAAGATGCTGTAAGAAAAGAAAGCTACAAAGCAATATTCCTCATGAATATAGATGCCAAAATTCTTAACAATATATAGTAATGACATATCATAATAATACATAAGAAGGAAAATACATCATGATCGATTGGGATAAATTCCAGGAATGAAAGATGGATTTAACATTCAAAAAAATCAACGTAACTCACCAGGTTAACAGACTTAAAAAACAAACTGTATGATAGATACAAAAAAGCAACGGAACAAAAACCATCCATTCCTGATTTTTAAAAACTCTCGGGAATACAGACATATAAGGTAACTTCCTCGGTGCAACAAAGGGGACATATGAAAACTCTGTATCTAACACCCTGGCTAGTGGCAAAAGGCTACTTTCACCCTCAGACCAGGACCAAGGCCAGCAATGTCTACTCATCACTTCTATTCAACATTACACTAGAAATTCTAGCAATGCGATAAATAAATTTTTACAAGAAATAAAAAGCATACAGATTAGAAAGGAAGAATATAAAATTGTCTTTATCCACAGATGATGTGATCAGCTCTATAGATAACCCTATGGAACCTGCAAAAAAAAAACTGCTAAAATTAATAAGTGAGTTTAAGAAGGCTGTAGAAACAAAGTCAAAATATAAAAATCAGTTGTATTTCTAAGACCAGCAATGACCAAACAGAAACTGAACATTAAAACAACAGGACGGTCATGAACGCCTGACCTCAAGTGATCCGCCCGCCTCAGCCTTCCAAAGGGCTGGGATTACAGGCAAGAGCTACCACCCCAACTGATAAATCCATTTTCTTCTTTTTTTTTTCTTTTTTTGTGCGTGTGTGTGTGAGATGGAGTCTCGCTCTGTCCCCCAGGCTGGAGTGCAGTGGCGCGATGTCGGCTCACTGTAAGCTCCGCCTCCCGGGTTCGCGCCATTCTGCCTCAGCCTCGAGAGTGGCGGGGACTACAGGCGCCCACCAGCACGCCCAGCTAATTTTTTTGTATTTTTAGTAGACACGGGGTTTCACCGTGTTAGCCAGGATGGTCTTGATCTCCCGACCTTGTGATCCGCCCGCATCGGCCTTCCAAAGTGCTGGAATTACAGGCGTGAGCCACTGTGCCCAGCCTAAATCCATTTTTTTAATGAACAAAAGATGACACTTCCCCAAAGAAGATCCATAGATGGCAAAGAAACAAAATACTCAACATCATTACTTATTAATAAGGAAATGCAAATTAAAACCATAAACAATTTTAAACAGTGACCATGCCAAGTGCTGCGGGCACGTGGAACCCCCGCACTCTCGTACACTGCTGATGGAAAATGGTACAACCCACTCTGCAAAACAACATTTGTGCAGGTTTCCTTTACAGATATTAACCTTTTTAACAAATGTAAAACAGTCATGTGCCGCATACTGACATTTTGGTCAAAAACAGGCCACACATATAACAGTGGTCCCATAAAATCATAGTACTGTATCTGTACTGTACCTTTTCTATGTTTAAATACACAAATACCTACCATTGTGTTACAAATGCCTAACGTATTCATTACAGAAACATGCTGTATAGGTCTGTAGCCGAAAAGCAATAGACTATACCACATAGCCTAGGTGTGCAGTAGGCTACACTGTCTAGGTTTGTGTTAAGCACATTCTACGATACTCACACAATGAGGAAATCATCTAACAACACATTACTCAGAATATATCACTGTTGTCAAATGACGCGTGACTGTATTAAAAATTAATATAAACATTAATAAAAGAACTTAAATATTTTATTTTCTCTTAGCAATGGTTTATAGTCTTTACTTTAAAAACAGTAAAAATTTAAGCATAACAGTATCTTACAAACTAGCCGTTTTATGCCTAGCTATTCACATAAATAAAACTATATGTCTACACAGATTTTTACATGTATTTTAATAAGCATTTTTATTTGTAATAGTCAAAACCTAAAAACAACCCCAAAGTCCACTGAGTAGTTTTAAAATACGACAACAAATTCTTTAACACTGCTTTCTTCAAAAGCAGTCCCAGTTCTTCGCTCTTTGTGTGTGGGTTGGATGGAGTGACTTATTTCTAGCAAATAGTATCATGAAGAAAGTGACAACGTGTGACTGCTGAGACCAGGTTATAAAAGGCATTGAAGCTTCCAGCCAGACGCGGTGGCTTAGCACTTTGGGAGGCTGAGGCAGGCGGATCACTTGAGGCTGGGAGTTTGAGACCAGCCTGGCCAATCTGGTGAAACCCCAACTCTACTAAAGATACAAAAATTAGCTGGCTGTGGTGGCACACGTCTGTAATGCCAGCTACTCAGGAGGCTGAGGCACAAGAATCACTTCAACCTGGGAGGCAGAAGTTGCAGTGAGCCAAGGTCATGCCACTGCACTCCACCCTCGACGACAGAGTGAGACTTTGTCTTTAAAAAAAAAAAAAAAAAAGGCATTGAAGCTCCCTGTTTGCCCATGCTGCTCTTGGATCACTTGTTTTAGCAGTTACCAGATTCCATGTCATAAGGACACTCAATCAAGCATCCCTGCAAAGAGGCTCCTTGGTCAGAGGACCAGAGACGGAGGCAATCTCATGAAATTCCTCAGTCAGAGTCACCCAACTAAGCCACTCCCAAATTCCTGGCCCAGAAACTGTAAGATATGCATGCTGTTTCATGCCACTGAGTTTTCAAATAATCTGTTATACAGCAGTAGACAGCTAATATAACCATCCACAGGTGGATGGATTTTAAAACGTGTGATAAATCCATACAATGCAATCGTATTGAGCAATAAAAAGGGAATGAAGGACTGAAACATGCAATATAATTGGATCTCAAAATAACAACACTGAAGAAACTAGACCACAAAAGTCCATTTACATACAACTCTAGAAAATGCAAACAAACCAATAATGATAGAAAACATATTCACGACAGACTAGGAATGAGGGAAGAAGAGAGAGAAATAGAAATTACAAAGTGGCAAAGAAAAACTTTTAAGGCATGATCGTTATACTCACTAAATTATTTGTAGTGATGATTTCATGGAGATATGTGGATCTCAAAAGTTATCAAATTTGTATGCTCTAACTATGCAGTTTATGTCAATTATTCCTTAATAAAGCTGTTTTAAAAATCATTATATTCCAAAGAGAAAAGCAGAACATTTTTCTCTTTTTTGCTTTTCAACTTTTTTTAACTTTTAGGTTCAGGGGTACATGTGCAGGATGTGGAGGTTTGTTACATAGGTAAACGTGTCACAGGGATTTGTTGTACAGATTATTTCATCATCCAGGTATTACACCTACTATCCATTAGTTATTTTTCCTGATCCTCTCCCTCCTCCTACCCTCCACACTCCAAAAAGCCACAGTATATGCTGCTCCCCTGTATGTGTCCGTGTGCTCTCATCATTTAGCTCCCCTACTTATAAGTGACAACATGTGGCATTTGGTTTTCTGTTCCTATGTTAATCTGCTAAGGATAATGGCCTCCAGCTCCATCCATGTTCCTGCAAAGCACACGATCGCATTCTTTTTTATGGCTGCATAGTATTCCGCAGTGTATATGTACCACATCTTCTTTATCCAGTCTACCACTGATGGGCATTTAGATTGATTCCATGTCTTTGCTGTTGTGAATAGTGCTGCATGAACATACACATACATATGTCTTCGTAACAGAACTATATTCCTATGGGTATATACCCAGCAATGGTATCTCATCTAGCTGATGTGAGATGGGATCTCACTGTGGTTTGGGTTTGCACTTCTCCAATCAGTATGTTGAGCTTTTTTTCATATGACTGTTAGCCACATGTACGTCTTCTTTTGAGAAATGTCTGTTAATGTCCTTTGCCCACTTTTTAATGGGGTTGTGTTTTTCTTTATAATTTAAGTTCCTTATAAATTCTGGATGTAAGAGCATTACCAGATGAATAGTTTGCAAATATTTTCTCCTGTTCTATAGGTTGTCTGTTTACTCTGTTGACAGTTTCTCTGACTGTGCAGAAACTCTTTAACTAGATCGCATTTGTCAATTTTTGCTTTTGTTGCAGTTGCTCTTAGCAACTTCATCATGAAACCTTGGCCCATACCTATATCCAGGATGCTATTGCCTTTAAAATGTAACATTACCAAAATTAAATTTTCTATACACTTGAATAGAATGACAAGTATTTCATGAAATTAGATGTCAATAATCTAGGCTATTTACTGATTTTGTTTTGGAGACAAGAGCATAACTCCATCACACAGGCTGGAGTGCAACGGCATGATCTCGGCAAGCAATTCTTGTGCCTTAGCCTTCTGAGTGGCTGGAACACAGGCATGTGCCACCATGCTCAGTTGATTTTTGTAGTTTTAGCAGAGACGGGGTTTCGCCGTGTTGGCCAGCCTGATCTCGAACTCCTGACCTCAGCCTCCCAAAGTGCTGGGATTACAGGCGTGAGCCACTGCACCCAGCCACAATAATGTAGGCTATATACTTTCAATACTTCCATTAGTGTGAAAAGTATGTTGTCAATAAAGCAACGATTCTGTCTCTGACTTGCCAATTCTCAAGTCACCGCTACCTAACAGCTAATTCTTTCTTTCTTTTTTTTTTTTTTTGGTAGTTGTTGTTGTTCTTAAAGCCCTTCCTCATGGACAGCTAAGTCTTTGCTATACTAAACTGCTACACAGAAATTCTGCAATTAGTCTACTGGTATCTAAATCTGTAGTCTATACCTTCCCAGAAGAAAATTCACACATTTTCCCATCATAAAAGTTTAAAAGCCACCAACAGAAAAGCTAAGGTTCACTTATATTTCTGGAAATTAACAGTTTTATTCCAAGCAACATATATATTACAAATAATCAAAAATGTCAGTTGACCAATCTGCTCATTATGAACTTACAAAAGTGCACAGAATAATGTATGATTCTTTAAAACCAACAGCTCACACTAAAGTTATTCCTCATACATGTATGAACACAGTTAAAGCGGCACTATCTCTGCTCTCTTCAGGAAAGGATGAAAGCTAAGATGCACTTCAAAGATCTAGTCCAGAAAGGTTAGTAAAAGAATAGGCTGCATATCCATAGACAGCATTATCCCCGTTTTCAGTTCTTACAAGTAAGGCGTCTTTGGCTCTAAGTACACATTTTGTAGTTTAAAGTCCCTGTGATTTATTTAAATATTATTCAGGGACAGGCAAAGTGGCTCATGCCTGCAATCCTAACACTTTGGGAAGCCAAGATGGGAGGATCACTAGAGGCGAAGAGTTCGAGAACAGCCTAGGGAACATAATAAGACTTCATCGCAACAAAAGGCAGAGCAATATGGCCAAACAGAAGCCTCCACTGATGGTCCTCCCTGCAGGAACACCAAATTTGACAACCACGTACACAAAAAGCACCTTCATAAGAACCAAAAATCATGTGAGCAATCATAGTATCTGCTTTTACCTTCGTCTTGTTGAAAGAGGCAGTGAAAAGGATAGAAAAGACAGTCTTCAATAGCTGGCCCCAGCCCTCCCCCATGCGCTCGTAGCAACCACCCGGCAGGAGGAAGAATCTGTGCTGCGCATGGAAAGGGCACAGCCACCGTGGGACCATTCGCCGGAATGCGGCGCTGCCAACCCCAGCAGGACTCAGCCAGCGCCGATGAATGCAGCACTGAGACCAGCCCCGGGACCGGACAATCACACAGCTTGGAGGGTGGAAGTGGAGTTTCCGCAAGCCTGGCCACCACAGGCTGAAGTGCTCTGGGGTCCTAAATAACATGAAAAGGCAGGCTGGGTCACAAGGACTGTAACTCCTAGGCAAGCTGTAGTGCTGTGCTGGGCTCGGAGCCAGTGGACTTGGAGGTACATGACCTAGTGAGACACCAGCCAGTGTGGCTAAGGGAGCTTGTGTCACACATTCCCCAACCAAAGGCAGCAAGGCTCCCAGCTCCAAGAGATTCCTTCCTTCTCCTTGAGGAGAGGAAAGAATAAACAGGACTCTGTTGTGCAACATAAATACCACCTCAGCCACAGTTGAATAAGGCACCAGGCAGAGTCGTGAGGTCCCCATTCTAGGCTCTAACTCCTGGATGATATTTTTAGACACACCCTGGGCCAGAAGGAACCTGAAGGGAAGGACCAAGGCCTGGAAGAATTCATCACCTGCTGACTAAAGAGACCTTAGACCCTGAATAATCACCAGCAGTAACCAAGTAATACACACTGTGGGCCTCAGCTAAGACTCTCTGACACACGCAGGCTCCAGGTGTGACCGGGCACATTTACAATTCCAATGGCTATGAGGAGAGACTCCTTCTGCTTCAGAAAAGGGGAGAGAAAAATAAAGGGGATTTTGTCTTGCAGATTAGGTACCACCACAAACACAGTTGGGAGGAGCACCAAGTGGGCTTCTAGGGTCCCTGATTCCAGAGAATACTGGACAGCACCTCTGGAATTACCCTAAACCAGAAGGGAACTCACTGCCCTGAAGGGTGAGTCCCAGGAATGGCGACATTCATGAAAAGCTGAGCCCTTGGGCCTTAAGTGACCAGTGACAACACTGGGGCAGTACTCCCTGTGGGCCTGTGTGGAGGTGGACCCCGGGGGTGACTCCACTGCCTGGGGGAGGAAAGGGAAGGCTGGAAAGGACTGTGTCTTGTGATTTCAGTACCAGCTTAAACATAGTTGAATACAGCCCCAGGGAAATTTCTAAGGTGTCCGATTTCAGGCCCTGGCTTCCAGGCACTATCTCTGAGCCTGTCTGGAGCCCGGAGCCCAGGGGAATGCACACGCCCTGAAGGGAAATACACAAGAATGACTAGCTCCAGCCACTCTTGAAATAATGACTGTATAGCCTGAGGGTCTTGAGAGAACACAGGTTGCAGCCAGGTAATAGTTACAGCAGGATGTGGGCAAGACACAGTGCTTTGCCGGCTTCAGATCTGACCAAGTACAGTCCCCACAATGGTGGCGACAGGAGTGCTTGTGTCACCCCTCTCCGAGCTCCAGGCAGCTTAGCCAGAGAGAGAGACACAGACTGCATTCATTTTGGAGAAAGTAAGGGAAGAAAACAAGAGTCTCTACCTGGTAATCCAGGGAATTCTTCCAGATGTTATCCAAGACCACAGTATTAGTCCATTCTCACACTGCTATAAAGAACTGCCTGAGACTGGGTAATCTAGAAAGGAAAGAGGTTTAATTGACTCACAGTTCTACACGGCTGGGGAGGCCTCAGGAAACTTACAATCCTGGTGGAAGGTGAAGGGAAAGCAAGGCACTTTCTTCAGGAGGCAGCAGGAAGGAGAATGAACACAGGAGGAACTACCAAACACTTACAAAATCATCAGATCTCACGTAACGCACTCACTATCACCAGAACAGCATGGGGGAAACCACTCTCATGATCCATTTACCTCCACCTGGTCTCTCCCTTGACATGTGGGGATTACGGGGATTATTATTCAAGATGAGATTTGTGTGGGGACACAAAGCCTAACCATATCAACCACCAAGCTGGTATCTCTGTAAGTGTCCGAGAACTACAGCATTACGAGGCTTGGGGTACCCTCTAATGCAGCTGTAGTGACCAAAAACTTAGATCATAACAACCAAGTAGGTTTGAATACCTGGATAGCCTTCTCAAGAAGGATGAATACAAACAAGCCCAGACTGTGAAGCCTACAATAAATATTTAATTCTTCAACGCCTAGATATTATCAAACATCCACTGGCATCAAGACCATTAAAGAAAACATAACCTCATCAAAAGAACTAAACGACATACCAGGGGCAAATCGGAGAATTGGAGATATGTGACCTCTCAGACAGAGAATTCAAAACAGCTGCTCTGAGGAAACTCAAAGAAATACAAGATAACAGAGAAGAAATTCAGAATCCTATCAGATAAATTTAACAAAGAAACCAAGCAGAAATTCTAGAGTTGAAAAATGCACTTGACATTTAAAGAAAGTATCAGAGTCTCTTAACAACAGAACTGATCAAGCAGAAGAAAGAATTCATGAGACTTATGTGCCCTGTTTAAAAACAGAGAAGAAAAAAGAATAAAAATGAATGAAGCATGCCTATAAGATCTACAAAATAGCCTCAAAGGGACAAATCTAAGAGTAAGGTAGAAAGAGAGAAATAGAAAGTTTATTCAAAAGGATAGTAACAGAAAATTTCTGAAACTGAAAGATACAAATATTCAAGTAAAAGAAGGTTATAGAATACCAAGTAGATTTAAAGATTTAATCCATTATTAGTTTAATAATCAAATTCCCAAAGATCAAGGATAAAGAAAGGATTCTAAAAGCAGCACAAGAAAAGAAACAAATTAACACAATGGAGCTCCAAAATATCTAGCAGTAGACTTTTCAATGGAAACTTTATGGCCAAGAGAGAGTAGCATGACATATTTAAAGTGCTAGCAAAAAAATTTTTTACTCTAGAATAGCATATGAAGCAAAAATAAAAATAAAGATTTTCCCAGACAAACGAAAGTTGATGAATTTCATCAACACCAGACCTGTCCTGCAAGAAATGCTATAGGGAGGTTCTTCACTCTGAAAGGAAAGGAGGTTAACGAGCAAGAAGAAATCATCTGCAGGTGCAAGGTTCACTGGTGACAGTAAGTACAGAGACAAACATGGAACATTATAACACTGTAATTGTGCTGTGTAAACTACTCCTATCTTAAGTATTAATAGAAAGATGAGAAAATAAACCAAAAATAATGAGTATAACTTTCCAACAGAGACAGTACAATAATATACACATGGAAACAGTAAAAAAGTTACAAAGTGAGGACACAATGTTAAAGTATTGAGTTTTTATTAGTTTTCCTTTTGTTGGTTTGTTTATGCAATCAGTGTTAATTTGTTACCATAAGCTACTGTTTGCAAGCCTCATGGTAACCTCTAATCTACAAACATATAATAAACAAAAAATAAAAAGCAAGAAAATAAAACATATCACCAGAGAAAATCACCTTCATTAAAAGGAAGACACAAAGGAAGAGAAAACCACAAAACAAGGAGAGAACAAATAACAATATGGCAAGTGTAAATCCTTACTCATCAATAATGACATTGAATGTAAATGGACTACACCCTCCAATCAAAAGACAAAGCATGGCTGAACGGATAAAGAAACAAGACATAATAATCTGTTCTCTTACAAGAGACACATCTCACCTATAAAGACACAAATAAACTGAAAACAAAGGAATGGAAAAAGATACTCCATGCAAATGGAAACCAAAAAGGAACAGAAGCAGCTATATTTATGTCACACAAAACAGACTTCAAGGAAAAAAAAAAATGTTAAGAGACAAGGTCATGATAATGATAAACGGTTCAATTCAGCAAAAGAACATAACAAGTGTAATTACATATGTACTAAACACCGGAGCACCAAGATATATAAAGCAAGTATCATTAGAGCTAAAGGGAGAGACAGACCCCAATATAATAACAGCTGGAGACTTCAAAACCCCACTTTCAGCACTGGACAGATCATCCAGACAGAAAATTCACAAGGAAACATCAGACTTAATCTGCACTATTGGCCAGGCAGAGTGGCTCACGCCTGTAATCCCAGTACTTTGGGAGGCCAAGGCGGGCGGATCATCTGAGGTCAGGAGTTTCAGACCAACCTGGCCAATATGGTGAAACACCATCTCTACTAAAAATACAAAGCTAGCTGGGTGTGGTGGCACATGCCTGTAATTCCAGCACTTTGGGAAGCCGAGGCAGAAGAATCACTTGAACCCAGGAGGCAGAGGTTGCAGTGAGTTAGGATCGTGTCACTGCACTCACTCTAGCTTGGGCGACAGAGTGAGACTCCATCTCAAAAAAAAAAAGAAAAAGAAAAAAAGTCTGCACTATAGACCAAACAGGCCTAATGAATATCTAAGAACATTTCATTGAAGGAGTGTAGAACACATATTTTTCTTCCCAGCACATGAATCATTCTCAAGGAAAGACCATATGTTAGGTCACAAAACAAGTGGTAAGAAACTCAAAACAAACAAACTTGAAATAATATCAAGGATCTTCTCTAACCACAATGGAATAAAACTGGAAATAATGAGGAATTTTGGAAACTATATAAACACATGGAAATTAAACAATATGCTCCTGAATGAACAGTGGGTGAATGAAGAGATTAGGAAGGAAACCGGGCTGGGGGAAGTAGCTCAGGCCTGTAATCCCCACACTTTGCAAGGCCAAGTCAGGCAGATCACTTGAGGCCAGGAGTTTGAGACCAGTCTGGTCAACATGGTAAAACCCCATGTCTACTAAACAATACAAAAATTAGCCAGGTATAGTGGCACGCACCTGTAATCTCAGCTACTCAGGAGGCTGAGGCATGAAAATCACTTGAACCCAGGAGGCAGAGGTTGCAGTGAGCAGAGATTGCGCCACTGCACTCCAGCCTGGGTGACAGAGCGAGACTCCATCTCAAAAAAAAAGAAACTAAAAAATTTATTGAAGCAAATGATAATGGAAACACAACAAACTGAAGCCTTTGTATGGGATACAGTAAAAGCAGTATTAAGAGCAAAGTTTATAGCTAAGAGTGCCTACATCAAAAACAAAAAACCTTCAAATAAACAACCTAATGATGCATCTTAACTAGAAAAGCAAAAGGAAACCAAACCTAAACCTAAAGTTAGCAGAAGAAAATAAATAATAAAGACCAGAGCAGAAATAAATGAACTTGAAAAGAAGAAAACAATACAAAAATCAATGAAAAGGTTGGTTTTCAAAAAGATTAAAAAACTGACAAACCTTTAGCCAGACTAAGAAAAAAGAGAGCAGACCCAAGTAAAAAAATCAGAGATGGAAAAGGACACATTATAACCCATACTGCAGAAATCATAAGGATCATTAGAGGCTACTATGAGCAGCTATGCGCCAATAAATTAGAAAACCTAGAATAAATGGATAAATTCCTAGACACACACAACCTACCAGGATTGAACCACGAAGAAATTCAAAAGCTGAACAGACCAGTAACGAGACCAAAGCTCAAATAAAGTCTTCCAGGCTGTGCCTGGTGGCTCATGCCTGTCATCCCAGCACTTTGGGAGGCCAAGGTGGGTGGATCACCTGAGGTCAGGAGTTCGAGACCAGTCTGGCCAACATGGCGAAACCCCGTCTCTACTAAAAATACAAAAAACTAGCCAGGCGTGGTGGCACTTACCTGTAACCCCAGTTACTCAGGAGGCTGAGGCAAGAGAATCAGTTGAACCTCGGAGACAGAGGTTGCAGTGAGCCAAGATCGCACCATTGCACTCTAGCCTGGGCAACAAGAGTGAAAAATCCACCTCAAAAAAAAAAAATTCTTCCAGCAAAGAAATACATGAGACCAGATGGCTTTACTTCAAAATTCTACCAAACATTTAAAGAACATCTAATACCAATCCTACTCAAACTATTCTGAAAAATAGCAAAGGAGGGAATGCTTACAAACTCATTCTATGAGGCCAGTTATTACCTTGATACCAAAATCAGACAGAGATGCATAAAAAATAACCACACACACACACAAAACTACAGGCCAATATCTCTGATGAACATTGATGAAAAAATCCTCAACAAAATATGAGCAAACTCAATTAAACAACACATTAAAAGGATTACCAACTGGGATTTAATCCAGGAATGTAAGGATGATTCAACATATGCAAATCAATTTGATACGTAGAATTAAAGACAAAAACCATATGATGACTTCACAATTGATGCTGAAAAAGCATTTGATACAAGTCAACACAATAAAAACTCTCAAAAACCCAGGTATAGAAGAAACATACCTCAACATAATCAAGTCCATATGCAAGATATCCAGAACTTGTATAACAGTGAATGGGGGAAAACTGAAAGCCTTTTCTCTAAGATCTGGAAGAAGACAAGGATGCCCACTGTCATCACTGTTAATCAACATATTATGGAAGTCCTAAGCTAGAGCAATAAGAGAAGAAAATAAAAAACATCCAAGTTGGCAAGAATAAAGTCAAATTATCCTTGTTTGCAGATGATACGACCTTATATTTGGACTAAAGACTCCACCAAAAAAACTATTACAACTGATAAATTCAGTAAAGCTGCAGGATACAAAATCAACATACAAAAATCAGTAACATTTCCATGGGCCAACAGTGAAGAATCTGAAAAAGAAATCAAGGAAGTAATCCCATTTGCAATTGCTACAAATAAAATTAAATACTTAGCGATTAACCAAAGAAGTGAAAGATCTCCACAATTAAAACTATAAAACATTGATGCAAAAAGTCGAAGACACAAAGAAATGGAAAGACATTCTATGTTCATGAACTGGAAGAACTAATATTGTTAAAATGTCCATACTACGCAAAGGAATCTACAGACTCAATGCAATCCCAATCAAAATACCAATGACAGATGAGCACGGTGGCTCACATCTGTAATCCCAGCACTTTGAGAGGCCGAGGCGGGTGGATCATCTGAGGTCGGGAGTTCGAGATCCGCCTGACCAACATGGAGAAACTCCGTCTCTACTAAAAATACAAAATTAGCTGGGCGTGGTAGCACACGCCTACAGTCCCAGCTGCTCGGGAGGCTGAGGCAGGAGAATCGCTTGAACCCAGGAGGCGGAGGTTGCAGTGAGCCGAGAAAGTGCCACTGCACTTCAGCCTGGGCAACAAGAGTGAAACTCCATCCCAAAAAAAAAAAAAAAAAAAAATGAAAGAAAAGAAAAAGAAAAAATACCAATGACATTCTTCACAGAAATAGAAAAAGAAATCCTAAAATTGATATGAAACCACACACACACACACACACACACACACACACAGAAGAGCCAAAACTATCCTAAGCAAAAAGAACAAAACTGAAGAAATCACATTACCTCAAATTATACTACAGAGCAATAGTAACCAAAGCAGCATGGCACTGGGATAGAAACAGACACATGAACCACAGGAACAGAATAGAGAACTCAGAAACAAATCCATACATCTAAAGTGAACTCATTTTCGACAAAGGTGCCAAGAAAATACAACAGGGAAAGGGCAGTCTGTTCAGTAAATAAAGCTCAGACAACACCAATGCAGAAGAACGAAACTAGGGCCCTATCTCTTGCCATATATAAATATCACATCAAAGTGGATTAAAGACTTTAAAACCTCAAATTATGAAACTGCTAAAAGAAAACATAGGGGGAATTCTCCAGGACATTGGACTGGGTAAAAATTTCTTAATACCCTACAAAAGCACAGGCAACCAAGGCAAAGTAGACAAATGGAATCACATCAAGTTAAAAACCTTCTACACAGCAAAGGAAACAGTCAACAAAGTGAAGAGACAATCCACAATACAGGAGAAAATATTTGCAATCTATCCCTCTAGCAAGGAATTTATAACAAGAATATTATAAAGTGCTCAAATAACTAGGAAAAAATCTAAGAATCTAATTTAAAATGGGCAACAGATCTGAACAGACATTCCTCAAAAAAGACATACAAATGGCAAACAAGTATATGAAAAGGTGCCCAACATCAATGATCATCAGCGAAATGCAAATCAAAACTACAATGAGATTATTTCATGTCAGTTAAAATGGCTTTTATCTAAGGCTGGGTGCAGTGGCTCATGCCTGTAATTCCAACACTTTGGGAGGCTGAGGCAGGCGGATCTCCTGAGGTTAGCCAGGCGTGGTGGTGGGCACCTGTAATCCTAGCCACTGGGGAGGCTGAGGCAAGAGAATAACTTGAACACGGAAGGTGAAGGTTGCAGTAAACTTGACATCCTGCCGCTGCGCTCCAGCCTGGGTGACAGAGCAAGACTCTGTCTCAAATAAACAAATAAATAAAGGTTTTTATCCAAAAGACAAGCAATAACAAATGTTAGTGAGGATGTGGAGAAAAGGGTACCCTTGTACACTGTTGGTGGGAATGTAAATTAGTACAACTACCATGGAGAACAGTTTGGAGATTCCTGAGAAAACTAAAAATAGAGCTACCATACCATTCAGTAATCCTACTCTTAGGTATATATCCAAAAGACAAGAAATCTGTATATCAAAGACATACATGCATTCTCATGTTTACTGTGGCATATTCACAGTAGCCAAGATTTGGAAGCAACTTAAGTGTACATCAACAGAGGAATGGTTGCAGAAAATGTGGTACATATACACAATGCAGTACTATTCAGCCATAAAGAAGAATGAGATCCTGTCATTTGCAACAACGTGGATGGAACTAGAGGTCATTATATTAAGTGAAATAAGCCAGGCACAGAAGGACAAACCTCTCACGTTCTCACTTATTTGTGGGAGGTAAAAATTAAAACAATTGAACTCATAGAGAGTAGAATGATGGTTACCAGAGGTTGGGAAGGCTAGGTGGAGGGTGGCGGAACATGGAGGTGGTTAATGGGTACAAAATATAGTTAGAACAAAACCTAGTATTTGCTAGCACAACAAGGTGACTATAGTCAAAAATAATTTAATTGCACATTTTAAAATAACAAGGTGTATAATTGGATTGTTTATAACATAAAGGATAAATGCTTGAGGTGTCGGATACCCCATTTACCCTGGTATGATTATTATCCATTATCAAAATATCCCATATCATATGTCCCCTAAATATATACACCTACTATGCACCCACAAACATTTTAAATAAAAAAATTGTTTTCAATACTGTTTTAAACAACAAAATTAGCAGGGCATTGTGGCATACACCTACCATCCTGAGGTGGGAGGATTCCCAGAGCCCAGGAGTTCAAGGCTGCAGTGCTATGATCATGGCCCTGCACTCCAGCCTGAGTGACAAAGGGAGACCCTGTCTCTAAAAACACACATTAAGTATTACCCAGCTACCACAGCACGCTCTTCTGATGATTCTCCACGACACAATCATTCCTGTCCTCTCCAGAATATACAGCAAAGGGCAAGGCTATGGCTTGTGCCACTACAGATTCACTGGATCTTTCGGTTAATCTCATTAGGCCTATAATAGAGAGGCCTAAAATCAATGAAGAGAACTCTTCTTTGTAATCATCATCAGATTGGTCCCAATATGTAAATGAGTATTATTTAGTCCTCTCTACTTTCTCTGCCTAATTTTTTTTTTTTTTTTTTTTTTTTTGGAGACAGTGTCTCCCTTTGTCACCTAAGCTGGAATGCAGTGGCGCAATCTTAGCTCACTGAAACCTCCACTTCCTGGGTTCAAGCAATTCTCCTACCTCAGCCTCCTGAGTAGCTGGGATTACAGGTGCACGCCACCACACCGAGCTAACTTTTGTATTTTTAGTAGAGATACGGTTTCACCATGTTGGCCAGACTGGTCTCGAACTCCTAACCTCAAGTGATCTACCCATCCCCTCGGCCTCCCAAAGTGCTGGGATTACAGGTGTGAGCTACCATATCTGGCCCCTCTACCTCTACTAATCTGTTTCTCCAAACCATTTCTTCCTTCCTCTAAGGCAGTGGTTCTCCTCTGGCTTAGGTTTGTATCACAATCACATGGAAAGCTAAAAGAAAATACAAAGACGCAACCGTGTTGAAGAAATACAGGCTGCTTCTGCATTTTTAGGAAGTTTGCTAGATGATTCTGTCATACAAACATTGGTACCAAACTGCTCTACCCAGAGGTTCTCAAATTGGTTGCACATTGAAATAACTTAGGCAACTTTTAAATACACAGATGTTGCAATAATTAGAGACATTGGTGAGACTCCAGAATCACTATTTTAAAAGCTTGCCAGGTGTGACCGAACATTATCCACATCACCTGGGAGCTGGTCAGAACTACAGAATCTCTAGAACCACCCCATTCTTGTTAGAAATGGAGAATCTGAATCTCCATTTACCAAGATCTCCAGGTGGTTTGTTTATAGGAAACAATCCACTGTTTCTTTATTTTTTTTTTTTTTAATTATACTTTAAGTTCTAGGGTACATGTGCATAACGTGCAGGTTTGTTACATATGTATACTTGTGCCATGTTGCTGTGCTGCACCCATCAACTCGGCAGCACCCATCAACTCGTCATTTACATCAGGTATAACTCCCAATGCAATCCCTCCCCCCTCCCCCCTCCCCATGATAGGCCCCGGTGTGTGATGTTCCCCTTCCCGAGTCCAAGTGATCTCATTGTTCAGTTCCCACCTATGAGTGAGAACATGCGGTGTTTGGTTTTCTGTTCTTGTGATAGTTTGCTAAGAATGATGGTTTCCAGCTGCATCCATGTCCCTACAAAGGACACAAACTCATCCTTTTTTATGGCTGCATAGTATTCCATGGTGTATATGTGCCACATTTTCTTAATCCAGTCTGTCACTGATGGACATTTGGGTTGATTCCAAGTCTTTGCTATTGTGAGTAGTGCCGCAGTAAACATACGTGTGCATGTGTCTTTATAGCAGCATGATTTATAATCCTTTGGGTATATACCCAGTAATGGGATGGCTGGGTCATATGGTACATCTAGTTCTAGATCCTTGAGGAATCGCCATACTGTTTTCCATAATGGTTGAACTAGTTTACAATCCCACCAACAGTGTAAAAGTGTTCCTATTTCTCCACATCCTCTCCAGCACCTGTTGTTTCCTGACTTTTTAATGATCGCCATTCTAACTGGTGTGAGATGGTATCTCATTGTGGTTTTGATTTGCATTTCTCTGATGGCCAGTGATGATGAGCTCAATAAATTCGGTATTGATGGAACTACCTCAAAATAATAAGAGCTATTTATGACAAACCCACAGCCAATATCATACTGAATGGGCAAAAACTGGAAAAATTCCCTTTGAAAACTGGCACAAGACAGGGATGCCCTCTTTCACCACTCCTATTCAACATAGTGTTGGAAGTTCTGGCTAGGGCAATCAGGCAAGAGAAAGAAATCAAGGGGATTCAGTTAGGAAAAGAAGAAGTCAAATTGTCCCTCTTTGCAGATGACATGATTGTATATTTAGAAAATCCCATTGTCTCAGCCCAAAATCTCCTTAAGCTGATAAGCAACTTCAGCAAAGTCTCAGGATACAAAATTAATGTGCAAAAATCACAAGCATTCGTATACACCAGTAACAGACAGAGAGCCAAATCATGAATGAACTTCCATTCACAATTGCTTCAAAGAGAATAAAATACCTAGGAATCCAACTTACAAGGGATGTAAAGGACCTCTTCAAGGAGAACTACAAACCACTGCTCAGTGAAATAAAAGAGGACAGAAACAAATGGAAGAACATACCATGCTCATGGATAGGAAGAATCAATATCGTGAAAATGGCCATACTGCCCAAGGTTATTTATAGATTCAATGCCATCCCCATCAAGCTACCAACGAGTTTCTTCACAGAATTGGAAAAAACTGCTTTAAAGTTCATATGGAACCAAAAAAGAGCCCGCATCTCCAAGACAATCCTAAGTCAAAAGAACAAAGCTGGAGGCATCACGCTACCTGACTTCAAACTATACTACAAGGCTACAGTAACCAAAACAGCATGGTACTGGTACCAAAACAGAGATATAGACCAATGGAACAGAACAGAGTCCTCAGAAATAATACCACACATCTACAGCCATCTGATCTTTGACAAACCTGAGAGAAACAAGAAATGGGGAAAGGATTCCCTATTTAATAAATGGTGCTGGGAAAATTGGCTAGCCATAAGTAGAAAGCTGAAACTGGATCCTTTCCTTACTCCTTATACGAAAATTAATTCCAGATGGATTAGAGACTTAAATGTTAGACCTAATACCATAAAAACCCTAGAGGAAAACCTAGGTAGTACCATTCAGGACATAGGCATGGGCAAAGACTTCATGTCTAAAACACCAAAAGCAACGGCAGCAAAAGCCAAAATTGACAAATGGGATCTCATTAAACTAAAGAGCTTCTGCACAGCAAAAGAAACTACCATCAGAGTGAACAGGCAACCTACAGAATGGGGGAAAATTTTTGCAATCTACTCATCTGACAAAGGGCTAATATCCAGAACCTACAAGGAACTCAAACAAATTTACAAGAAAAAAACAAACAACTCCATCAAAAAGTGGGCAAAGGATATGAACAGACATTTCTCAAAAGAAGACATTCATACAGCCAACAGACACATGAAAAAATCCACTGTTTCTTAAACTGGGCTGCAGACTAGAATGACCTGGGGAGCTTTAAAAATTACTAATGCTTGCTTCTTACTCACAAACAATCTGGTTTTAATTAGCCCGTGTTGCAGCCTGGTTCATCCACCACTACTTTACTGAGAAGAATTCATCAAAGGCAGCTAAACCACTAAGTCACATTCACTAACATTAAAAGGACCACTCTTCAGTGTGTGTCATGGCAGATACAGTCCCCGTAAATGGGAAAAATAAAGGAGAAATCACCTTTTTGCTTTCCACAATGGTAGAACCAATTTACACTTCCACCAGCAGTGTATAAGCAAGCATTCCCTTTTCTCCACAACCTTGGCAGCATCTGTTATTTTTTTACTTTTTATTAATACCTATTCTGACTGGTGTGAGATGGAATCTCATTGTGGTTTTGAGTTGCATTTCTCTAATTATTAGTGATACTCAACATTTTTTCATATGCTTCTTGGCTGTATATGCCTTCTTTTGAAAAATGTTCATGTTCTTTGCCCACTTTTTAATTGGGTTGTTTGTTTTTTGCTTGTTCATTTGTTTAAGTTCCTTACAGATTCTGGATATCAGAGCATTGTCAGATGAGTAGTTTGCAAATATTTTCTCCCACTGTAGGCTGTCTGTTTACTCTGTTGACAGTTTCCTTAGCTGTGCACAAGCTCTTTAATTAGGTCACAATTGTCAATTTTTGTTTTTGTTGCAACTGCTTTTGGCATCTTTGTCACGAAATCTTTGCCAGGGCCTATGTCGTGAATGTTATTTCCTAGATTTTCTTCCAGGGTTTTTATAGCTTTGGGTTTCACACTCGAGTCTTTACTCCATCTTGAGTTGATTTTTGTATACAGTGTAAGGAAGGGGTCCAGTTTCAATCTTCTGTACATGGCTAGCCACTTATCTCAGCACCGTTTACTGAATAGGGAAGTCCTTTCCCTCATGACTTGTTTCTGTCAGCTTTGTTGAAGATCAGATAGTTGTAGGTGTGCGGCCTTATTTCTGGACTCTCTTCTCTGTTCCACTGGTCTATGTGTCTGTTTCTGTTCCAGTACCATGCTGTTTTGGTTACTGTGGCCCTGTAGCATAGTTTGAAGTCTAGGCCAGGTGTGGTGACTCACGCCTGTAATCCCAACACTTTGGGAGGCCAAGGCGGGAGAATCACTTGAGGTCAGGAGTTCGAGACCAGCCTGGGCAACATGGTGAAACTCCGTCTCTACTAAACATACAAAAAATTAGCCAGACCCAGTGGTGGTGTGCACCTGTAATCCCAGCTACCTGGGAGGCTGAGGCAGGAGAATTGCTTGAACCCGGGAGGCAGAGGTTGCAGCGAGCCGAGATTGTGCCATTGCACTCCAGTCTGGGCAGCTAGAGTGAAACTCTGTCTCAAAAAATAAAAAATAAAAAAATAGTTTGAAGTCTGGAATGTGATGCCTCCAGCTCTATTTATTCTTTTTGCTTAGGATTACTTTGGCTATTCAAACTCTTTTTTGGTTCCATATGAATGTTTTTAAAGGTTTTTTTTCTAGTTCTGTGAAGACTATCATTGGTAGTTTGATGGGAATAGCACTGAATCTGGAAATTCCTTTGGGCTGTATGGCCATTTTAACAGTATTGATTCTATCTACCCATGAGCATTTAATGTTTTTTCATTTGTTTGTGCCATCTCTGATTTCTTTGAGCAATGTTTTGTAATCCTCATTATAGAGATCTTTCACCCCCTTGGTTAGCTGTATTCCTAGGTATTTTATTCCTTTTGTGGCAACTGTGATCAGGACTGTGTTCCTGAATTGGCCCTCAGGTTGCATGTCGTTGGTGTACAGAAATGCTACTGAGTTTTGCACGTTGATTATGTATCCTGAAACTTTGCTGAAGTTGTTTATCAGCTGAAGGTGTTCTGGGGCTGAGACTATAGGGTTTTCTAGATATAGCACCATGTTGTCTGCAAACAGGGATGGTTTTACTTCCTCTCTTCCTATCTGGATGCCCTTTACTTCCTTCTCTTGCCGGATTGCTCTGGCCAGGACTTCCAATACTATGTTGAATAGGAGTAGTGAGAGAGGGCATCCTTGTCTTATGCTGGCTTGCAAGGGGAATGCTCCCAAATATATATATATATTTTTTGTGTGTGTGTGAGACAGTATTCCTCTGTCGCCCAAGCTGGAGTGCAGTGGTGCGATCTCGGCTCCCTGCAACCTCCACCTCCCAGGTTCAAGCAATTTTCATGTCTCAGCCTCCCAAGTAGCTGGTTATATAGGTAATACAGGCACACACCACCAAGCTCAGCTAATTTTTATATTTTTAGTAGAGATGGGGTTTTGCCATGGCCAGGCTGGTCTCAAACTCCTGGCCCCAAGTGATCCACCTGCCGTGGCCTTCCAAAGTGCTGAGATTACAGGCATGAGCCACTACACCCAGCCCAAAATTCTTAATTTTATAGTCTTTCAAAAAAACTTACATTGAAACATTTTAAGAATGCAGAAGTACATTCATACAGAAAGATTTGCATGCTAAACCTCTGCAAACACAAAATTAGACAGAAAGTTATTTTCCAAGATTAGTTACAATAATATCAGATCAAGAAGCTAACTACAAGGTTACTCAATTAAGAGCTACAGCCAGAATGCTGCATACAATTGCAGAATTGTACAATGTACCAGCCTACAGAAAAAAAAGGTCAAGAACTTTGTTAATTCCCAAAGCAGCACAAGAAATAGAAACGGTGCCACATTTCATCAAGAGAATAACATTTTATGGCATGCCAGATAAACACATGCATAATGGCTAATCCTAAATACTCTATCAAAAAGTTTTCATTGCTGAGTGATGCTTCTGCACATTAGTAACTGTGCTCAATAGCAGAAAAAAATATCTGAGGTTGGACACAGCGATTCATGCCTCTGATCTCAGCACTTGGGAGTCCCAGAGAGGATCGCTTTAGCACAAGAGCTCAATAGTGACCTGGGCAACATAGTGAGACCCTGTCTCTACAAAAAAAAAAAAAGCCAGACACAATAGCTCACATCTTGTAATCCCAGTACTTTGGGAGGCTGAGGCAAGAACATCAGTTGAGTTCAGGAGTTCAAGACTAGCCTGGGCAACACAACAAGACACCCCTCTCTACAAAAAAAAATTATCCAGGCATGGTGGTACACCTGCAGTCCCACTACTTGGAAGACTGAGGCAGAAGGATCACCTGAGCCCAGGAGATTGAGGCTGCAGTGAGCTATGATCATACTACTGCACTCCAGCCTTAGTGACAGAGCAAAATTCTATCTCAAATCAAAATAAATAAATTCTGAATATGGTATCTTGGAAGAGCACTGACTGTTTGCAAACTACCTAAAGAAATGCCTAATGATAAATGGCATGTACCCAAGAGGCGGAGCTTGCAGTGAGCCGAGATGGGACCACTGCACTCCAGCCTGGGCGAGAAAGAGAGACTCCGTCTCAAAAAAAAAAAAAAAAAGGCCTAATGATGAAAGTAAAAATGCTGAAGAAAAACTTTGAAACAAAAAAGATATTATGGAAACACTGAATTTTGCATACTGATAGTGTAGCTAACAATGACCGCAAGATATAAATTTACATTAAGAATTTATTTGGAGCCAGGCGCAGTGGCTCACATCTGTAATCCCAGCACTTGGTGATGCGAAGATTGCTTGAGCCCAGAAGTTCATTTAAAAATAAAAATAAATTTATTTGGAAAACTCTGATGATCTAGTAAAACATTTCACAGAGGATCTTTCATATATAAAAGTATGCATAGAGATATGATACATATTAATCCCAAACTAAATGTTATCAAAATAATAAATCTAAGACTAGTTAAACATTTAGTATCATCAAAGAAATACTATGAGAATATCATTATCTTCTATTTCATACAAAAGTGCACTGACTTCCAGAGAACAAATTCTGCTAAACTTTATGAATTAAAAGTAGAATTCAAACAGCTTGGGAGGAATAATTCTCAACTTGCAGATTTGTTTAACACTAGTTATTGACTGTAAAACATGGCTTTACTAACTGGCACCCTGCTATCCGATTAACTTATATGAAGCAGTCCTTAAAATTTTTGACAATTCACATACACTGCCAGGGGCGGTGGCTCACACCTGTAATCCCAACACTTTGGGAGGCCAAGGCGGGTGGATCATTTGAGGTCAGGAGTTGGAAACCAGCCTGGTCAACATGGTGAAAGTCCATCTCTACTAAAAGTACAAAAATTAGCCAGGTGTGGTGGTGGGCACCTATAATCCCAGCTACTCAGGAGGCTGAGGCAGAAGAATTGCCTGAGCCCAAGAAGCGGAGGTTGCAGTAAGCAGAGTCACACCATTGCACTCCAAGACGACAGAGCAAGACTCTGTCTTTAAAAAAAAAAAAAAAAAACCAACAAAGCAAAACAAAACAAAACAAAAAAACATATACTGACAAACTTTATGGATTCAGACTGTGGAAATATGAAGCTGAAAATGAGTCACTAAGTGAGTCAGTGCAATCGTCTGAATTCAAAAAGAGAATCATTAAAAGTAGGTAGAAGGGGGAAGAGGTAGAGCAACTTCTGTGTAAACCTGCAGAAAGGCTTCATTATTTTATTCAAAATCCATCCAGGTCACACACTGTAATCCCAGCACTCTGGGAGGTAGTGACGGGTGGATCACTTGAGGTGAGGAGTTTGAGACCAGCCTGGCCAACTTGTTGACACCCCATCTCTACTAAAAATAAAAAATAAAAAATAAAATTAGCCAGGCATGGTGGCAAGCGCCTGTAGTCTCACCTACTAGGGAGGCTGAGGCACAAGATTCACTTGAACCCGGGAGGCGGAGGTTGCAGTGAGCCGAGATCACGCCACTGCACTCCAGCCTGGGGGCTGAGCAAGACGCTACCTAAAAAACAAAAAATCCAATTTGTCCCAGAAAATATAAGCATTACTCGTGTCAATCAGAGAAAAAGAAGAGCACTTCCATTTTATGAATGATTGCCTCTTTGAAATACAACTTAAGAAGATACAATTATTTAAGTTCTAATTACATGTGAGAGAGGAGCCCCTGAGAGTCAGAAGAAAAGGGCAACGAATATTCCTCTGCCTTTTGCTAATATGCCTATATAGGCAGTTTCTCATCATTAACAATGACCAATAATTTGATAGGATCATCAATTTTAAATCTTGACCAGGAATTGCTTGAAAGTATTTCATGCAGAAAACCTCTTTTTTTTTTTTTTTTTTTTTTTTGAGATGGAGTCTTGCTCTGTCGCCCAGGCTGGAGTGCAGTGGCGCCATCTCAGCTCACTACAAGCTCCACCTCCTGGGCGCAGGTCATTCTCCGGGCTCAGGTCATTCTCCCGTCTCAGCCTCCCGTAAAAGACCTTTATTAAAAAGTTATGTTTATTGAAGCAAGCTCAATCCTATTTTTTTTTTTTCTTTCTTGAGACGGAGTCTCGCTCTGTCGCCCAGGCTGGAGTGCAGTGGCGCGATCTCAGCTCACTGCAAGCTCCGCCTCCCGGGTTCACGCCATTCTCCTGCCTCAGCCTCCCAAGTAGCTGGGACTACAGGCGCCGCCACCTCGCCCGGTTAATTTTTTGTATTTTTAGTAGAGATGGGGTTTCACCGTGTTAGCCAGTACGGACCTCGATCTCCTGACCTCGTGATCCGCCCGCCTCGGCCTCCCAAAGTGCTGGAATTACAAGCGTGAGCCACCGCGCCCGGCCACAATCCTATTTTTTTAAAACATCTGGACCAGGCATGGTGGCTCACTCATGTAATCCCAGCACTTTGGGAGACCAAGGTGGGCAGATCACCTTGAGGTCAGGAGTTAAGAGACGAGCTTGGCCAACATGGTAAAACCCCTTCTCTACTAAAACTACAACAATTAGCTGGGCCTGGAAGCAGGTACCTGTAATCCCAGCTACTTGGAAAGCTGATGCAGGAGAATCGCTTGAACCCGGGAGGCAGAGGTTGCAGAGAGCTAAGATCGCACCACAGCATTCCAGCCTGGGTGACAGAATAAGGCTCTGTCTCAAAAAATAAAAAATAAATAAATAAAAATAAAACATCTGGAAGTGTTATACACATTCAATACACAATATCTTCCCTAACACTGTGTTTTCTAAAAATATAACTTGATTAAAAAGAAACTTAAAATTTTTTCACCCAGATAGGTGCCCTTATCTCCCCATGAAGTTTTCTCCAGTGTTCCATACAAACATGACTGTCATTTTCGATCTGTGCCATGAGATGACAGGAGTTGGGAAACACTGAAACTACCCTGTTCTCACTGTCTAAAACCATTTGTTGAGTAAGTGTACAGCTCTAAATTGAAAAATCAAATGTACAAAAAAAAAAAAAAATACTGGCCAGGCACAATGACTCACACCTGTAATTCCAGCACTTTGGGAAGCCGAGGCAGGACGATCACTTCAGCCCAGGAGTTTGAGACCAGCCTGGACAATATAGCAAGACCCCATCTCTACAAAAAAATTAAAAAATTAGCTGAGCATGGTGGTGAATGCCTGTGGTCCCAGCTATTCAGAAGGCTGAGGCAGGAGAATCACTTAAGCCCAGGAATTCAAGGCTGCAGTGAGTTATGATCACACTAACTGCCTGGGCAAAAGAGCAAGACCCCATCTCAAAAATGATTGACAGACAGATAGCAAAAAGACTCATACATGTTCACAGAATTTATGTACCAAATCAACTTTAAAGCTGCATTCAGCAAAGATAATAATCAAATAAATACTCCAAGTTCCTTATACCAACAGCAAGTTAGAATCCAAAAGTGTCATCAATGGAATCACCAAAATCTCTTAAATTCTAGGAAAATAAGCCACTCTTCAAACAAATTCTAATATCTAGTAGAATGTAGCATACATGACCTGCTCTGAAAAAGTCATGTGTGCTCACATCTTATAAAAATATATGCGTTAAGGCCAAGCGCAGTGGCTCACACCTGTAATCCTAGCACTTTGGGAGGTCAAGGTGGGCCGATCACTTGAGGTCAGAAGTTCGACACCAGCCTGGCCAACATGGTGAAACCCCATCTCTACTGAAAATATAAACGCTAGCCAGGTGTGGTGGTGGGCACCTGTAATCCCAGCTACTTGGGAGGCTGATGCATAAGAATCGCTTGAACCTGGGAGGCGAAGGTTGCAGTGAGCCAAGACCACGTACTCCAGCCTGGGCAACAGAGCAAGACTCCGTCTCAAAAAAGATACATATATATGTATAGTGATAAAACAAAAGAATTTTAAACATAATACTCCTGAGGAAAGAGAATCACTTGAACCTGGAAGGTGGAGGTTGCAGTGAGCCAAGATCGCGCCACTGCACTCCAGCCTGGGAGAGAGAGCGAGACTCCATTTCACAGAAACAACAACAACAACAACAACAACAACATATGAGTTAAAGAGAAACCTAGGATATTCTCATTCTAAAAGGAGTAAGAAGAGTTCTATCCATTTTTACAGATAAATAAATAAATTACATGATAATCTAAATGATTTATTGTATTAAATGACCGGACAATCTGACTCCAACATATGTTTAATCTTTATTTGGCTAATAACACAAATGGTTTTATTATTTTCAAATGTTTATTTAAGCCCACAAAGTTCATAAATGACCCCTCTGAAATATCCAGACTTTTATCCTTACACAAACTGATATACCAAAGCCCAATTGTTATGAGCTCTGCTACAGAATCTAATGCAGGTTACACTATTTATTGTTTCAGAAAGCAGTTTTTCTTGATCATCCTTTCTACTGGGATGCTATGCAATTAGAATTCCAGAGAATGCTACAAAAAAAAAAAAAGCATTTTATATAACTAGGCTTTTTCTGCATTCTAACAAATGGCTCTGAGAACAAATTGAAATCATATAATAAATTTTTAATAATGAAAAGTCATCTAGTAAATCCCCTTCATTTTATAGAGGAAGAATGTAAATCTTTTTTTTTTTTTTTTGGAGACATGGTCTCACTGTGTCTCAGGCTGCAGTACAGTGGTGCAATCATAGCTCACTGTGACCCCAACTTCCCAGGCTCAAGTTATCCTCACACCTCAGCCTCCTGAGGAGCTGGGACTACAGACGTGAGCCACCACACTCAGCTAATTTTTCTATTTCTTGTAGACACCAAATTTCGCCATGTTGCCCAGGCTGGTCTCTAATGGGGCTCAAGCAATCAAACCACCTCAGCCTCCCAAAGTGCTGGGATTACAGGTATGAGCCACCACGCCCAGCCTACAGAGGAGGAATGTGAATCTCAGAAAAATTAAATGACTTCCCTAAAATGAGAATTATGTAACTACCGGGAGTATAACAGTAAACAAGGTAAGTGTTATCCCTAGCCATAGTCTAATTAAAGTGAAGTATAACAGGGCTATGATGAGGGAAGAACTTTTGCCACAAATATAGGAATTCTAGTTCAAGTGACACAAGTCATTCCTACTGAAAAAAATTTAAAGTATTGGTTACAAAACAACAAAAAGACCAGATTTTAGATGGCATGTTAACTATAAAAAGAAGAAAATTAAAAGAAAGTAAACCAAGGACTCACAATTTCATTTTTATATCTATTAAAAGGAAAATTTCTGAGATGCTGTCAAAAAGAATAAGAGAATAAAATACACAGTGGACTTCTGGGTATAGTGTCAGACAAAAAGTTCTTCTTGTATAGAAACATGTATGTAAACACAAACAAGCTGACCAACATGCAGCCTTCAGACCTCCAGGCAGATGGACAAAGAGTGATTTTTTTCTTAGTATACAAACTATCTTTTTAAAGCAACGAGTTTTATAGTCAACAGAGAGTATGAGGTTTCTCAAGTATAAGGAATAGAAAAAAAAAAAAAAAAGAGGGAGGGAGGAAGGGAGGAAGGGAGGAAGGGAGGTGGAGGAAGGGAGGAAGGAAGAGGAGAGAAAGAAAAGTGAGAAAAGTGGAATCTGCACAGGTTTCAGGAGTGTAAGTGCACATTAAGATTAAGAGCACTGGTATTAAAAAGACCAATCTCGGCTGCGTACAATGGCTGACGCCTGTAATCCAGCACTTTGGGAGGCCAAGACAGGTGGATCACAAGGTCAAGAGATCGAGACCATCCTGGCCAACATGTTGAAACCCCAACTCTACTAAAAATACAAAAAAATTAGCTGGGCATGGTGGCGGGCACCTGTAGTCCCAGCTACTCCAGAGGCTGAGGCAGAAGAATCCCTTGAACCCAGGAGGCAGAGGTTGCAGTAAGCTGAGATTGCGCCTCTGCACTCCAGCCTGTCAACAGAGCGAGACTCCGTCTCAAAACAAAACAAAAAAAAACAAAACAAAACAAAACAAAGACCAATCTCTATTCCTCCAAAGGAAACAATACATATATACCTTGCTTCAAGGCCAGGTGCAGTGGCTCACGCCTGTAATCCCAACACTTTGGAAGGTCAAGGTGGGTGGATCACTTTAGGCCAGGAGTTTGAGACCAGCCTGGCCAACATGCCAAAACCCCGTCTCTACTAAAAGTACAAAAATTAGCCAGGCACGGTGGTGCATGCCTGTAGCCCCAGCAACTTGGGAGGCTGAAGCACGAGAATCACCTGAACCCAGGAGGTGGAGGCTGTGTTGAGCCAAGATCGCCTGGGAGACACAGCCAGACTCTGTCTCAAAAAAAAAAAAAAAAAAAAAAAAATTTACCAAAAGTTTATCTTAATCATAACTTTTCACATATAAAACCGTAACAAAGAGCAAGGTATTATTATATAAAGAAACAGCATAAGGTTTACTGCTTTAAGGAGAGGAATATTTCAAAGGATAATAAATTATAGAGAAAACATCTAGTCTATTATGTCAATTTAAAGTCAATCACTTACATCAAAAAGAAAAAAAAAAACTTTCTTACTAAATTACATTTGGTTTAAAGAGAAATCAAATATACCAAACACTGCCATCTAAATTCAACAGAAGGCAAAAAGAAAACTATTATGTGGTCAAATGGTGTCAAATACTAGAGCTAAAATCATAAAACTCTTAGAAGAAAACGTAAGGCTAAATCTTTATGACCTTGAATTTGGCAATGAATTCCCTCACACATAACACCAAAAACACAAACAACAAAAGACAAAGTAGAGAAACTGAACTTCAGACTTCATCAAAACTAAAAACTTTTGTGTGTCAAAGGATATTTTCATGAAAGTAAAAAAGAAAACCTACAAAATGAGAGAAAATATTTGTATAACATATACTGATAAGGGTTTAATATCCAAACTATGTAAAACAAGTATAAGTCAACAACAACAACAACAACAACAAAGCCCAATTAAATAACTGACAAAGGGACTGGGTGCAGTGGCTCACACCTATTATCCCAGTGCTTTAGAGGCTGAGGCAGGAGGATGGCTTGAGCCCAGGAGTTGAGGACTAGCCTGGGCAAAAGAACAAGACCTCATCTCTACCAAAAAAAAAAAAAAAATTAGCCTGGCATGGTGGCACACGCCTGTAGTCCTAGCTCACTGGGAGGCTACAGTAGGAGGATCACTTAAGCCTAGGAGTTCCAGGCTGTAGTGAGGTATGACTGTGCCACTGTACTCCAGTCTGGGTGACGGAGTGAGACCCTATCTCTAAATAAATAAAGGACTTCAATAAACAACAATGCTAACAATGATAGAAGATACACAAGAAACCAGTAAGCACATAAAAGATACTCAACTGCATGAGTCACTAGGGAAATGCAAATCAAAACTACAATGAGATACCACTTCACACCTACTAGGATGGTTATAAATTTTTTTTAAAAAAATTGAAAATAACAAGTGATGATAACAATGCGGAGAACTTGGAACACTCAAACACTACTGGTGGAAATGTAAAATGGTATAGTCTCTGTAGAAAACAGTTTGGCAGTTTCTCAAAAAGTTAAACATAGAATTACCACATGACCCAGTAATTCTACACCTAGGTACATGCCCAAAAGAACTGAAAACAGTCACTCAAGCAGATACTTGTACATGTCAATATTGGTATAGCTAAAATTTGAACTGCAATTAAAATCAACATTGTCATATTACTTCATCCTAAATATGTTAACCAACAAAAAAATTAAGAAAATCAAATTAAGAACCAAAAACAAGCAGATTTTATGAAGATTATAAGTATTGATATTCTTAGTACAGACAGCAGCTAATAAATTTTAAAGCACTGATTAAATAATTATACAACAGCCATATCAGTTAAGCTTTTTTAAAAATATAAGAAACATACAGCTTATAAGCTGTGATTTTTGCAGTAAACTTTCATAAACTTTGTAAAGGAATTTTGTACATTCCCAAAGTAATATATATCCCTCATTCTTGAAGGATAAATGCCCACAAATCTTAAATGCACATATAAATAGCTCAAAGAATACAGCACTCTTTAATATTGGTAATTGTTTAGATAAAGGGGATATATTGGTAAGTATCTAAAAAGAAATAGCTACATTTAAAATGACTTTTGCTTCTTTATTCTTAAAATACATGCTTAAAAATTTTAAAAACCACAACTTAAAGGGAAAAAAAATTAACTTTTGGGGGTATGTCCTTCAATTATATTAAGTTCACTGTATTAGAATGGAAAATAATACTCTTATTCTCTTCTTTCACACACACACACACACACAAATACATACACAGTGTACATTTTAGATTCACCCAACTAAAAAGCTGATGACAAATCAAAGCCATGTAATTCACTTTTAGTCATTTCATAAAATATTGCGACTCAAGAAAAATACTAAAATGTTAATACGGTCATAGTTAACACCTACTTACTGACACTTACTGTGTGAAAATTTATCATTTCTTGAAGACTGTCGGAAAACTTGGTCAAACTTGTCTATAAGAAAGAAATCAAAAGAAAACCAAATCATTTAAGAGCCATTTAAACAGGTCACAAAAATGTGACCTCAGCATTTCTGACAGATCAAGTTACACTGTAAACAGTAACATTTATTTGCGGGGACAATCTCACTACCTCACAGGTACACTCTGCAGAGGTCAAGTCTACATGTGGTAACAAATAAAACCCTAAAAATGTGAAAGAATTAGTACTGCCCCTTCAATAGTATTATGCTACCAATAGAAATGGCAAATATAAACCTAAGGTAAAACTGTTTTGAGTGTATCAAGATGACCCATGTAGGCATCTAGGATCAAATAATCATCAAACTACAATCATTTCTTCACCAGTTATTATTTCTCATGAAAGAAATATAACACCACACAGTACACCAAGGGATCTAAGGTAACCCAGCATAAGCTGGCTGACCAGTACCTACACAGCCCCCATACATAGAGTTAGACACTACACTCAGGTTAATGCCCTCTGCGTGTCCCTATAAGCAGCTACTAGGAGGCATGATCTTGATCTTCCTGCTCAGGCCCTCTGACAGGTGCTTCAGCTCACCTAGCAGCAAGTAAACTTAGTAAACTAAACAAAATAGTAAGAAACTAGGTGAGAAGAGCCATGCTAGATAATGCGCACTGCAAATAAACCATCAACTTCTATCGTAGAAAACAGAATAATACAAGACAGCACCTAGGGGTGATCACTTTTCTACTTCTAAGTATCTCCATAACTAAATGAGGTAGATGAATGCACAATTCTTTAATCTCTTATTGCTTTTTTTTTTTTTTCATTTTTAACTGTAATTTCAGTAATACTAACCTCAACTACAGCATCGTTACTAGAATACTGAGCCAGGTCTCGAATCCCATTCATGAACTGTTTATTTGCAACACAAAAGGCTTTTCCAGTGTCAATCATTGCAATACAAAGCTTCACAAGCTGAAAAAGAAAAAAATATTCATCAGGATGAAGATAATTTTACAAATTACTTAGCTGAACAAGTGCTGGCAGTAACTATACGAGGTGACCTAGTTAAGTTCAATTTGTTTCATCAATAAACTCAAAACAGACTAATTGAAAAGTATTCTTTTCTCCTTTGGTTTATAAGGTAAATCCATAGCAGAGTTGTACCAAAGAAGTTGACCTTTTAGGATCCAGAGGTTGTGTGATAACAATAACAAAAGTATGTTGGAGGAAAGGCAAGTAAACTAGTATGATAGCTTACTGATCATTTCAATGTTAGTCTATCAAAGCAGATGTCTAAAGTGATTGATCAACCATGTACTCAAAAAAAAAATTTCTCTAATACCCATTGTTCCAGGCATCGTCTACGCCTTCGTACTGGGCTCTTCTCTTTCTTTCATCTTTCTCTTTCTCTCTCCCCTCCTTCTTTTCATTCCCTTTATCCCTCCATCTCCCTGTTCTTCCATTCCTTCCTTCCTTCTTTCTCTCCTTTCTTTCAGGCACAGAACATTTTTTTTTTTTACCAAAATCTTGGGTAAATGTCAAATATTAAAAAACAGATGAAAGTGAAACTGTTCTAGACAAAGGAGAGAAAAGTACTGAGGGGACGGAAAGGGGGGTCACCAAGAAGAGGATAAAGAGCCAAGAAAAACTTTAGAAAACCCCTGAAGGATCTCAAGAGTATAAATTAAAACTGCTGCCCTAAGACCTAGGGGAACAGAAATTGAAAGCATAATCTCTGCTCTCAAAAACTCTAATTCTATAATTCTAACAAGTAGATAAATTCTATAGAGCACAAACACAACTACTATGACAAAACTATGCATGAAAGAAAAAAGGAAGACCATCTAACCAGGGCTGTGGGGACCAGGGCAAGATTCCTAGAAAAGGCAACAGAAGATATTGCTATACTCTTACGGGCTTTTGATTTATCAGTGTGCATCCAAGAGGGGAGGTATACAATAGGTAGCATTTCCCAAAAACAATTCGTGTGAGAGGAAGCATTATTATATGACCAACGTTCCACAAAACCCACCGTGAGAAATGCTGGCACCGATGTCTTTTAAATCGTTTGCTATTTATAATATGAAATAAAATGTCTTGCCAGAAAAACTGATTCTAAAGTTCATATGGAGTAACCGCTATGCAAGAAGAGCAAAAAAAATATTTGAAGAAGAGTAATAAGGTAGGAACATTACTATTATATGATATTAAAATATATTATAAAAGGAAAGTAAATAAAAGTCTGGTAGTAAATGCAAATAGACAAACTGATAATGTAAGAGAATACACAGTCAAAAAAACAGATACAAATATGCCATATTTGATTAAAGTAATATTCCAGCCAGTGGGGGAAAAGTTATCTGATAAATGATATTAGGGACACTGGATAGTCAACCTAAGGCGATAAAAAAAGAAATTAAATTGTATTACAGACCCCCAAGTTAATTACAGATAAAGATTTAAACATAAAAACAAAATCAGAAATCAAAGAGAAAACAGAAGGTTTTTCTTTTTTTTCAATAATCTCAAAGTGGGAAGTCAGAGAAGGATGCAAAGCTCAAATACTATGCAAAAAAAAAAAAAAAAAAACTGATCGATCCAATTATATAAGACATTCCTATAAGGAAAAAACAGACACAATCAAAAGAAACAACATAGGAGAACAATATTAAGATAAATCACAAAGGAGAAATTTCCCTACCATAAGAAAGGGTATATAAATTATTTTGAAAATCCAACTATTCACTAGAAAAAATGGATAACATACATGCAGAGATAATTATCCCCCCCCAAAAAAAGAAATACATGTGTCTTAAACGCATGAAAAGATATTCATTCTCATTCATAATAAAAGAAACAGAAATTACTTTTTTTTTTTTTTTAAAACTAACGGCAAAGATCAAAAAGTTTGATAACATGCTGTTTTAAAGAGGGTAGGTATGGGGAAATAGTCACTCCTACGCACCCTTGTTGGATCCAAGGTGGTACAATATCTACAGAAGGCAGTTTAGCAAGAGCTACCAAAATTTAAAACACACATACCTTCTAACTTCGCAATTTCACTTTTTAAAATGTATTATACAATTATATTTTACAGATAGCCATATGACACATGTAAAGTTATTCACTGCAGTCACAGTAAAATACTGGTAGCAAGCTAAGTGTCCGTCAGTGGACAGCTAAATAAATTACGATATATCCATTCAAGGTAACACAATTCAACTACTTTTTTAAAATGAGACAGCTCTATAACAACAAATAACATCCATGATATATTAAGAGAAAAATCAAAACGTAGAACAGTGCTAAAATTTTTGTTGAAATGGGGACAGTCATTTGTACTGAAGAGTACAAATACTTTTATATGCGTAGAAAATTTTGTGAAAAGGCCAGGCACAGTGGTTCACACCTGTAATCCCAGAACTCTGGGAGGCCGAGATGGGCAGATCACTCGAGGTCAGGAGTTCAAGACCAGCCTGGCCAACATGGCAAAACTCCATCTCTACTAAAAATACAAAAATTAGCCAGGCATGGTGGTGCGCACCTGTAGTCCCAGCTAGGCGGGAGGCTGAGGCAGGAGAATTGCCTGAACCCGGGAGGTGGAGTGAGCTGAGATCATGCCACTGTACTCCAGTCTTGGTGACAGAGCAAGGCTGTCTCAAAAAAAAAAGAGAATTGTGCAAGGGCACAAGAGAAACTAGTTCAGTGCATTCCTCTAGGAAAGAGATTAGAAAATGACTGATTTTCACTGGGTACACACTTTTTTACCTTCAAATTGTGTACTACACAGGTCGTATTATGCAACAAATTAAATTAAAAAATAATTAAAAGTTTCCATAAAAACAAAGAGAGACAGGTTAATAGTAAAACATATGGTAAAAAACATAGGGTTCTCAGCTAAGTCTGCTTAGGTTCAACCTACTGTTAAACATCTAAGTGAGCCTGAGTGACCTTAACCTCAACAAACTTCCATTTCTTCTTCTGTATCATACGTAACAATAGTACCAAACCATATATGGTAACTAAAAAATAAAAAAGAGTAAGATAATGCGCATAAAGATTCTTAGCACAGGTCAGTGGCTCATATCTGTAAGCCCAACACTTTGGGAGGCCAAAATGGGAGGATCTCTCGAGGCCAGGCATTTGAGACCAGCCTGGTCAACATGGTGAGACCCTATGTCTGTCTTTAAAAAAAAAAAAAAAAAGATTCTTAGCACAAACTGTTACTGGCACATGGTAATTATTCAATAGAGATTTGTGCTTCCTTGTCAGAGGGGGAGGTTTTCTTATTGTTGCTTGCTTTTGTTTTGTTTTACTAAGAAACAAACTTATTTAAAAAATAAACAAATAAATAAACTTTATCAATTTAAGGTAGAGGTTGCAGAGAAGGGAAAGGAGAGAGATGCTAAAGCGAAGTCCTGAGGAGGCAGGGGGCTTGCAAATGCATAGAAAAAGGGATACTTTTATCATTCAAAGAAGCAGAAAAACTAAAATGCTAAGAACAGATCCTGTTAAACTTCTAGATTAGGAGCAAGAAATAAAGGCATTTCTCACCAAGCAGAAGAAGAGACAAGGTCATCTGCTAAGAATGAAGAACAATGTGGCAAATCTTGAGGTCTTGAAGAGCCACTAACGGTAACAAGAAAGGAACCTGACTAGGTTTGGGGGAAACTGCTTTATATCAAGAATTCCAGGAATGTGTAGCACCATCAGTTGGTTTCACCAAACAGTTGTGTAACTTCCCCTGTAGGGTTTTGTAGGCCAGATATGGGACAAATAATATAGATGGTTAGACTTAAAATAGTGGAGAATTCTGCAGAGTAGGTGTTACGGAAGGGACATGAAAGTCTCTGAAGAGAAATAATGATGTAATAAAATTAAGGGTACTCTGAAAGGGATCATAGCAGCATTATTCACAACAGCCAAAAAAGAGAAACAACTCAAATGTCCATCAACTGATGAACGGAGAAACAAAATGAGGTACATCCATGCAATGATGCATTATCCGGCTATAAAAACAAAGGACTGATATATGCTATAACATGGATGAATCTTAAAAACATTATGCTAAGAGAAAGGAGCTAGTCACATAAGACCAAATATTGTATTATTCCATTTATTTGAAATGTTCAGAAAATGCACCATGCCAGGGACAGAAAGTAGATTCTGTTGCCAGAAGATAGAGGGAGAAGAGAATTGGGAGTGAATGCTAATAGATACAGTGTTTCTTTCTGGGGTGAAAAATATTTTGGAATTAGATAGTGGTGATGGTTGTACAACACTGGGACTATACTAAAAACCATGAATCACACACTTTGAAACAGTGGATTTTATGTTAGGTTAATTTTATCTCAACTTTTTTTAATTACAAAAAAGAGGAATACATTGAAGTGTATTTAAAAACTATCTGAGCAGCCATAAAAAAGAATGAGTTCACATCCTTTGCAGACACATGGATGAAGCTGGAAACCATCATTCTCAGCAAATTAACACAGGAACAGAAAACCAAACATCGCATGTTCTCACTCATAAGTAGGAGTTGAACAATGAGAAAACATGGACACAGGGAGGGGAGCATCGCACAGCGGGGTCTTTCGGGGGTGGAGCGAGGGGAGGGAGAGCATTAGGACAAATGCATGCGGGACTTAAAACCTAGATGATGGGTTGATAGGTGCAGCAAACCACCATGGCACATGTATACCTGTGTTACAAACCTGCACAGTCTGCACATGTATCCCAGAACTTAAAATTTAAAAAAAAAAAAAAGTGATCTGAAATATCACACGTGGATAGTGAAAGACCAGAGATAGGACTGAAAAACAGAAGCAGTAATGAGGCTGAGAACTGGAAGGACTGGAGACTCAAGTCAGAAAGTAGGATACCAGCATTCCAGATTTCAAAGATTAGAACCCTGGGTGAGGGGGCACAGAACATAGCCATGAAATAGGTAGCAGAAGTAGAACAGTGGTCACTATCACAGGAGTTACAGAGGAAAGGAAATTGTCATACAGCAGAACCACATATACACTGCGGCTATCCAGGAGGAAGGATGGACTTGGCAATGAAGAGGGAGGGAGGCAGAAAGAGAGAAGACTGAGATTTTGCCAGCTGTCAAAATACTTGTTAGATGATGCTGATAAACGAGATTATAACTGAATAATATAAACCTACAAAGAGGGAAGATTTTTACCTACAACAAGATTAAACGTCAAGTCCATCTAAATTATCAAACTAATATCCCTAATTCATTCAACACCTTTTTACTAAGCAATTACTATGTCATAGATACTTTGCCAGATAATAGGAATACAAACAACTGATCTGCTGACTATCTTTGAGTAACATACTCTCCGATTCTTGTTTTTTCATGTGCAAATTAGGGTATCCACTTTGCAATATTGCTATAATGGTAAGAAATAATATAAGTAAAACATAGGACTTTGTATACACTAAGTATACAAAACGAATAAGGGTTTTTTCTTTTTCTTTGGAAACGGGGTCTTGCTCCATCACCCAGGCTGGAGTGCAGTGGCGCACGCACGCACACATGCACGCCACCACGCCAGGGGCACCATACCCAGCCAATTCTTGTATTTTTAGTAGAGTCAGGATTTCACCATGTTAGCCAGGCTGGTCTCGAACTCCTGACCTCAATTGCTTCGCCTGCCTCGGCCTCCCAAAGTGCTGGGATTACAGGTGTGAGCCACCACTCCGGGCCAGTTTTTTTCCTTTCTAAGGACAGTCTGTCTTCAAGGAGCTAACAGTCTGTTGAAGAGACAGCATCATTGTTTACTTAGAATTTACCACATGCCAAGAACTGTGCTAAGTACTTCACATGTATCATCTCACTTTAGTTTCATAATAATCCTACGAAATAGACACTCTTATTTTCCCCATTTTGGAGAGAAGAAACGGAGGCACAGAAAGGTTGAAGAGCTTGTCCAAGGCCATACTGCTAGTAAATGAGAGAGCCAGATTCAAACCCAGCAGCAGCTCCAGGCTTTGTGTTCTTAATACCAGGCTATGCTGCCCCCCAAAATTACAATATTATAACAGCTTAAATCGAAGTACATGCACGAAATAACGCAACAGAAGAAAAAGAGCCAACACTTGGTAGTACTCGGCTGAGATTTAAAGAGTATCTGCTCAATGGGGGACAAGCATGCCAGTGAGACAATGCAACACATGCAGAAATTAAGTCTAGATGGCAACGATGATGCACTATGATGCTGTCAATGACAGAACACCAGGAAGAATGGATCAATAATTGAACTCAGTAGAGCAATGCCACTCATAAAGCATTATTCACCAGAAAGAATGGAACTACTGGTGGCATACATTATAGGCAAAGCCAACAAGCTAGTTTAACCTGTCCCTGGTATGATTTACAATGATACTATAGGTGGAACTTGCCCCACACAAAGCTATGCAATCATTAACCTAGACTTGGAGCAACCCCTCCACCACCCCTATTAGTCCTTCAATGCCACTACCTTCAATAACAACCATTTCCTCCTCTCAGCCTCTCTTCTCTATGCTAACTCCCCATAGTTTCTAAAATAAAAATAATAGTTAATAGATTAACAATTTGAGCTAGGCATGGTGGCTCATGCCTGTAATCCCAGCACTTTGGGAGGCCAAGGCAGGCAGATCACCTGAAGTTAGGAGTTCGAGGTCAGCCTGGCCAATATGGTGAAACCCCGTCTCTACTAAAAATACCAAAAAATTAGCCAGGCATGGTAGCGTGCTCCCGTAATCCCAGCTACTCAGGAGGCTAAGGCCGAAGAATTGCTTCAGCCTGGAAGGTGGAGGCTGCAGTGAGCCGAGATCACACCACTGCACTCCAGCCTGGGTGACACAGCAAGACTCCATTTCAAAAAAAAATTTTTTTAATTAAAAAAAAAAAAAAAAAGAATTTGGGAGAGGTACAGAAACCAGAGAAATATAAAAGTAACTATGGAACCTCGGTGGGAGGGAAAATAGGTGATATTTTTTAAGCTGTCAGGTTTCCATGTGTCCTTAGTAGCCCTTTGGGTAAGACAGACTCTAGAATGGGCTTATAGTTCTTAGTACTGAATGTCAATACTTCAGTAACTTGTTTTAGATTTGGATCTTTTGGTTTGAAGATTCTAGCAGTGTGCACTACCCCAAGTGAATAATACAAAGGAAAAAAGAATTCACTCATAACAGCAAAATAATCAGCAAAAACACTGTCAGTGGATTCTATCTGTTTAGGTATTTTAAACTCTGAGGTGTCCCACCACAGTGTTTCATATGATTTACATGCAGTTCTACCTTATTACATTACTCTTATTTCATGTATATTATATGTAATAATATATGTATTATTTTTGTATATATAAGTACTAAGATATCCTTCTTACACCACTGTGATTCTTTAAAAGGCCTTGCCCCTCTACATACTCTCTCATAAATCTTCCATAAAATCAAAACTATATTTTCTGTTTTCTACCTTAAGAGTTTAAAATTTTGTTTCAAAGAGTACTTGAAAACAAATGTAATGCCTCAGGGTAAAAAATAAAATAAAATAAAAGAGTAATAAAAAGCCAGACATGTAATTTTTAAGTGGAAAACGAAGGAAGGCATTTTCAAATATCCTTATCCAAAATTAAAACATTACTTTTTGCAAAGACTTGCCTGGAGGCTAGCTAGCATTCCTCAGAACATCTCCCAGTGGCGTGTGCTCCCCCGGCACGGATCCTGAGGTGCAGGGTGCACAAGAAGAGCACTGAACTGATCATACAGACAGAGGGGGCCGGGTGCGGTGGCTCATGCCTGTAATCCCAGCACTTTGGGAGGCCAAAGCAGGCAGATTGCCTGAGTGCAGGAGTTTCAGGCCAGCCTGGGCAACACAGTGAAATCCCGTCTCTACTAAAATACAAAAAATTAGCTGGGCATAGCAGAATGAGCCTATAGTCCCAGCTACTAGGGAGGCTGAGGCAGGAGAAGTGCTTGATCCTGGGAGGTGGAGGTTGCAGTGAGCTGAGATCATGCCACTGCACTCCAGCCTGGGTGACAGAGCAAGATTCTGTCCCCCCAAAAAAAAAGAAAAGGGGTTCTAACCCTGGTCGTGCCTCTTCTACTCTGTAATTTGAAGCAAGTCCCCGTCACTTCCTTGGGCTTTGCTATCTTCATCTATAAAATGGGAATAATAACACTTGTCCTACCTACACTACAGGATTATTGTAAAAATTAAAAAGATACTACATATTACAGGGCTTTAAAAATTATAGAGTACTATACAAAAATAACTTATCTCTAAACATCTAAAATTTTGATGTAATTTGTTTACATATAGAACGAATGCTATTTTATATAGTTTCTAGACTATTTATATGATATAAAGATTTGTGTTTCATGGTTTCAAAACGTTTGAAAACCTTCAGCTTAATGTATTTTATATCCTTGCTACTCAAAGTGTGGCCCATGGGCCAACAGTATGGGCGTCACCTGGAATCCGGTTACAAACACAAAATCTCAGGTATCTCCAGCTACTGAAGCAGAATCTGTTTTTTCACAAGATGAGATCCCCAAGGGATACCTATGCAAAGTTTAGGTTTGAGAAGCACTACGTTACACAGCAATGCCATTTATAATAATCATTAAACTAGAAAATCATTTCCAGAAAAGGTATTTCAAATATATACATCTGATTTATCTCCAGAAATTTAAAGAGAAACATTTTAATGAGCAGTGGCTTCAGAAGTACATCTAAACAAATGGATCATAAGCTGTCTTCTCATTCTACTACTTCTGCCTACTATATAGCAAACAATGTTTCTTGGACAGACACCAAAAAAATCATCAATAATATAGATGGAGGAAATCAATGTACATTTATCCTTCCATAAAATATGACCATACTGATTACTAAGTATATTTTAAGCATTTCTGGCATTAGCTTAAAAATTGAATATTTTAAATTATATTTATATTTGAACGTGGTCACACCCAAATTTATACAATGGTCAGGTTATATATGAAATCCATTAAGCAACAAAAAAGAAAGATGTTTTTGGTAGAAAATACAGAAAAAGCTTCCCTTTTTTTTTTTTTAGACGGAGTTTCACTCTTGTTGCCCAGGCTGGAGTGCAATGGTGCGATCTCAGCTCACAGCAACCTCCGCTTCCTCAGCTCAAGCGATTCTCCTGCCTCAGTCTCCCAAGTAGCTGGGATTACAGGCATGCACCACCATGCCCGGCTAATTTTGTATTTTTTTAGTAGAGACAGGGTTTCTCCATGTTGGTCAGGCTGGTCTCGAACTCCCGACCTCAGGTGATCTGCCCGCCTCGGCCTCCCAAAGTGCTGGGATTACAGGCGTGAGCCACCACGCCTGGCCCCAGAAAAAGCTTCTAACAACATAAAGGATGTTTAGTGAGCTTTGAAGTCAGACATAGATTCGAATTCCTGCTCTGGCACTTAGATTAGACTTTACACAAGCTACTTAGTGTCTCTAGTCTTACTTTCCTCATGTGTAAATCTGGGATAATAATAGCATTTACCCTCATAGAGATAAAAAGCTACCAGGCCTGGTGTGACGGCTCACGCCTGTAATCCCAGCACTTTGGGAGGCCGAGGTGGGTGGATCACCTGAGGTCAGGAGTTTGAGACCAGCCTGGCCAACATGTTGAAACCCCGTCTCTACTAAAAACACAAAAAATTAGCTGGGCGTGGTGCATGCCTGTAATCCCAGCTACTTGGGAGGCTGAGGCAGGAGAATCGTTTGACCCCAGGAGACAGGTTGCAGTGAGCTGAGATCATGCCACCGCACTCCAGCCTGAGCAAGAGTGAGACTCTGTCTCCAAAAAATAAAAACGGTACCTACTATTGTAGGTACTAATAGTTATTTATGGCAAACAAGAATCGATGTTTTAAAAAGCTACACATGTAAAATTTACCTTATCAAGTTTTAGTTCCAATTCTGCCACATCACCTTCTACTTCTTCCAAAGCTGCCCTAGAAAAGTTAAATATAAAATAAGTTATTTCATTTGTTCAGATGTATACTCTACTCTTGAAAAGTAACTCTAAATGAAAAGATAGATATGAATGCTTAAAAATTACACTTCACATGAAGTAATAATTACCTTGGAATTTAGTATAAATACTTCATCATCATGCAATACAACAGATAACACAATTATTGTTTAGGACAACGACAGAACACATTACGCTAATTTATACTCAAAGCATTAGCATTATTCCAATTAATAATACTAAATACAGCTATTTAGCATGCACTTTTTAAATAAAGGAGAAATTTTAAAAGTTGAGGCGTACAAAGAATCAGATTTCTTGATAACAAAACACATGCAACCAAACTGCAAGGCATTGTCGGCAACCAAAAAGAAGAGCTTTTACTTTTAGAAATAGCTCAGAAAAATATCACCCTTTTTTGTTTCCAAAGTATTTTTTTAATCAGCACCTAACACTAATTTTAGTCTCTCTTCTTCTCCTAGCAATATAATTTTAATACAGAAAAATTAGCGAAGGTTAGATTATGAAAAATGCAGAAATTAAATAAGCCAAATACTTTATTGACAAAAGAGAATACAATTATAATGGCAGTTAGCACTTCATATCACACTATAAGACAACATTTCAAAATTGGAAATTTGTCTCAAACAAAATAGTAGCAACTAAGTTTTTAGGGATGAAAACATTTTACACTCAAGAGTATGTATAACAAAATGTAATTCATCTACTTTAAATCATTTATGCCATTTTCATATATCTACTTGATAAACTAGCAATTCTCAAAGAGGTATTTTAAGATTTAACTAAATTTTTTTAAAGTTGGATAGTAATGGGGGATTTACACTGAGTAAGATATTCTCAGGAGACAGAGGTAGGATAAAAACTATTTCCGGAACAACCGTGGTGGCTCACACCTGTAATCCCAGCACTTTGGGAGGCTGAGGGGAAGGACTGCTTGGGCCCAGGAGTTAGAGACCAGCCTGAGAAACACAGGAAGACCCTGTCTCTACAAAAAATAAAAAGATGAGCCAACCGTGGTGGCTCATGCCTGTAGTCCCAGCTACTCAGGAGGCTGAGTGGGAGGATCACTTGAGCCTGGGAGGTTGAGGCTTCAGTGCACTCCAGCCTAGGTGCCCCTGTCTCAAAATAAAACAAAAAACTCTATTTCCAGAACTCCCACTTCACCTCTGTGACACCTCTGAATAATCATCACCTTATCGGCTTGTGATTCTGCTTCCCCATCGGGTAACATTTATTTTTAAGAAGTTTTTAAATCTCTAAAATCAGAAAATAACCATGAATTATTCAGTAAGGAAATGCCTATGATAAAATGAGATGCACTAGCATACAACTGGGGAAAATAGAAGGTGCTGCACTCTCTAGCGCAGAAACAAAAACACTTCTTCCTGACTAAAAGCTTCTCATTCGCTTCAGCAAAGTTTTTCAAACTATGCATTGTCCCCTTAACCTAGAAAACATTTTTCATCCACATCAGTCCTCAGTCCCTTTACCTACTCATCATCTAAAACTTAATTTACACAAGAGAACAAATGTATATGTATGAGAATATTCACTGTAACAGGTTAGAAACCTAGATGTGCAGCAATAGGAAATAATGTAAATAAATTACGATATATCCATACCATTACGTGAGGCAGAAGATCTTAAATGAGATTGATCTATATCTACTAATATGGAAATATGCACAGGATGGAGTATTATATGGGGGGAAAAAAGCAAGCTACAAAATTATATGCATAGCAAAAGCTCAATTTGGAAGCATATTTATCAGTCAACAAACTACAACTCTGAAGAACGGGAATTTGACAGCAGAAAGGATAAATAAGGATTTGCACTTTTTACTAAATTCTGGATTGTTTATTTTCAATAACTATGCATTTTTAAGTAACTTTTAAAGCTAATAAAGGGGAAAAAGAAGTCCAAATACCACCTCCCCAATACATGGTCCTTTTGGAACCCCTCAACCACTCAAGCTGAATAGCATACCCTCCTGTGCCCCTCCAGCACCTCACACACATTCTATCACTGTGCACCTCGCTCACCAGTCTCAGTTCCCCATATCAGTACAGACACACAAACAAAATGTTGAGCCAAGGGAGAAACTCACCAAGTACTCTAATTATCAGATACCCTCTTCATTTACATTTTAATCTTTATTTATCTTTACTCAATCTTCCATTTCTTTCAAGCAAATTAGTTGAAATGACCAGTTTGAGATTTAATCGTTGGTTTCTACTAAACAAATGGGTTGGTAGAAACTGTTTGTAACTTCTCCAATCTTATTTCACTGCGCGATTCTACTAATTCACTTTTGTGAAACAACACATTTAAAGAAAGGTAAGAGGCAAGGCAAAGTGGCTCACGCCTGTAATCCCAGCGCTTCGGGAGGCCCAGCCAGGCAGATCACTTGAGGTCAGGAGTTCTAGACCAGTCTGGCCAACAGAGTGAAACCCAGTCTCTACAAAAAATACAAAAAGTAGTGTCAGTCCAGGAGTTTGATACCAGCCTGGACAACAAAGCAAGATCCAGTCTCTCAAAAAATTAAAAATAAAAAATGTCAGCTAGGCATGGTAGTGTGTGCCTGTAATCCCAGCTACTGGGGATTCTGAGGCAGGAGGATCGCTTGAGCCCAGGAGTTTCAAGTTACAGTGAGCTATGACTGCACCACTGCGCTCCTGCCTGGGCCACAGGGCAAGACCCCATCTCGTTTAAAAAACAAACAAACAAACAAAAAAACAGGGAGTGTAAAGACTAAATGAGTACTGTTCATATCATCAATCACAGTACATGACACAAGGAACAAAATCAATTCACAGATTCTTCCTCTCCTTTAGCTTACCACTGAGATGACTTCTATTCATTAATGAGATAGAACCATTCTGGGACATATGTTTAATAAACTAATAAGTGAAATAAAAGAATTTACACAACAATCTTTCAAATATTAAATGACAGACATTATTTCTCTGCTATCCTCCCAAATTCTTACTAAGCATATAACTTTTATAAAAATGCAAGGTAATAAAGAGGCCAAAATTATAGACCCCTACCCTCCATAGCTTAAAATTTAATCTAAAAAAATCAAGTTATACACACATTAACAATGAAATAAAATACACGATTGAGCAGCAAAACAGAAAGTAAGAAATAAAGGAGACAGATGTTAAGAGAAAGGGAAGAAAAGAGAAGACAATGAACAGTCACAAGGGTCAGCAAACAATTACCCAACAGCCAAGTTTGACCCATAACCTGTTTTTACAAAGTCCGTAAGCTAAAAATGGTTTTTACATTTTTAAGTGGCTGAACAACATTTTTAAAAAATAATATTTTGTGATGCATGAAAATTATATTAAACTCAAATTTCTGTTCCTCTGAAGTTTTAAGGAAGCAGAGACAAGTTAATTCACTTCCGTACTCTCTATGGCAGTTTTCACGCCATAATGGCACAGTTGAGTAGTTGCAAGAGAGACCATATGACCCACAAAGCATAAAATATTTACTATCTGGCCCTTTACAGAAAAAGTTTACTGACTATTATGAATGTCAAATATAAGAACATGAATGAAAATCTTTTCTCATATATGAAATACATAAAAGAAAATAAAATTTGGACTTAGCTCTAGTTGTCTGTACTCTAAGAAGCTGAATAAGCCCAGAATTCCAAAAAAACAGATAACTTATTTTTAATAACAATACCTTCATTCTTTTATCTATTCATGCATCATAGTTTGTTATTGTCAACTGAGAAAACAGTTACCTCAAAACATAAAACTAGAAAAGAAGCCGGGGCAGTGGCTCATGCCGATAATCCCAGCACTTTGGGAGGCTGAAGTGGGTGGACCACGTAAGGTCAGGAGTTCAAGACCAGCCCAGCCAACATGGTGAAACCCCGTCTCTAATGAAAACACGAAAATTAGCCAGGCGTGCTGGCGGACACCTGTAATCCCAGCTACTAGGGAGGCTGAGGCAGGAGAATCGCTTGAACCCAGGAGGCGGAGGTTGCGGTGAGCTGAGATCACGCCACTGCTCTCCAGCCTGGACCATAAGAGCAAAACTCCATTTCAAAAAAAAAAAAAAAAAAAAGAAGAAGAAGAAAACTAGAAGAGAAAAAAATCCAATAGCAAGTTTAACACCAAGACATGGCTATGAAATGAATGAGGCTCAAAAACAGAACTCTCTCCACTCAGATAACTGTATATCCTTGTTGTAGCAATCAACTTTTTAAGCTACTGTTTATAAAAGAGTATACATTAAAATAACTAAATAGTATGTATAATATGAGCATTACATTTTCTTTATAAAATTATTTGAAAGAAAAAAGAAGTATGGGCAGGGCACAGTGGCTCACGCCTGTAATCCCATCACTTTGGGAGGCTGAGGTGGGCAGATCACTTGAGGTCAGGAGTTCAATACCAGCCTGGCCAACACAGCGAAACCCTGTCTCTACTAAAAATACAAAAATTAGGCAGGCACAGTGGCGCATGCCTGTAATCCCAACTACTTGGGAAGCTGAGGCAGGAGAATTGCTTGAACCCAAGAGGCAGAGGTTGCAGTAAGCCAAGATCGCATCACTGCACTCCAGCCTGGGAGACAGAGTGAGATTGTGTCTCAAAAAAGAAAAAAAAAAGAAAAAGAAAAAGAAAAAGAAGAAGTAGTATGCTAAAAAATTATTTTTCCCATTCATTTAAAATCCTTAAAAACTAACAACAACAACCAAGAAAAAAAAAAAACCCTTCATTCCAACTTGGCAATAGCTTTAAAATAAAATTAATAATTTAAAATTAGGTCACATGGTGATGCAATCTAAATTGCCAATAGAAGGATATTCAAGATCATTAATAGGCACATAAATATCCTCAAACATTAAAGGTGGATTTCAGGCTCTAAGTCATAACTACCTAATAAAAAATCATCAAATAGAAATAGATATTCAAAATGTGCAGATTTTGAAACTGTTGTATTCCTTTGTTTTATATAATACATGTATTTCAAAAAGTTGCATGTGAATTGAATAACCGTTTAGAGACTCAGGAAAGGTGCCTGTATGTATGTGTCAATCACAGTACCTATCATCCTAAGCCAGCTTCCTCTTTCAGTTCAACAGCCTTACGCACCTTGGGCAATGCTGGACTATTCTTTGCAAGGAAAGGACAACAGCTGCACCAAGGAAGGCTCACTGACCCAAAGGTAATCCTGAGATTTGTTAAGTGGTTAAAAAAAGAGTCACGAAAAGGCCCTATACCAATGAGATTATTCCCTCTGTTTTGGACCAAAACAACACAACACACACTCTAGAAACCTGCTTTTTAATAGAAATCCCCCATTAAATACTTTTAGAATGTGAATGGCCACCCCTTACTAGTTTGGTTAGGTTCTGGGTCCTTTATGCTGGGACTCTACAACATCTTTATGTTGAGAGGCAGTAGAATAAAGTTTAAAAAAAAAAGAAAGAAAACTGCTGGTGTGTGAATCCCTACTCTACTCCGTACTAGCTGTGTAATGATGAACAAGTTCTTTGTGTTTCAGTTTCTTCTTTAAAACACAGATAAACAACAGTCTCTCCCAGAGACATTGACAAATGTTAATATACATGTGAAAACACTAAGTAGTCAGTGAATGTCCGCTATGATCATTTACACAGTGTTAAAGAAAATACACAATCTCTTTTTGTTTTCATGTTATGGGGCCACATGAGAAGAAAGCAGTAGTAAGATCATCACATACTTCCAAAATGAATTTGAAATAGTGTGAAAAAGGGGCAAAAAACAGTTAAAACAGGCCTAAAATCAGCAATTAAAACAGCAAATCTAATTTTCTTTAAGAGAAAACACTTCTAGAAGTACAAAAGGCTTACTGGAAGAAAGATAAAAACACTTCAATACTGCTATCCCTTTCCAAAGATCACATGTCAAATACAGACTGGAGTCTTCTTCTAATTTCCTAACTTCAATCTAGGCTAGAGGACTACATATGTATGATACATACGATGATAATATATTTTAAAATCCACTTGGTTTCTAGGGTTATCAAGGTAGGTTCTATCCAGCTCCTGTAAGAGCCTAAAAAACAGAGCAGAACCAATACAGAATCAGTAAAAAGGAAGGTTATAGTTCTAAATTTATACTTATACTTAATCTTAGCCAAAAGGCCAAGAAGCAACTGTGTATTTGTTATATAATAATAATCTTTTATAAACGTCTCTGCTGGCCAGGTGTGGTGTGGTGGCTTACGGCTGAAATCCCAGCACTTTGGAAGGCTGAGGCAGGTAGATCACGGGGGGTCAGGAGTTTGAGTCTGATCAACATGGTGAAACTCCCATCTCTACTAAAAATACAAAATTAGCCAGGCGTGGTGGTGTGCGCCTGTAATCCCAGCTACTCGGGAGGCTGAGGCAAAAGAATCGCTTGAACCCGGGAGGCAGAGGTTGCAGTGAGCCAAGATCGTGCCATTGCACTCCAGCCTGGGCAACAAGAGTGAAACTCCATCTCTAAATAAATAAAGAAAATAAATGTCTCTGCCTTCATTGTTTTCAGAAGTTTCAATGGATGAAATTAAAAGGCCTTTCTTCTCTATTTATTATCTTAGAAATGTTGTAACTGCTCCTATGTGCTCAAATTGGTCTACTAAGCAAACCTAGCAAGATCCACGAGAAATTCAATCCTGTAATAGGAAAGGGAGTAGTGGAAAAACAAACTAGAAATGAATTAAAAAGTCAAGAAAAAACAGGTGCTGGAGAGGATGTGGAGAAATAGGAACACTTTTACACTGTTGGTGGGATTGTAAACTAGTTCAACCATTATGGAAAACAGTATGGCGATTCCTCAAGGATCTAGAACTAGAAGTACCATATGACCCAGCCATCCCATTACTGGGTATATACCCAAAGGATTATAAATCATGCTGCTATAAAGACACATGCACACGTATGTTTACTGCGGCACTACTCACAATAGCAAAGACTTGGAATCAACCCAAATGTCCATCAGTGACAGACTGGATTAAGAAAATGTGGCACATATACACCATGGAATACTATGCAGCCATAAAAAAGGATGAGTTTGTGTCCTTTGTAGGGACATGGATGCGGCTGGAGACCATCATTCTTAGCAAACTATCACAAGAACAGAAAACCAAACACCGCATGTTCTCACTCATAGGTGGGAACTGAACAATGAGATCACTTGGACTCGGGAAGGGGGACATCACACACCGGGGCCTATCATGGGGAGGAGGGAGGGGGGAGGGGTTGCATTGGGAGTTATACCTGATGTAAATGACGAGTTGATGGGTGCTGACGAGTTGATGGGTGCAGCACAGCAACATGGCACAAGTATACATATGTAACAAACCTGCACGTTATGCACATGTACACTAGAACTTAAAGTATAATAATAATAAAAAAAAAAAAAAAAAAGAAAACCAACATTTTAGTCTGTCAACTAATATGAGTCCCTGAGAAAATCATTTAACCACACCAGACCTCAGTTCTCTCACTCTGGAACATCTTTAATATCACTTCAAGACCTAACATTCTATTATTCAGGATTAAGTATTCAAAGGAAAGCTATTGGGTTGGTGCAAAAGTAATTGCGGTTTTTGCCATTACTTTTGCACCAATCTAATAGAACCTGGATTTGTTTCTCTTCTAAGTAAGATTTCCTCCAGGTGGCCCTTGCTTGTGCTCTCAACAGAGTTAAGGGGGGAAGAAAATGATTAAGCCATAAAAAAAAAAAAAGCCTCACCAGATTTTATATTAACAAGTTTCATCCATCTTCTCAAAAGTCTCCTCTGCATACTTCTTAAAAGACAAGAGTACGAATATAGATGAAAATAGTGGGATTTTTCAAGTTTTTTGTTTGGCTTAATATTTTGGAGGAAAACAGATGTATTTTATTTTTTGTAGAGACAGGATCTCACTATGTTGACCAGTCTTGTTGAGCAGTCTGGTCTCAAACCTCCTGGCCTGCAGCAATCCTCCCGTCCCAGCCTCCCAAAGTACTAGGATTACAGGTGTGAGCCACCACACTTGGCCAAAAAAAAAATTTTGTTTTCCATCCACATTTGTATTTTTCTTAGCAAGCTCCATTATATTTCTGTTTTACGGATTGTAAACATTACTCTGCCACTTCCCAGTGATGGAGGGGGGAGGGGAAAAACTTTTTTTAAAAAAAGTAGCTTAAAAAAAAAATCTATAACCCTTTCGCCCTCAAATTTCCCCCTGTCAATACATAGTATCCAAAATAAAACCATCAGGGAGCCAGGGAGGTGTATAATTGAAAAAGCAACCAAATCACAGCACAAGGTTGAGATGCAAATGGTATGGCCCTGGTGAATGAATATCACACTCTTAAGTCATAACTCAGATATCAATAACCCCTTTAAATCCCAGCTCATGATTTTAAAAAAAAAAAAAAAGGAAGAACTTAAAATATTATCCAGATAATAGGGCCAGGTGCAACGGCTCACGCCTGTAATCCCAGCACTTTAGGAGGCCAAGGTGGGAGGATCACCTGAGTTTGGGAGTTCAAGACAGCCTGACCAACATGATGAAACCCTGTCTCTACTAAAAATACAAAATTAGTCGGGTATGGTGGTGCATGCCTGTAAACCCAGCTACTCGGAGGGCTGAGGCAGGAGAATCGCTTGAACCTGGGAGTTGAAGGTTGCAGTGAGCTGAGATTGCACCATTGCACTCCAGCCTGGGCAACAAGAGTGAAACTCCATCTCAAAAAAAAAAAAAAAAAAAAAAAAAATATATATATATATATATATATATGTTCCAGATAATCATCCTACATAGAGAATTTGAGGTGGGAGGAGAGGTCTATAGAATCTTCTGTTCCTGGGGCTTCAGCTTCTCATATTAACAGGTAGATGATTTCAATAGTCACTTCCAAATTTGCTCTGCATAAAGATAGTAGCTATATACAGTCATTTTTAACATGTGCAGTGGCAAATATTCATTATTTACAGAATACTAATCTAAGGAAATACTAGTAATGTTTTAAGTGTGATCAGATATTAAGTTATTCTTTTTCCCTGAAAAAAACAAAAAAAAATCCGTTCTAGTTTAGAAAGCTCTATTTCTATTTCACCCTCCTCCTTTAACAGCCTGTGTTTCTTGTTCAGGGAGTTAGCAGACCCAAGTAGGCAAAATGGCACTATAATTACAATGCCAGTTAACATCATTCTACTGTGCCATAAGAAAAAGGTGGCAGAAGAAGGCATGGCCATTTATCATGTTGGGATCAATAAATAAATAACTGGTGACAAATGGCTAAGAGTCGCTTCCAGTTTTCACCACACAGGGTGTAAAACTAGAATGAAGGCACTGGTCATCTAAAGAGGGGTAAGGTTACGTTAATGAGAAAAATGAGCATTACAGGGAGAAAGTCTTTTAAAAAAAACTTTTTTTAAAGTTGACTTTCTACAAAATCATTCCATTTCCAAGAATTCTTACCATTGTAGTAGGCTTCAACATGACAGGAAAATTAGCTTATCATTGCTTAAAGGGTTAAAATCAAATTTTCAACCAAAGCAGTTAAAGTTTGGTGTTATTAGTAGAGTGTCACAGGCAATACATCTAAGGAGAAGACAGCATTGTAAACTTCATGATTCACAAAAGGGGCAGAGGAGATTTCCATGAAGAAAGAACATGGTGGCTGATAATAATGAAAAGACGACCAAGTATTTCAAAGATGGGATATAAGCAGACCCTCAATGAGAGAAGGAAGCAAGATGGTGGAGTATTTAGGGACAGGCCCAGACAAAACTGTCAAAAATTAGAATCAGAGGCCAGGCGAGGTGGCTCATGCCTGTAATACTGGCAGCAGCTTGGGAGGCCAAGGCAGGAGGACAGCCTGAGCCCAGGAGTTTCAGACCAGCCCCGGCAGCAGAGCCAGACTCTGGTCTCTATAATTAACTAATTAACTACGTTATAATCAGAAACCTGCCACATTCCTGCTTTTATGGCTGTTTCCCATTACCCTTTTCAGGAATTGGAAGTAATACTGGAGGCACAAAATATTCTGCAAATCACAGCAGGTAGGGAACCAAATACTCAGCCTTGCAGGGTTCTCTCCACAACATATCATGGGCTGCTCAACAGTCACATTTATAACTTTCCCAGGCTCCTCCATAAACAACCAACATCTGTATTAATACATAAAAGTTAATCTGCATTACATCTCCCTATATTTTATCATCTACATGCCACCTTCATGCATGGTATCACATTTGTATGTTCAGAGAAGACTACTAGGCTGGGTACAGTGGCTCACGCCTGTAACTCTAGCATTTTGGGAGGCCGAGGTAGGTGGATCTCTTGAGGTCAGCAGTTTGAGACCAGCCTGGCCAACACAGTGAAACCCTGTCTGTACTAAAAATACAAAAAAATTAGCCGGGCGTGGGGGTGCACGCCTGTAATCCCAGCTACTCTGGTGACTGAGGCAGGAGGATCACCTGAACCCAGGAGGCGGAGGTTGCAGTGAGTTGAGACTGTGCCACTGCGCTCCAGCTTGGAAGACAGAGTGAACTCTGTCTCCAAAACAAAGAGAGATGACTACAGAACAGTAATGCAAAACACAAAGAGAAAAGCATTGAGTACATGAGCAACAACCCCAGAATCACAGAATCTTGAATTGAGAGAAAACTTAGCTGCTAAATGACAGAACTATTAGATGAAAGTAAAGCAGCTGTGTTTAAAAAAATCATTTTACACAGTATTTCATCTCCATTAAGCCCCAGAAATTTTACAAGATCTGTAAAGAGGAAGCTGAATACAAATTTAAGAGCCTAATAAACAGGCTCTGGGTTTTAAAGACAATCTTCACACATAAACCACCTGGGATGGTAAACGTCTAACACCGAAGCACCTTCTACTCCCCAGCAGAATGAGCAACCCCCCACCACCATTTCCACAGAGCACTCGGCGCACTTCAAATAGAGCGCCTGACATTCAATTTACTAATGATAATTAAATTACTGGTCATTATGTCTAGACTGAGGGCCTCAAAAGCAGACACTATGATTCATTTAGCTATCTCTAGTTCAGTTAGTTACCAGGTAAACACTTGTTGAATGGGTGGATGAATGGAGCATTTAAAACAACTGTTATTTGTGGCCTGGGGTCACTCAAAATGGTTACATACCTGTATCTCAGTATACATGTATTTATGTGCAACTTTCCAATTCCCTCTTGCTGCATGCAGCCTTGTTATTCTAATCTGCTATGGCCTCTCCAGCCTTATATAAATGTTACTATAAAAGTCACCAGAAAAAAATAAAATAATAAAGAACTACACATAATTGCATAGACCTTAAAACTAAAGTTACAATGAAAAAAGGAAAAAGTCTTCTTTTGACATACAAGGTCGTACCTATTTACCTATGTGTAACCATTATTATAGGTATAATTTTTTAAGCTGACAGAAAAGGAAAATTTTTATAATGTAATACTCTTCTAGAATAACACAGATTTGGGCTTCTAAAACAGGCCTTGACAGAAATTTGACGTGAGCTAAGGAGGTATTTGCTCCACCAGGAGCACAAAATTACATGATCATGATTTCTTCAAGGCATTCAATTTACGATCAGACAGGATCCGCGGACACTTGAAGAAAAGAATCAAACAAGTCACACTAATCAGAAGCAGGGAAAAGTTTAAAACCAACAACGAAAAATTTATTTAAAAAAAATACCATTCCTAGAAAAATTCTGGCAAATGAAGAAATTTCCCTTTTCTCTAACAACAAATGGCAGCAAATGTGTATTGTTTGGAATATAAGAACAAAATAAACAATGATCCTTGCCATCCTAGAGCTTACATTCTGAAGGGGAAGACAAGCTATAAACAGTAAACATCATCAAGACGTCAATTGGATGCTATGCGATAATGTGGTAAGTACTATGGGAAAAAAGAAAAGCGAAACAAGGGGAGAGAGGGACGGCTACAATTTTACTATTTAAAATTGATCAAAATAGTTCTCACTGAGAAAGTGACATTTGAGCAAAGACCTGAAGTAACACAGTGAGCCATGCAGACAAGGGTGTTACAGGCCGAAAAAGCCACCAATGCAACATTCCTGGAACGTTCAGTAGCAAGGAGGCCTGTATGGCCGAAACAGAACCAGAAAGGGAGAGAGCTGCAGAAAAAGTCAGAATACTAACGGAGCGCCCCATCACAATCAGAGCCTTGTAGGCCCATAGCAATGATAACAGCAGCTATACTAGGTAACCACCGAAAGGTCTGCACCAGAGAAGAAACAGGCTGTAACATACTTTGTCAAGACTCATTCAGCTGCTATGTGGAGAAGACTGCAAAGAAACAAAAGAGGAAGAACCAAAGAGACTAGTAAGGAGGTTACAGCAGTCATCCAGATGAAAGATGAAGACGGCGCAAGGTAAGTAGCAATCAGTGGTGAGAAATGCTAAGATTCTGGATATATTTTGTATGTAGAGCCAAGAGGATTTCTTGATGAATTAGATGTGACATGCAAGCATATGCATGGGTACACCAGGTACAGGTAAATATGTAATCAAGTATAATTCCAAAGTTTCAGGCTGGAGCAAAAAGAAAACTAGTTATAACCAACTGAGATGGGGAAGACTACAGGCATAACAGATTTAGGGAGAGAAGATCTAGAGCTCAGTTTTGGATTTGACTCCAAAATATTTATTAAGATAAATATTAATAAATTTTGACTTCAAATAGGTGGATGCACATGAGTCTCCAGTTTAGAAGTCTGAGTTGGAGGTGTAAGTTTAGGAATCAAGAGCACATAGACAGTATCGGCAGCGATAAGACTGGACATTATTAAAATAAAAAGTAAAGGCAGAGATGTCTTAAGCTTGGGGCATTTTGATAGTAAAGGTCAGGAAGAACAAAAGGAATGAGGAAAAGAATCTGAGAAGCAGCAACTGATGAAATAAGAAGAAAACCAGGCCCCACGAGGTGGCTCATTCCTACAATCCCGGCACTTTGGAAGGCTGAGGCACAAGATCACTTGAGCCCAGGAGTTCAAGACCAGCCTAGGCAACACACATATATACACACATAAAGTAAGAAGAAAACCCAGAGAGTGCCACAGAGAAGGGAAGTGAAAAAAGTGTATCAAAGAAGGAGGAGTAATCAAGTATGTCAAAAGCTGCTGACAGGTCAAACAAGAGGACTAAGAATTAACATCAGGTTTAAGTCAAATTAAAATGGCTGAAAAACAATTTTAGAAACATTGAAAAACACTTCTGGCCTGATATTTTGATGAACCAAAAATGTGCTTCTAAGGAAGAGATTAATCAAATATTTTTAAATATCCCAGAAATATAAAATTATTGAATTATAGGCAGCGCATGAGAATAAAAATGTTCCCAACTAGATACCCTGAAAATGCGTTGTAGCATTCAGGAAGAAAGGTAAGTAAGCAGATTCCCTGCCTCCTCTTTCCATTCTCAACCCATTCCCCGAAGTGAAAGGTAATTCATTGGATGAAAAAGAAATCTTCATTTTCTTTCTCAGAAGGCTGAGGCAAAAGTTCTACTGCCATATATACACACACATACATATATTTATATATATATACACACATCATATATTTATATACATATATATTTTATTTTATATACACACATATTTATATAATGCAAATATAATTTAACTATATAATTATAATATATAATTTTTTTTTTTGAGTCAGAGTCTTGCTCTGTCACCCAGGCTGGAGTGCAATGGTGCAATCTCCGCTCACTGAAAGTCTGCTTCCCAGGTTCAAGCAATTCTCCTGCCTCTGCCTTATGAGTAGCTGGGATTACAGGTGAGCACCACCACGCCCGGCTACTTTTTTGTGTACTTTTAGTAGAGACAGGTTTCACTATGTTGTCCAGACTAGTCTCAAACTCCTGATCTCAAGTGATCCACCCACTCCAGCCTCCCAAAGTGCTGGGATTACAGGCATGAGCCACTGCAACCAACCTATTGCCACTTACATTAAACACGGTCTAACTCCTACAAATATAAGAACTCCTGATCTAGCTCTCACTCTCCACGAGACAAGGCATAGACACACTGAGATCTGTGCTTTCTTGTCTTTCTATAAAATTAGGATTGATTGCATTCCAACTCTATGTTTCATTTTGTATGGCTATGGTTATTGTTGCCCTTTGCTGATGAACTCTCAAAATTAAAGGAACACATATACAAGCCCAATCACTTCCAATTAATTTCATTAACTGTTAAGGATGATGTATTAGTCTATTCTTGCATTGCTATAAAGAAATACCTGAGGCCTGGTGCGGTGGCTGATGCCTGTAATCCCAGCATTTTGGGAGGCAAAGGTGGGCAGATCATGAGGTCGGAAGTTGGAGACCAGCTTGACCAACGTGGTAAAACCTCATTTCTACTAAAAATACAAAAATTAGCTGGGTGTGGTGGTGCACGCCTGTAATCCCAGCTACTCAGGAGGCTGAGGCAGAAGAATTGCTTGAATCTGGGAGGCAGAGGTCGCAGTGAGCCGAGATTGTGCCACTGCACTCAGCCTAGGCAACAGAGCGAGACTCCATCTCAAAAAAAAAAAAAAAAAGAAAGTATCTCAGACTGGGTAATTAATAAAGAAAAGAGGTTTAATTGGCTCATGGTTCTGCAGGCTGTACAGGAAGTGTGATAGTGGCTTTAGGAAGGCCTCAGGAAACCAAATCATGGCAGAAGGCAAAGGGGAAGCAAACGCGTCTTGCATGGCTAGAGCAGGAGCCAGGGGCACGGGGAGGAGTTACACACTTTCAAATGAACAGATCTCGGGAGAACTCTATCATAAGAACAGCACCAAGAGCATGATGCTAAACCATTCATGAGAAACCGTCCCCATGATCCAATCACCCCCACACTAGGCCCCACCTCCAGCAATGGGGATTACAGTTTAACATGAGATTTGGGTGGGGACACAGATCCAAACCACATCAGGTGGATTATACATTCTGTTCTACAAATTTAGCAATCTTGTTTTTCAGCAATAAACATAACTGGAAAACTGGGTTACCTTTGCTTGAATAATCAATCTAGCTACATTAACCTTAATGCAATCACATCAAGAATCAAGAGTCAAGAATCTTTATACTTCAAAATTTATTTTCTATCAATAAGTCCTCACCCTCTTATTTAAATATCTTCATATTCTAAAAGGAGATTGTGTAATATAAGTGATAGATTGTAAAACTTCAGTCATGTGTACTCAGGTTGGGCGTTTATTTATATTCCATAGTTTATCACTAGATATAATCCACTGATTTACCATGGCTAGGAAAGGACTACAGATACAGTGGATACTCATTAAAACACCTGTTGATCTCTACAGTCTCACAGTTGCACATTCCTGGTGATACTTAATATTACCACCTAAATAACAGAAAACTATTCATCGCAAGACACCAGATTGAGAGAACTAAAAATCCTGGCCTCAAGTGATCCTCCCACCCTGACCTCCCAAAGTGCTGAGTTTACAAGGGTGAGCCTTCTTTTCTTTCTTCTAAGCTACAGGTTTGATCACTCAGTTCCCCTTTTGTTCCCGAGTGTTCGTATTTTGAGTAAATATTTCATATGACTTTATTCTTGGCCCTAGATTTTACCACTTTACATTGATTGGATTTGAGTAAGTCTGCTGACAGCTTTGACAGTAAGTCACGTACTTAGCTTCACAAAACTCCTAAGTATGACACTTCCAAGGAAGTATAAACTAAGACACGCTACAAAAGTTCAAAATATGTTGTGTTTAACAGAATTCAAGGAGAAAGAAATATAAACTACTAAAATCTTTGCAGACTGATAGATTGGCTTAAATGTTTAAATATTATTTGTCCTATAGCTTAAATCTTGTCATGCAACATATTTAAATATGTCTTTAATGACCCACCTTATAAAAGGATCCTATGTGAGAGAGAGAGGAAGAAAGGAGAAGGAGAAGGAGGAGGAAGAACAGGAAGAAGAGGGAGGGAGGGAGGAAGGAAGTAAGGCAGATAGGCAAAAAATGACATTTTCACTTCATAAAAATTTAAATTTCTGTACATGCAATATAAAAAAATGCAGTTAAATAATTTTTAGTAGTGAATGGAAATAAAATTTGGAAACTAAACTTATGGAAAGAACATTTTGTTATTAAAAAACAAAACAAAAAAAACAAGCCAGGGGTGGTAGCTCCATGTCTGTAATCCCAGCACTTTGGAAAACTGAAGTGGGAGGATTGTTTGAGCCCAAGAGTTTGAGACCATCCTGGGCAACATAGCAAGCCTCCATCTCCACAAAAAAAAAGTTTGAGTTATTTTTTAAATTAAGAAAAGGAAAAAAAAACATTAAAATACAGTTATAAATGCTCATATTAAAAAACAAGAAAGGACTGGGCACAGTGGCTCACACCTGTAATTTCAACACTTTGAGAAGCCAAGGCAAGTGGATCACTTAAGCTCAGAAGTTTGAGACAAGCCTGGGCAACATGACACAACCCCACATCTACAAAAAATACAAAAATTAGCCAGGCGTGGTGGTGCATGCCTGTAGCCCCAGCTACTTGGGAGGCTGGATCACCTGAGCCTGAAGGTAGACGTTGCAGTGAGATGAGATGATGCCACTGCACTCCTGCCTGGACAACAGAGTAAGGCTCTGTCTCAAAAGAGAAAAGAAAAATCGATCTCAGATCAAAAACCTAACTTTACGACTTAAGGAACTAGAAAAAGAAGACCAAACCAAACCCAAAGCCAGCAAGTGGAAATAAGGAAAGATTACAGCACATATAAAAGAAACAGAAAACAGAAAAACAACAGAGAAAAGTCAATGAAACCAAAAACTGGTTCTTAGAAATATCAACAAAATGACAAACTTTTAGCTACACAGAATTTTTTTTAAAGAGAAGACTCAAATTACTAAAATCAGAAGTGAAAATGGGGACATTATTACCAATTCCAGAGAAATAAGATTATAAGAGAGTACTGTGAGCAAGTACATGCCAACAAACTGGACTACCCAGGCGAAATGCAAAATTCCCTGAAACACAACTTATCAAGACTTTAGTCTTTTCTCATAAAGAAAGAGAAAATCTGAATAGACCTATAACTAGTAAAGAGACTGAATTTGTAATCAAAAATCTCCAAAACAGGTCAGGGCATAGTGGCTCATGCCTGTAATCCCAGCACTTTGGGAGCCCAAGGCAGGCAGATTGCTTTCAGCTCAGAAGTTCGAGACCAGTCTGGACAACATGACGAAACTCTGTTTCTAGAAAAGATACAAAAATTAGCCGGGCATTGGTGGCTCGCAGCCTGCAGTCACAGCTACACGGGAGGCTGAGGCACAAAAATCACTTGAGCCCAAAAACCAGAAGTTGCAGTGAGTGGAGATTATGCCACTGGACTCCAGCCTGGGTGACAGAGTGAGATCCTGTCTCAAAAAAAAAAAAAAAAAATTAAGTCCTAGACCTAATGGCTTCACCGGCAAATTCTACCAAGCATTTAAAGATGAACTTACACCAATCCTTCTCAAACTTTTCCAAAAAAGTGAGGAGGAGGAAAACTTCCAAACTCATTTTATGCTGCCAGCATTACCCTGATACCAAAGCCAGACACAACTGGAAAACTATGGAACAATATCCCTTATGAACACTGAGGCAGAAATCCTCAACAAAGACTAGCAAACTTAATTCTACAGCATAGTAAAAGGATTATACACCATGACCTAGTAGAATTTATTCCTGGAATGCAAGGATAATTCAACATATGAAGAAAAAACAACGTACTATACCACATAAACAGAATGAAGGGAAAAAAATCCATGATCATCTCCACTGATGCAGAAAAATCATATTGACAAAATTCTTTTTTTCATGATAAAAAACACTTAACAAAAAGGAATAAAAGGAAACTGCTTCACCAAAATAAAAGCCATATACTAAAAAACCACAGTGAACATCATACTCTACTGAAAGCTTCCCCTATGAGATTAGAAACAAGGCAAGGATACTGCTTTCAACACTTCTATTCAACATAGCACCGGAAGTCTTAGTCAGAGTCACTAGGCAAGAAAAAGAAAAACAAAAAGCAATCAAATTGGAAAGGAAGAAGTAAAAGTATTTGTTTACAGAAAATATGACCTTATTTTGTATGTAGAAAACCCTAAAGATTCCACAAACGAACCTGTTAGAATAAATAAATTCATCAAAGTAGCAGGATATAGTCAACACACAAAAATTAGTTGCATTTCTATATACACTAAGAATGTACAATTTGAAAAGAAAGTTAAGAAAACAATGCCATTTATAATAGCATCAAAACAGTCAAAACACATAGAAAATCACTTAACCAATGAGTTGAAAGGCTTGTACAATAGAAACTATGAGACATACCTAAAAAAAAAAAGAAAGTATAAAAGAAATAAACAAATGGAAACATATCCCACGTTAATGAAATGGAAGACTTAATATTGTTAAGATGTCAATTACCCAAAGCCTTCTACAGATTTAATGCAATTCTTGTCAAAATTACAATGACGTTTTTTGTAGAAATAGAAAAACCTGGCCGGGCACAGTGGCTCACGCCTGTAATCTCAGCACTTTGGGAGGCCGAGGTGGGAGGATCACTTGAGGTCAGGAGTTTAAGACCAGCCTGGCCAACATGGTGAAACCCCATCTTTACTAAAAATACAAAAATTAGCTGGGTGTGGTGGTGGGCACCTGTAATCCCAGCTACTCAGGAGGCTGAGGCAAGAGAATTGCTTGAACCTGGGAGGCGGATGTTGCAGTGAACCAAGATTGCACCACTGCACTCCAGCCTGGGCGATAGAGCGAGTGAGACTCCATCTCCAAAAAAAAAAAAAAGAAATAGAAAAACCTATCCTAAAATTCATATGAAATTTCAAGGGACAATGGATAGCCAAAACAATTCTGAGAAAGAAAAGTAAAACTGGAGGATTCACACTTTCTGATTTCAAAACTTACCACAAAGTCACAGTAATCAAACAGATTAATACTGTCATAAAGACAGCCATGTTGACCTCCAGAATAGAACACAGTCCATAATTAACCCTCATATATATAGTCAAATGATTTTTGTCAAGAGTGTTACTATAATTCAATGGGGAAAAGACAGTCCTTTCAACAAATGGTGCTTGTAAAACTGGATATCCACATGCAAAAGAATGAAGACCCTTACCTAATACCACATACAAAAATTAACTCAAAAGAGATCCACGACTGAAATGTTAAATCTAAATCTAGAGTTTTAATCTAAAACTATAAAACTCTTAGAAGAAAACATAAATTAAAAGCTTTATGACACTAAATTTGGTAATGATTTCTTGGATATGATACCGAAAGCACAGGCAACAAAAGACAACAGACAAACTGCACTTTATGAAACTGAAAAATTCTGTGTATCAAAAGACACAGAGTAAAAAATCCATCCACAGAATGGGAGAAAATATTTGCAAACCATCTGGTACGGGATTAATATTCAGACTACACAGAGAACTCCTAAAACTCAACAAGAAAGACACAAACAACATGATACAAGAATGGGCAAAGGATCTGAATCGACGTTTCTCCAAAGACGATATACAAATGGCCAATCAGCACATGAAAAGAAGGTCAACATAATAATCATTAGGGAAATACAAATCAAAACTATAAGATACTACCTGCTATGGTTTGAATGTTTGTGTCTCTCCAAAATTCATGTTGAAACTTGATCTCCATTGTCACAGTGTGAAGAGGTGGGGCCTTTGGGGAAGTGATGAAGACATGAGGGCTCCGCCTTCATGAATGGATTAGGGCTCTTATAAAAGAGGTTGAAGAAAGGGTCCTAATGCTCCCTTTTTTGCCCTTCCACCTTCTGCCATATGAGGACACATCAACAAGGTGCCATCTTGAAAGCAGAGATAGCTGGCCCTCACCAGACACTAATCTGCTGGCATCTTTATCTTGGACTTCCCAGCTCCAGAACTGTGAGAAATAAATGTACATTATTTATAAATTATCTAGTCAATGCTATTCTGTCATCGATGCAGGAACAGACTAAGAAGCCATCTTACACCCATTAGGATGGCTACTAAAAAAAGCATAACAAGTATCAATGAGGATGTGGAGTCACTGGATCGCTTGTGCACTGCTGGTGGGAATGTAAAACGGTACCACTGTTGTGGAAAGCACTACGGCAACACTCCAAAAAATTAAAAAAGAATTACCATGCGATGTAGCTATTTCACTTCTGAGTATATACTCAAAAAACCCAAAAGCTGGGTATCAAAGAGATATTTGTATACCCATGTTCACAGATGCATTATTCACAATAGATGAAACGTGGAAGCAATTCAAGTGTCTACCAACAAAAAAATGGATAAGCACAACATGACATATGCATATAATAGAATATGCATCCTTTACACAAAATTAATGTACTTAGTATCACTGAGTTGTATACTTAAAAAATGGTCAAGACGGTAAGTTTCATGTTATTTGTATTTAAACACAATTTTTTAAATTGGAAGAAAAAAACATTAAAACAATTTTTCACATCAAAAGGCACACATTTATTTAGCTATTTCCTTGGTAATCTACAGTATTTTTCCTCTAACTGACATATTCCTAGTACACGCCAATTTCAGACAAATTTCTAGATCAAACCATGGAGAGACTTACAGATAATTAACAAAATAAAATAAATATGCAGGATTAAAACACACTGTAAGGCCAGGAGTAGTGGCTCATGCCTATAATCCCAGCACTTTGGGAGGTCGAGGCAGGAAGATCTCTTGAAGCCAGGAGTTTGAGACTAGCCTGGGCAACAAGCAAGACATTGTCTCTCTTTAGTACTAAGGGGAAAAAAAAAAAAAAAAAACTCACAATGAATGTCAAAAACAAATTGTTCTTAAGCTGGGTCTTGATGATGGTAAAGGATTGTATCATCACTTACCACACAGACCTGTCAGCAAAATGCTTAAGAATCTACACTTGGCTAAAAATAAGAACTGGGGGCTGGGTGCAGTGGCTCATGCCTATAATGCCAGCACTTTGGGAAGCCAAGAAAGGAGGACTGCTTGAAGCCAGGAGTTCAAATTCAAGACCAGCCTGGGTCACAGAGTGAGACCCTGTCTCAAAAAGAATTGGCCTGTTACATGAGTAAATTGCAAAAATAAATAAATAAGAAAAATTGGCTCATACTATACTCTATTAGGTAGCATAATTTGTTGCTCAGATTATGAAATGTGAGCCAGGCATGATGACTCACACCTGTAATCCCAGCACTTTCAGAGGTCGAGGTGGGCAGATCACGAGGTCAGGAGTTTGAGACCAGCCTGGCCAACATGGTGAAACCCCATCTCTAATAAAAATACAAAAATTAGCTGGGCATGGTGGCAGGCACCTGTAGTCCCAGCTACTCAGGAGGCTGAGGCAGGAAAATTGCTTGAACCCGGGAGTTGGAGGTTGCAGTGAGCTGAGATGGTGCCACTGTACTCCAGCCTGGGCAACAGAGCAAGATTCTGCCTCAAAAAACAAAATATAAAATAAGATTATGAAATGTGAAATTTGAAGCAGTAGTTAGTAATAAGCAGAGATTTTAAGCCCTTTTGAGCTATAAGAAGTCTTTGTAAAATCCATCTTGAAGATAACAAATTAAAACCATAACAATTACCTTTGAAATAAGCAGTAATTTAAGAAATAACTTAAATAGTAAAGTAATGTTTTTTGTTTCCTCGAAAAAAATCCCTTGAGCATTTACTGGGCGTCACACACTGTACTAGAGACTTAGGAAACAGCGAGCGGTAAAACAAGCCACTGATCTCATGGCGTCTAAGTGAAGGAAACACAATTAGTAAACAGACATGAAATACGTATACATGTAAGGGGTTATAAGTGCTTTTAAGAAAAGCAGGATAAGAGGACACAGAGTAACAGAAGATTCAATTTTAAATATTTAAGAAAAATTAAAATATTCATGGTTGAAATATACTGAGGAATGAAAAGAAACTACTTCAACAACATAAAGATACAGTGATGAAAACAGTTAATTTAATGTGATTTTTGTTATATTAAAATAGTTAAATTTAGACCTTAAGGCATTTAAACTTTGTTCCTTTTGTAAGTAGTTTTGGTTGAAAGTCTTTGCTTATTTAAAATTGTATTGCTATTGCCGTATTTTCTTTGGTTGAGGGACACCACAGTCTTAATTTCTTATGTCACGACATTCATCAGTTCATTAGAAAATTATAGTCCACAGACTAAACTGCCTGACATTTATTTTAAAGTAAATATTGCTTAAGACAATGAGAAGCCACAGACTGAGAGAAAGTATTCACCAAAAAAAAAATTATATGTATATTTCTGATAAAAGAACTGTTACCCAAAATATACAAAAAACTCTTAAAATTCAACAATAAGAAAACATACAACCCAAATAACAACTGGGAAAAAGGGGGTCAGACACAATGGCTTATGACTATAAAATCAGCACTTTGAGAGACTGAGGCGGGCGTATCACTCGACGTCAGGAGTTTGAGACCAGCCTGTCCAACACTGTAAAACCCTGTCTCTATGAAAAATACAAAAAATTAGGCGGGTGTGGTGGTACACCTGCAATCCCAGGTACTCAGGAGGCTGAGGCACGGAGAATCGCTTGAACCCAGGAGGCGGAGGCTGCAGTGAGCCAAGATCACGCCACTGCACTCCAGTTGGGGCAACAGAGTGAGGATCTCTGTCTCTCAAAACAAAAACAAACAAAAAAACCCACTGGGCAAAAGACCTGAGCAGACACCTTACTAAAGAAAATCCACAGACAAGTCAGGCATGACGGTGCACACCTGTAGTCCCAGCTACTCTGGAAGCTGAGGCAAGAAGATAACTTGAGGCCAGGAGTTTGAGGCTGCAATGAGCTATGACTGTATCACTGCACTGCAGCCTGGGCAAGAGAATGAGACCCTGCCGGAGGGAGGGAGGGAGGGAGGGAGGGAGGGAGGGAAGGAAGGAAGGAAGGAAGGAAGGAAGGGAGGAAGGAAGGAAGGAAGGGAGGAAGGAAGGAAAGGAGGAGAAACACAGATGGCAAATAAGTAGGTGAAAAGATACTCCACATAATATGTCATCAGAGAATTACAGATTAAACAAGGAGAAACCACTACACACCTACTAGAATGATCAAAATCTAGAACACGGACAATACCAAATGCTGGTGAGGATGTTCAGCAAAAGGAACTCTCATTTTTTGCTGATGGAAAAAAAAATGGTACAGCCATTTTGGAAGACTTAAGCAGTGTCCTAAAAAATGAAATACATTCTTTTTTATTTATTTATTTATTTATTTATTTTATTTTTTTGAGACAGAGTCTCACCCTGTCGCCCAGGCTGGAGTGCAGTGGTGCAATCTTGTCTCACTGTAACCTCCGCCTCCCGGGTTCACGCCATTCTCCTGCCTCAGCCTCCCGAGTAGCTGGGATTACAGGCGCCGCCACCACGCCCGGCTAATTTTTTGTATTTTTAGTAGAGACAGGGTTTTACTGTGTTAGCCAGGATGGTCTTGATCTGACCTCGTGATCTGCCCGCCTCAGCCTCCCAAAGTGCTGGGATTACAGGCGTGAGCCACCGCGCCCGGCCCTTTTTTTTTACTTTCTATAGAGACGGGATTTCACTATGTTGTGAAGGCTGGTCTCGAACTCCAGAGTTGACGTGATCCTCCCACCTCAGCCTCCCGAAGTGCTGGGATTATAGGTATGAGCCACCACACCCAGCCTACAAAATACATTCCTGCCATACATTCCAGCAATCACTCTCCTTGGTATTCACCCAAATGAGTTGAAAACATATCCACACAAAAACCTGTACAAGGATGTTACACCAGCTTTGGAAGCAACCAAGATGTCTTTCACTAGGTGAATGGATAAAGTGTGTACATCCAGACAACAGAGTATCATTCAGCACTAAAAAGAAATGAAGAAACCTTAAATGCATAGGGTTGAGCATCCCTAAATTAAAAATAGAAAATACAAAATGCTACAAAATCTGAGGCTTTTTGAGAAACCACATGACACTCAAAGAAAATAATCACTGGAGTATTTCAGATTTCCAATTCATGGATTAGAGATGCTGAACCAGTATAATCCAAATATTCCAGAATCAAAAATATCTGAAACCCAAAACACCTGTGGTCCCAAGTATTTCAGATAAAGGATACTTAACCTGTACTAAGTGAAAGAAGCCAATCTTTAAAAGCTATACACTATATTATTTCAACAACATGACATTCTAAAAAAAGACAAAACTATGGAGACAGTAAAATATCAGTAGTTGCTGGGAGTTGGGGTAAAGGGAGGGATGAATCAGTAAAGCCCAAAGAATTTTAAGGCAGTGAAACTATTCTGCATGATCCTATGGCAGTAGCTACACGTCATTATACATTTGTCTAAACATCAAGAATGAATGTTAATGGAAACCACGGACTTTGGGTGATAATGTGTCAAAGCAGGCTCACTGCTTGTAACAAATGTACCATTCTGGCACAGGATGTTGATAGTGGGGAAGGTTCTATGTGTCAGAGCAGAGAATATAATTCTCTGTACTTTCTGCTCAATTTTGCTGTGAAACTAAAACAGCTCTAAAACATAGTCTTTTTTTTTTTTTTTTTTGAGATGGAGTCTCGCTCTGTCGCCAGGCTGGAGTGCAGTGGTGCAGTGGCTCACTGCAATCTCTGCCTCTGGGGTTCAAGCGATTTTCCTGCCTTAGCCTCCCAAGTAGCTGGGACTACAGGTGTGCGCCACAATGCCCAGCTAATTTTTGTGTTTTTAGTAGAGATGGGGTTTCACCATGTTGGCCAGGCTGGTTGCGATCTCCTGACCTCGTCCATTTTTTTAAAAAGTAAATATTGCCTTCAGCCAAAAAAGGTAAGTTCTTTTTATTAAAGAGAAACCAGATAAACCACTTACTGACATTTGTATCACTTATTTTTAAATATTTTCAGATATATGATTTTATTGCATACCATTGACTGGATAAATTTTTGCATGTGCAAAAGACAAAAACTTTATTTAGAAAAAATAAAACATACATACAAAATGATAAATGTATTTTCATGAGTCAGTAAATTTTTTAAAATTTCAAGTCACAGAAGGTGAAATTTTAGGATGGGGAAAAAAAGAATGCTAATAAGGTTGAATACAACCCACAAACTGGGAGGTGTGATTTTTATTAACAAAGGATTAGACTGTCTACAAATTCTACAAATCAAAAAGAAATGGACAAACAGGCCAACAGAAAAATAAGAAAATATAAATAGGCAACTTATAGAAGAGGAAATATGAATGAACAAGTAACATGAACAGATGCTCAACGTCAGATGAGCACGGTGGCTCACGCCCGTAATCCCAGCACTTTGGGAGGCCAAGGCAGGCAGATCATGAGGTCAGGAGTTCGAGATCACCCTGGCTAACACAGTGAAACCCTGTCTCTACTAAAAATACAAAAAATTAGCTGGGTGTGGTGGCACACACCTGTAGTCCCAGCTACTTGGGAGGCTAAGGCAGGAGAATAGCTTGAACCCGGGAGGCGGAGGCTGCAGTGACCCGAGATCATGCCATTGCACTCTGGCCTGGTAACCAAGCGAGACGCCATCCAAAAAAAAAAAGATGCTCAACATCACCAGTGGTTAAGAAACACAAATTTAAAATCACGAAATACCATTTCACACCCATCAGATTAGCAAAAGTTTTAAAGTCTGGCCATACAAAACATAGGAGAGGATATGAAACATATACCATCTCCTATACAGCTTGTAGGAGTGTACACTAATATAACGCCTTTAGAAAGCATTTGACGCATACCCTTCAACGTGGTAGTTCCACTCCCTAGCTCTCACCTGTGCACAAACTTACATGGAAATGTCATAGTAACACTATGAACACAAGTGTTCATTTTTCACAAAGAAAAATAGGAAATAAATATCCAGAAGAGAATGGATAACTGCAATGAAGTATTTTCTTATAATGAATTTCCAAGTGGCAAAAAAACTGTGAAAAAAAACTAAAGGAATGTGTCAATTTGGTTGAATCTCACAACACTAGAACATGTCCAACAAAAGAGCAGCTCTTTCAACTTAAGTTTAATATGCATCTATCTTAAAATGTAAAAGAAATTACCCTCACTTGTAAAGCCAATTTACCTTCAAGATCATAAATATCAAGATCTCAAGTCTTTTTTTTTAAGAGACAGGGTCTCTGTCACCCATGCTGAGGTACAGTGACACAATAATGACTCACTGCAGCCTCGAACCCTTGTGCTCAAGCAATCCTGCCTCAGCTGCCTGAGCAGCTGGGACTACAGCTGGGCATCGCTATGCCTGGAATTTTTTTTTTTTTTTTTTTTTTTTTTTTTTTACTGTGACTGGGTCTCCCATTGTTGCCCTAGCTGATTGTGAACTCCTGGCCTCGAGCAATCCTCCCGCCTTAGCGTCCCAAAGTGTTGACATGACAGGCGTGAGCCACCACACCTGGCCTCAAATCTTTATCTCCAACCTAGATCTCTCTCAGAGCTTTCAGACTGCCTAATGACCATCTCTACCTGAATGTGCCATGCATAACTCAAAAACGGGCATCAAATTCTCCAAAAATATGTTGTTCTCTCTCTGTGAGCAGCAACACCATTCACAGGTGCTCAAGACATAAATCTAGACATCATCCTGAAATCCTTCCTCGTGCCCCATGTCCAAGCAATCACAATGTCCTATTATCAGTCTACCTACTAAATACCTTGAGGCTATCTCACTCTTACCTCCACTAACTACCAAAAGCAAACCATCATTTCTTCTCACCTGGATTACAGCGACCACCTTCTAAAGGACTCTCCTGCCCCAGTGAAGTTAATTACATTGACACGCTACAAGTATCATGTTCTTTAACAAGCATAAATATGATCAAGAAACTGTCAACAGCTGGGTACAGCTGCTCACACCCGTAATCCTAGCACTTTGGGAGGCCAAGGTCAGAGGATCACTTGAGCCCAGGGTTTCAAGGCCAGCCTGGGCAACATGCAGATACTCCATCTCTACAAAAAAAATTTAAAAACTGGCCAGGCGTGGTGGTATGCACCTGTAGTCCCAGCTACTGAGGAGGCTGAGGTGGGAGGATCGCTTGAGCCTTGGAGTTTAAGGTTGCTGTGAGCCACAGTCGCACTCCAGCCTGGGTGACAGAGTTATATCCTATCTCAAAAAAAAAAAAAAGATACTGTCACCTACTACTTAATATTTTTCTATGGCACTCCACTATCCTCAAGTTACAGTCCTTAACGTGACTCAAAAGGCCCATGATCTGACCCTTATTTAAAATGCCTCCATCCTCCACATTCTACACTCTTTTCCTACATTTGGGCCTTTGAACTTACAGTTCTGCCAGAAGTCCTCTTCTCCTCTTAAACTGCACTTCACCTTGGTAATTCCCAATTTGTCTTTCACCTGTCAATTTAAATACTCCTTACCTTAAGAAGCTTTCCTTTCCTATGCAAGACAGAGGCTTTCTTATCTTCTCCCACAGTTCCCAGGATTCACTTAAATTACATCACTTACACTGTAATTTAAGTGTCCATTTGCTTTTCAATAATCCAGATATGACAAGCTACATGAGGGCAGAGACGGGAGTCTTGCTCACCAGTAAAGCTGCAAAACCTAGCTCAAAGGATTAAAAGGTAGACTTTCCTTCAACAAGGAAGAAACCGTTGTTTTGTTGTTCTTGCTAGGGCAGGGGTGCAGTGGTACCATCACAGCTCACTGCAGCCTCAAACTCCAAGGCTCAAGTGATCCTCCAACCTCACACTTCAGCCTCTCAAGTAGCTGGGACTACAGGCACACACCTCCACACCCAGCTAACTTTTTAATTTTTGTAGAAACAGGTCTGGCTATGTTGCCCAGTCTGGTCTCAAACACCTGGCCTCAAGCAATCCTCCCACCACGGCGTCCCCAAGTGCTGGGATTACAGGCAGGAGCCACCGCGCCCAGGCCAAGTCACTACTCTATCAATTTGCCATTAACTTGTTTCAGGTCCTTGCTCAGTCTGCCTTAAAACGCATCTTCAAGATTGTTTCTAATAGTCGCTTAACTATTAAAGAGATAAACAATAAGCCCAGATAAAAACACTGTCCTGTAGAAGTGTTTTGTAGTGAGTACAACCTCCTAAAAATTATATATGGGGCTATTCAAAAATATTGAGACACTATATAATAACATGGAGATGCTTGCAATAGACTGTATTGTTTTCTATTCTATTTCTCTTTGCTTCAATTTCCTTTTTTATGATATTAGCCCATTTTCTACAGAGGTAGTATCAGCATAAAAAAATGTTTAGTTGCCTTGTTGAGACAAAATTCAAATACCATACCCATTTGAAGTGTACAATTCAATAGTTTTTAACATACTCAGAGTTGTGCACCCATCACCCCAATCTAATTTTAGAACATTTCATCATCCCAAAAAGAAATCCCATACCCATTAGCAGTCACTTCCCATTACCTCTTTCCCTGCGCCCAGCCCTAGGCAACCATTAATCGACTTTCTGTCTGGGTAGATCAGCCTATACGTAACATTGCATTCAACTGGAATTGCAGGACATTTTTCTGTGCTCTCCAAATATACAGGATTTGAAACTACTTTCACATTTTTTCAAATATTTTCCTATCTTTCACTTGCTGGGGAAGAAGAAACTTTTTTTTAAGACTAGTTAAACGTAGTAGTGAGAAGAGGGGAAAGAGCAGAACCAGGAGATCAATCCGTAACTGACTGAACTGAGATCACTGACTACCTTCAGACTGGCTGGGGGAGCAGTAATATTTTTATATAGTAAAATCTATTTCAAGGCCTTTGTCTTTGCTGTCATGCTTAGAAAGACTGTCCTGGTCCCAAGCTAGCATATATTTTCACGTATATTTTCCAATAGTACATTCACAGCTTCAATTTTAACATCTAAAGCATTACACCATCTAAAATTTATTCTAAGGAAATGTATGTATCCTACCCAAACAGCCAGTTGTCTCTCATTATTATCTAGTAACGATACTTTTCCCCTTGATTTTAAATAGTACTTTCACCATTCTCTAAAGTCTTATATGCACTAGGGTCTGTCTTTGGATTTTTAAAAATTCTGTTCATCTGTCTGTTCTAGGATCAATCTCTATACTTCAACAATACATTTTGAAGTTTGATATGGGACATTGTCCTCACTGCTTTAATTTTTCAAAATCTTCTTGGCTAGTCTCACATGTTTGTTCTTTTATACAAACTTTAAAATGCTGATTGACATTGCATTTATATTTATAAATTAGGAGGAACGGATATTTTTGCAATGTTAAGTCTTCATGTAACAGATGATTCCTTACTCATATTTCCCCCTTTCTGTCAAGTTTTATAGTTGTTTTATAAATTATAAAGGCCTGGCCGGGTGCAGTGGCTCAAGCCTGTAATCCCAGCACTTTGGGAGGCCAAGACGGGCAGATCACGAGGTCAGGAGATTGAGACCATCCTGGCTAACACAGTGAAACCCCGTCTCTACTAAAAATACAAAAAAAATTAGCCGGGCAAGGTGGCGGGCGCTTGTAATCCCAGCTACTCGGGAGGCTGAGGCAGGAGAATGGTGTTAACCTGTGAGGCGGAGCTTGCCGTAAACTGAGATCCGGCCAGTGCACTCTAGCCTGGGCGGCAGAGCAAGACTCCGTCTCAAAAATAAATAAATAAATAAATAAATAAATAAATAAATAAATAAATAGATTATAAAGTCCCACACATTTTATGTTAATTTCATTTCTATTTATAGTTTTTGTTATTAATATAAATGGAATTTCACCTCTACTTATTTCCTATCTGCTTACTGGTATACATTAAAGTTCCTTACTTTATTTAATGTATACACCCTCTTAGAGGTCTTTTTGAATTATTTTATTAATTTTCATTATATCTTTTTTTTTTTTTTTTGAGATGGAGTCTCATTCTGCCTTCCAGGCTAGAGTGCAATGACGCAATCTCGGCTCACTGCAATCTCTGCCTCCCAGGTTGAGACCATTCTCCTGCCTCAGCCTCCCGAGTAGCTGGGACTACGGGCACCCGCCACCACACCTGGCTAATTTTTTGTATTTTTAGTAGACAGGGTTTCACCATGTTAGCCAGGATGGTCTCAATCTCTTGACCTCGTGATCCACCCGCCTCGGCCTCCCAAAGTGATGGGATTACAGGCATGAGCCACTGTGCCTGACCAATTTTTATTACATCTATTTTATAATCAGATCGAAATATTCTAAGCTGAAAAAGGCATACAGGGATAAAATCAGAAAATACACCCACTTGTAACCATACTCAACAAGCTAAATCTCCCAAGGAAGACAGGAGATATTTCCAAATAAACAGCAGAATGAATTACACAGCCATGAACATCTGCCATAAAAAAGTGACTGACAGGCGGGCGCGGTGACTCACCCCTGTAATCCCAGCACTTTGGGAGGCCAAGGCGGGCAAACAGCTTGAGGTCAGGAGTTTGAGATTACTCTGGACAACACAGTAAAACCCCATCTCTACTAAAAACTAGCCAAGTGTGCGAGACTCTCTCTCTCTCAAAAAAAAAAAAAAAAAAAAAAGCGACTTACTACTTAACTTTGAAATACTGAATTTTTCTAACAAACTGACATATATTTATTTTCCTGGGGGAAAAAACTGACATGCCACGAAAACATATCCTTAAGAGGAATCTCACTAAATCTGGAACAAATTATGATAGAAAGATAATGAAAATGTATTCAGTGGTGAACTATTTGGAATGATTTTTGTGTTGATTTTGGGGTGAGGAGGATAGCTGTGTTGCTTTTCCTTCTTTTGGGCATTTGGATACCCTTTCAGAGACTCACGATCAAAATTAATGACTTGATTATGCTAATCATAATAAATCTCGTTTTTTGTTTTTTTGAGACAGGGTCTCTCTCTGCTGCCCAGACCACTGTAGTGGCATGATCACAGCTCAATGAAACTTCAAATTCCTGGGCTCAAACCAAAGAATCACTTTCCCACTTCTTAGTTCCTTTCTTCTTTTCCTTCTTCTTTACATGGTCTTGCTCTATCACCCAGGCTGGAATGCAGTGATGCAATCATAACTCACTGAAGTACAAACTCCTAGGCTCAAGGGATCCTCATACCTTAGCCCCCCAAGTAGCTGAGACTACAGGAGAGTACCACCATGCTCAGCTAATCCTTTTTTTTTGAAATAGAGTCTCGTTCTGTCACCCAGGCTGGAGTGCAGTGGCACAATACAGGCTCACTGCAAGCTCCGCCTCCCAGATTCACACCATTCTCCTGCCTCAGCCTCCCTAGTAGCTGGGATTACAGGCACCCGCAACCATACCCAGCTAACTTTTACATTTTCAGTAGAGACAAGGTTTCACCATGTTGGCCAGGCTGGTCTCGAACTCCTGACCTCAGGTTATCTATCCGCCTCGGCCTCCCAAAGTGCTGGGATTGCAGGCATGAGCCACCACGCCTGGTCTAATTCTTTATTTTGGGTGTTTTCTTCTTTTGTATTTATCTAATTCCTTTCAAGCACTTCAGTGGAATTGATTTGTTTTCTCTATTTTTAAAATAAAGAGTTAAAATGGGTTATTATTTCTCTGATGTCTCCCAGCTCAGATTTTAGGATTCTCAAAACTTTGAGGCCAGAATGACTCGCATCTGTAATCCCAGCACTTCGGGAGGCCACGGTGAGAGGATTGTTTGAGGTCAGGAGTTCAAGACCAGCCTGGGCAACACATTGAAACCTCATCGCTACAAAAAAAAATAAACAAAATCAGCCAGGCATGGTGGCACATGCCTATAGTCCCAGTTATTCGGGAGGCTGGGGTGGGAGTATCGATTGAGCCTGAGAGGTTGAGGCTACAGTGAGCCATGATCATGCCACTGCACTACAGCCCGGGTGACAGAGTGAGACCTTGTCTCAAAAAACAGTAAACAAGAAAGAAAACTTCTTTGAGAGAAGTAGGATAATTTTTTTCTTTTCTTGTTTTTTTAATAGAGATGGGGTCTTGCTTTGTAGCCCAGGTTGGTCTTAAGACCCTGGCTTCAAGTGATCCTCCCACCTCATCCTCCCAAAATGTTGGTACGAGACACCACACCCAGTCAATGATATTAACTGGATGTTTATAGATAATAAACAAGTCAGATGTAAAGTACATAGACCAATATGACAGCAAATTAATGACAGTAAGGATTAGAACACAGAACATACTCCATTGTCCAGGTGCTAGAAATGTTGAGATTTGCTTTCTACTAAGGAATGTTCACACACTCCCCACTTCATCCCCAATAATTAGTTTATTATTACTAGAATGGAAAAAGCAGGAATGAGAATTACATTAATTAAGTCTGGCTGGGTGAAATGGCTCATGCCTGTAATCCCAGCTCTTTGGGAGGCTGAGGTGGGCAAATCATTTGAGCCCAGGCGTTTGAAACCAGGCTAAACAACATGGTGAAACCCAGACTCTACCAAAAAGACAAAAAATTGGCCAGGCGTGGTGGTGCCCAGCTATTCAGGAGGCTGAGGCAGGAGGATCGCTTGAGCTCAGGAGGTGAAGGTTGTAGTGAGCTGACATCATGCCACCACACTCCAGCCATGGGCAACACAGTGAGAACTTATCTCAAAAAAAAAACCTTTATTAAGTCTCATTTATTAAGACATTTTACAGTCTTTGCTTTACATTATGCAATGCGGAGTTATCAAAGTAATATAATGATCAGAAACCACCATAGTAGGCCAGGCAAAGTGGCTCATGCCTATAATCCCAGCAATTGGGGAGGCCAAGGCAGATGGATCACCTGAGGTCAGGAGTTCCGAGACTAGCCTGGCCAACATGGTGAAACCTGGCCCCTACTAAAATACAAAAAGAAAAATTAGCCAGGCTTGGTGGCATGTGCCTGTAATTCCAGCTACTAGGGAGGCTGAGGCACAAGAATGGCTTGAACGCGAGAGGCAGAAGTTGCAGTAAGCCAAGATTGCACCACTGCACCGCAGCCTGGGTGACCAAGTGAGATTGTCTTGGGTTTAAAAAAAAAAAAAAGCATTTGACAAAATTAGCCATTCCTGATTTAAAATTCTATTTTAAAAATAAAAGAGACAGCCAGGCACAGTTGTTCATGCCTGTAATCCTAGCACTTTGGGAGGCTCAGGCAGGAGGATTAGTACTTGAATCCAGGAGTTTGAGACCAGCTTGGGCAACATAGCAAGGCCCATCTCTACAAGAAAATTTTTAAAAAATTGGGCACAGTGGCACAAGCCAATAGACCTAGTTACTCAGGAAGCTGAGGTGGGAGGATCGCTTGAGCTCAAGAGTTCAAGGCTACAGTGAGCTATGATCTCACCACTGCACTCCAGCCTAGGTGACAATGCAAGACCCTGTCTCTAAAATAAAATAAAAATAATTTTTAAAATAACTATGATAATGCACACTCACAAAAGAAAGATAGTATATGTAGTTGAACTTGATCTCCCTCATTTTCTTTTTTTAATGGAGCAAAATTTATGAACATCTTCTAGAATTTTAAGTAAATACCCTCTTTGAACCAAATTATTATGACTCTTTTAGGTATTTATGCTACAGATATGTCAAGGCAAATACAACAGAAGTGCAGAGGGAAGTTTATAGAAAAAAGTAAATAAACCAAAAATGAAAACCCCATCAAGGGACTGGTTAATCAAATTAAAATACAGCCATTGAATTAGTGTGCAGCCATTTAAAAGAATAAGGTGGATCTATATACACTGATAACAAAGAAAAATGAATACTGTATTGGTAAGTGAAAAAAAAGCCAAGTACAGAAGACCAAATAAAACCTGATCCCATTCATGACAGAAAAACATGTTAGCATAGTTACACCCCAAATCAAATGCTAAGTTAATACTACTTAGAATTTATTTTAAATGTTTGTATGTTATTTTTCCAACTAACAAATTGTTTTTTAAAACTTTTACAAGAAAAAATAAAGCTTCACAATTTTTTTTCAAAGACAAGAGAAAAAGCAGGGGCTTGCCAACTGAAGTTACAATACATACGAATGTTTGAAGCGGTCACTATGGCAATGTTTAGGTGACATGAAAGACGAGTTTATTAGAGAGTAGAAGACACACCAGGGGGCGTAAATTAGAAGGCTTTAGCAAAGTTTAAACGAAATGTAAACTGAGAAATTTTGTGCATAAAAGCAAAAATGATGAAATGAGTATCACAGGGAGACTATCATTAATACAATGTAACAGTAGGTAGCAGTGGGGTGGACAGATTATCTCAAAACAAGCTATGATGAGGCTGTCTATAGAGGGTTTGTTACTGACATCAGTTTGGGGTGTGATACAATAATTTTGTTTGATTTTTTTTTTCTAGACAGAGTCTCGGTCTATCACCCAGGCTGGAGTGCAGTTGTTCAATCTGGGCTCACTGCGACCTCTGCCTTCTGGGCTCAAGCAATCCTTCTGCCTCAGTCTCCTGAGTAGCTGGGACTGCAGGTGCATGCCACCACACTCAGTTAACTTTTGTATTTTATGTTGAGATGGGGTTTTGCCATGTTGCCTAGGCCGCTCTTGAACTCACGGACTCAAGTGATTGGCCCACCTCGACCTCCCAAAGTGCTAGGATTACAGGCCTGAGCCAACGGGCAGGCTCATTTTTGTTACTAATTGCTACTAATAATTTGTTACTGAAATACAAATGTTAACGTATCACTTGCCTGCTAGAAACATTTTAATGGCTATCCGTTGCAATTCTGTTTTTGGTTTTTTTTTTTGTTTTTTTTTTTTTTTTTGAGACGGAGTCTCACTGTGTCGCCCAGGCTGGAGTGCAGTGGCGCGATCTCGGCTCACTGTAAGCTCCGCCTCCCGGGTTTACGCCATTCTCCTGCCTCAGCCTCCGAGTAGCTGGGACTACAGGAGCCCGCCACCACGCCCGGCTAGTTTTTTGTATTTTTTAGTAGAGACGGGGTTTCACCGTGTTAGCCAAGATGGTCTCGATCTCCTGACCTCGTGATCCACCCGCTTCGGCCTCCCAAAGTGCTGGGATTACAGGCTTGAGCCACCGCGCCCGGCCCTGTTTTTGTTTTTGAGACAGTCGTGCTCTGTCTGGGCTGGAGTGCAGTGGCGCCATCTCAGTTCACTGCTACCTCCAGTTCCCGGGTTCAAGTGATTCTCCTGCCTCAGCCTCCCAAGTAGAAGGGATTACGGGCACGAGCCACCATGCCCAGATAATTTTTTGTATTTTTAGTAGAGACAGGGTTTCACCATATTAGCCAGGCTGGTCTCCAACTCCTGACCTCAAGTGATCCACCTGCCTCAGCCCTCCAAAGTGCTGGGATTACAGGCGTGAGTCACTGCACCCGGCCCTATTGCAATTTTGAATGACTTACTTGTTCTATAGTGATAGAATAAGAAACAGGGCTATAGACAGCCAATGGAAAACTATGCCTTACCTTTTTAACCATTAGGTTAAAGAGAAGAAAGGACTAAAAGTCATTGCGCTTTATTATTATCTGTTTATATATAATGAATAGTATGTAATTCATTCTGAGACCTTTAGAACAGTGGTCCTGAAAGGTTCACATCAGAATCACCTACAGGGCATTTTGAAAGTATCTATGCCTGAGTCCTGTTCACCTCCAGAAGTTCTCATTCGGTAGGTCTGGGGCAGAGTCCAAACAAAGGCGTTTTGGAAAAAGCTCCTTGGGTCATTCTGATGTGCATCGCCTATCTGACTTCTCAAATGATGAAATAAACATTAAAATAAGCCAAATGAAAACATTAATAATATAGAAGGCAAAGGTCTTGACACGAAGTCATCTGCTATCTTTCTTAGGATCAAACTCTACCGTCATAACTTTTACTTCAATGATCGCTACTAGCACCTGTCGCCAGGATACAGCTGCTGGGTTCAAACCAAAAGAGATGCCATTGTTTGTATCTGTTGGAATCATAGGAAAGCAGTACTAGTAATGCATTAGTGCTGTAGTCATAGGAAAGATTACATACTACTTACACAATAGCTGATTGATGAGCAAGAAATCTCTACAATTGTTGCTGTACAATTGTGAGTGGTGGTTTGAATTAAACAGTTTTGTAATTTGTACAGAAGTTTTCTATTGTCATAGTTAGCTTTCTTCCATACCTAAAAGATTTGAGTTTTTAAATGAATACTGTAAAAGCAAGATTTTTAAAAAAATTTTCTTGCACACTTCACCTGGAAAGATTATTTCTTAATATCTTAAAATATGCTCAAGAGATTCAGAAATACATAAGTTATTCTTGCTCTGAATTCTTTTCCTAACCAAATATTTAGAAATAAGTTCCTTTGTTATACACATCTTGACACTATTATATAAAGAACATTTCTGCTATTCTGTTATATCCAAAACAAAAGTTTTGGATAAGAGACAACTTTCACATACAAGCTAACCTTCCAGTTCATTTTTTGTGTATCAAAAAAAAAAAATGAGGTATCAGAGGTTATGTCTTTTTCTAACCTCTTATGAAATGAATCAGACACAATGGAGAAGTGTATAATGTACTACTTTGTACCCATTACCTAGTTTCAATTATCAGAACTTTGTCATTCCTGCTTCATACGGTCCTGTCCCTTTTTAACTGATGCATTTTAAAGCAAATCCTAGATGCTGTATTATTTTATTGATCCTTCACAGATAAGATTTTTTAACAGAGCCTCTTTATCATTATCACACATAATAATAACAAAAAATCCTTAATGCCTCACGCTCATTTCATAATTCACTTTCCCGTATTGTCTCTGAATGTATTTTTACACTAGTTTTCCCTCAAGGTTGTATCTTTTTGTTCCATATTGTGAAACGCTAAAATATTTTTGCCTGGAAAGTCCATTCTGTGTTCTTTTTTATTTAGAGATGGAGTCTTGCTCTGTTGCCCAGACTGGAGTGCAGTGTGAGTTGATCACAGTTCACTGCAGCCTCAAAAGTGATTCTCTTGCCTCAGCCTCCCCAGTAGCTATAGAACTACAGGCATGCACTACCACACCTGGCTAATTTTTTTTTTTTTTTTTGTAGAGACAAAGTCTTGCCATGTTGCCCAGGCTAAAAGTCAATGTCATATGTACTATGCAAATCTGAACATGTCACATTTCTTTAAAAGCTTCTCACTACGTTTTCTATGATGATCCCCCAAAATTCTTAACATGACATAAAATATCTTGCATGATTTGGCCCTTATTCAAATCCAAGGCCTCAGATATGACTGAGACTTCTCCTAGGCTCCACCATAATCCAAATTTTTCATAGTTTTTAAATCATTCCAATGAGATATGATGGATTAAAAGATCAGGAATGTGCCACTGGCTAAATGTAATGAAAAAGCAACCCACTGCATGAACCTTGATGGAATATCCTGATTCAAAGGAATAAAACTAGTCAAATTGGTTACAACAGGTATAACAGGCACAACTGGGAACATTTCAACATGAAATTACTTTTAGTGTTATAAATGTGGTTATGTAGGAGAATGTCCTTATTTTTAGGAGATGCAGGTCAAACTTTCAAATGATTCAGGAAGAAAAAGTACATGTGGGATGTATTTTATATACCTACGTATACATGTGTGTAAGATAGAGAGACAGAGGCACACATAAAGCAAATGTGCCAAAGTATTAACAACTGGTAACTCCAGATGAAGGTTAGACAGGTGTTCATTGCACAATCCTTTCTTGGATTTGTTCACTGTACAAATATTTCAGCTGGGCGCAGTGGCTCACGCCTGTAATCCCAGCACTTTGGGAAGCCGAGGCAGGCGGATCACCTGAGGTCAGGAGTTTGAGACCAGCCTGACCAACATGGTGAAACCCCATCTCTACTAAAAATACAAAAATTAGCCAGGCATGGTGGCAGGCACCTATAATCCCAGCTACTTGGGAGGCGGAGGCACGAAAATCACTTGAACCTGGGAGATGGAGGTTGCAGTGAGCCACAATCACATCACTTCACTCCAGCCCAAACAACAAAGTGAGACACCATCTAAAAAAAAAAAAAAGGTAAATATTTTAAGTTTTGCAGGTCATACAGTCCCTGTTGCAACTACTCAACTCTGCTGTTGTAGCAAAAAAAAAAGCAACCACAGACAATATGTAAATAAATACGCATGGTTATATTCCAATAAAACCATATTTACAAAAAAATATAATTTCTTAAGTCATGAAATTTTTTTGACTTTTAAAATGTAAAACCTTAGCTCACATGTAGAAATGATGATATAATTTGCAGGGACTATTGAAAAGAAAAAAACCATGGAGTCTCTTGTTTAAAAGTTATTAAGAATTTCAAAATAGTAACAGCAGAGCACTAAACCAAGCACAGGGCCTTTCTCAGGGAGGGTCCCTGTATGACTACAAAGCATGCATATCCACAAATCACACAGGCCATAGTTTACCAACTCGTGGCTTAGATTCTACTGAAGATGGTTCAAGATTCAGAGCAGAAATGACAGAGTTCAAATCTTCCTCCTACCACTTAATAGTTGTGTTCTCTGTCCCCTAGTATAAATAGTATGTATCTCACAGAGTTGTGAATGATTTACTATATATAAAATACTTAGAATGGTCGTGTGTGTGTGTATATCTCTTTTTTTTTTTTTTGAGACAGAGTCTCATTCTGTCACCCAGGCTACAGTGCAGTGGCGCAATCTCAGCTCGCTGCAACCTCCACCTCCCTGGTTCAAGCAATTCCCCCGCCTCAGCCTCCCAAGTACCTGGGATTACAGTCGCCTGCCCACCATGCCCAGCTAATTTTTTTTGTATTTTCAGTAGAGATGCGGTTTCACTATGTTGGCCAGACTGGTCTTGAACTTCTGACCTCAGACAATCCGCCTGCCTTGGCCTCCCAAAGTGCTGGGATTACTGGCGTGAGCCACTGCGCCCGGCCAGTCCTCGTATATATTTTTTACACATGCTAGCTATTATTATATTTTAGTAACAGTATTGACCAGGAAGCACCATGCCTCATACCTGTAATCCCAGCACTTTGGGAGGCCACAGTGGGTGAACATCTTGAGCTCAGGAGTTCAAGACCAGCCTGTGCAACAAGGTAAAACCTCACCTCTACCAAAAAACAAAAACAAAATACAAAAACAGTATTTTACGTAGCCAACATACTACATACATTATTTTTTGCTTTTCCTATGTTCTGATAAACAACCCAGGAAACAAAATCCTTGTTCATATAACATTGCATGTTTGTCCTGTCATTCCTTAGAAGATATTCCTAGATGTAAAAATGCTAAATCAAAATATATGTATTTTTTAAATTCTGAAATACCTTACTACTTTATCCTTCAAAAAAGCTCTATCAGGCCAAGCACGGTGGCTCACACCTGTACTCCCAGCACTTTGGGAGGCCAAGGCAGGTGGATCACTTGAGGTCAGGAATTCAAGATCAGCCTGGCCAACATGGGAACATAAAAATTAGCCAGGTGTGGTGGCACATGCCCGTAGTCCCAACTACTCAGGAGGCTAAGGCAGTAGATTGCTTGAACCCAGAAGGTAGAGGACACAGAGCCGAGGTCAAGCCTCTGCACTCCAGCCTGGGCGAGAGAACAAAACTCTGTCTCTAAATAAATAAATAAATAAATAAAAGTTACTAAATATTAGGTTGGTTTGTTACACAGCAATAGATAACCAGAATATGATTTAAGAGTAAACACTGATTTTCAGGATTATAGATCTCCAAATGGATCTGTGCTTTCAAAGATTACCTTAGAAAAACATGTTTATTCTAATGATCTGGGGACTGCCCAAAAGCGTCTTTTAAAATCACTCAAGGAGGCTGCGTGTGGTGGCTCGTGCCTGTAATCCCAGCACTCTGGGGAGGCCAAGGCAGGCAGATCACTTGAGCTCAGGTTTCGAGACCAGCCTGGGCAACATGGTGAAACCCCGTCACTACCAAAAAAAAAAAAAGTTAGCCAGGCATGGTGGCAGGCGCCTGCAGTCCCAGCTACTAGGGAGGCCGAGGTGGGAGAATTGCTTTAGCCCAGGAGGTGGAGGTTGTAGTGAGTGAAGATCGTGCCACTACACTCCAGCCTGGGTGACAGAGTAAGCCTCTGCCTCAAATAAATAAATAAATAAACAAACGAATAATAACTCAAGGAACCTTAGTTGCATTTTTTTCAAATATCTCATTCTGATTCAGGTGGTCCAGGGACAATAGAAAAAGACTGTCTTATATTTTTCAAGTTGTCTTATATTTTTAGTTTTGACTACTTATAGTCAACTAAAAAAATTTTAAGATCAGGTGTGGTGGTTCACGCCTATAATCCCACTTGGGGAGGCCAAGATGGGAGGATAGCTTCAGCCCAGGAGTTCAAGACCAGCCTGGGCAACATAGTGAGATTTCGTCTCTACAAAAAAGTTTAAAAATTAGCTAGGCACAATGACACACACCTGCAGTCCCAGCTATTCAAGAGGCTGTGGTGAGAGGATCGTTTGAGCCAAGAGGTCGAGGCTGCAGTAAGCTATGATTGTGCCACTGCATTCTAGCCCGAGTGATAGAGTGAGACCCTGTCTAAAAAAAAAGTTTTTAAGAGTTGATGAAGGTAGCAGGATATCAAACACATTTTTTAAACTTGCTATACAACTACAAGTATTATCTGAATAGTTGTTTGTCAAAATGTTTATGAAATTAAATATAATATTTCCGTAGAGTCCCCATATAAAAATACCCTGGTAGCTTGGACTAGTCAGAGTTTCTCAAGAATTATGACAACTACACATCAAGACTTAAAGATTTTGGACTGACTTAATTACTACATTGTGAAAGGAAATTTAAATAAGCCCTAGCAGCTGTCATAAGTTACTTACAGTTTTGTAATTCATCAATTGTACAATAACAGAAAAATTCCTAAAATAAAAATTATAGTATGTTATGTGAAAACGGAGAATGTATAACTATTTTAAGAAAGTACTTACTGGCAGTAAAAGCCTGCTGCCTATCTACTGTTTGCAAGACATCGTGCTCAAGAACAAAGGAATAAAAAGATACTGGAGGTCTCTGTCCCAAAGCGTTTACCATCTAAAAGGGAATATAAGATGGAATCACATCAGTTTTTAAAGTAAATTACACAAGGCTGCACAGCAATGCCAGCCCTACTTAACAACTCTACCTCGGTGTCTACTAGGTATCTCAAATTTAACATGTAAAAAATATAACTCTTGATTTTTTTTCCAAAAAAAACCTATTCTTCCCTTGCCTTCCTCTTTATCAATAAACAGAACCTCCATCCACCCAGTTGCTAAAGCCAAAAATGCTATTTTTTTATTCTTCTAATTCCCTATAAAAAAGTCAACAGCAACTCTTCTTGATTGTACCAAAAAATGTTCTCAGCTATCTCCCAAGTTGTCTCTCACATGGCCCAGCCTGATAACTAGTTTCCTACAATGGCTTCCTATGTAGTCTCTCTCCATTCACTCTTTCCCCACACAATCCATTATCCAACAGTAGTCAAAATATTTTTAAAACATAAACCTTATCTCCCACCACTGCTAAAAGCTTTCTAATTGCTTCCTATTGCACTAACCACAACATTCAAACTCATTACTACAGACGAATTATAATACCTAACATGACCTCATCCTTGCCTACCTCTGATCTTAATTCTTAACTATCCCTTCCTTTTGCGCACCCTGCTCCAACTACATTGGCCTTCCTTCTGTTCCTTGAAGATCAAGCTCCTTTCTCCCTGAGCCTTTAATCTATAAGCTTCTCCCCATAACCACCATCACCTGCTAGCCACCCTTTCCTACCCATAACTCCAGGGATCAAACCTTGCATTCCCAACAGGAAGACAGGCAACCATCATGGGTTTCCAGGTGGAGATGACACAATGCATCATCACCAATGAGTATTCGTGTCAAAGAAGTTTAAACTGTCTCCGCCCCAAGGAAACAATCAGAAAAATTCAGAAAGGGGGTCATTCTAAAAGATGATTGGTCTAAACTCTTCAGAAAAGCAACTAACATAAATTGTTAGTTAGCAAATTATCAATAACCTAGAGCAGTATTATGTCACAACAACTTCATAGAATATATGATGCAGTCTTTAACCATAGAACTTTCCTAGCTAGTTCTACTCTTTTCCCCTTTCTCACTACAACCATTGAGTAGTCCAAAAAAGAAAAGCCTTCCTAACAATATGAAAATTTTATAATATACTCTTAAATTAAAAATAGCAAAGCCACCAAAATTTGCACTATGATTATAAGGTCATATGCAAACTAATGAACACAGATTAGATCTTTGGCAAAATTACAAACAAGTGTTGAGTTGAGACTTTTGAGGATATTGGGATAGGGTGAGTATGTTTTGCATGTGGAATAGAGGTGAATTTTGGGGAGCCAGGGGGTGGACTGTGGTAGACAAAATAACCCCCCTCCCCCGCCCCCGGCAAGGATGTCAACATCTGAATCCTCAGAACTTGCAAATACGTTAGGTTACACGGCAAAAGGAAATTAAGGTTGCTATCATCTGACCTTGAGATTGGGAGATGATTCTGGAACATCAGTCCAACATTATCACCAGGGTCCTTATCAGTAAAAGAAGAGGACAGAAGAAGGAGTATCACAACCACTGCGGGCTTTGGAGATGGAAAGGGGCCATGAGCCAAGGAATATGGGCAGCCCTTTGAAATTGGAGAAGGCAAGGTATAAAACACTAAAATAAAGGATTCTTCCCCAGACCTTCCAGAAAAGAATGCAGCCCTGCCAACTGGTCTTTAATTTTAGCCCAGTGAGATCTGTATCAAAACTGTGATCTCCAGAACTGTAAGATCATTTTGTGTTGTTTTAGGTCACTAAGTTTGGGGTAATTTGCTATAACAGCAATAAAAAGCTACAGTCATCCATCATTTAACAAAGGCAATACCTTCTCGGAGGTGCACTGTTAGGGGATTTCTTCACTGTGCAAGCATCACAGACTGTAAGCCACCTTGACGGTATAGCCTATTACACACCTAGGGTACAAGGTATAGCCTATACGGTTCCTAGAATACAAACTTGTACAGTATGTTACTTTACTGAATACTGTAGGCAATTGTAACACAATGGTATTTGTGTTATCTAAACATATCTCGGCCGGATGCAGTGTCTCACTCCTGTAATCCTAGCACTTTGAGAAGCTGAGGCAGGTGGACAGCCTGAGCTCAGGAGTTCGAGACCAGCCTGGGCAACATGGCAAAATCTCATCTCTACCAAAAATACAAAAAGTTAGCCAGACATAGTGATGTGTACCTGTGTTCCCTGATACTCAGGAGAATGACGTGGAAGGATCACTTGAGCCTGGGAGGTGGAGGTTGCAGTGAGACAAGATAACACCATTGTACTCCAACTTGGGTGACAGAGTGAGACCCCATCTCAAAAAAAAGAAAAAGCAATGCATTCAATTTTATGTGCATCTGTATGTATATATACACACACAGAGATGCATATGTATGTACATGTCTAAAAGATCAGTCTACACTCCAGAAAAGTAATATAAAATTATTAAATTACCAATAATCCAGAAAAGCAGGGTATCAACATGTCCAAAACAGGACTCAGCAGTATCATGTCATAACAACTTAACAGAATATATGACACAATCTGTTGTTGACTGGAATATGACTGTATATATATACATACATGTATACGTATATGTATACAGTCATAATTATATATACGTATATATAGTCATATATAGGTACATATACATGTGTGTATATATATACGTGTGTGTGTGTGTATATGTATACACACACACAGTCATAATTATATTCCAATCAACAACAGACCACAAATACAACAGTGGTCCCATGGAATTATATATTTTTACTGTACCTTTTCTATGTTTAGGTATGTTTAGATACACAAATACCACTGTGCTAAAATTGCCTACACTATTCAGTACAATAACATGCCATACAGGTTTGTATCCTAGGACCCAGAGGCTATACCATATACCCTAGATGTGTAGTAGGCTATACCATCTAAGTTGTGTAAATATACCCTATGATGTCTACATGACAAAATCATGATGCATATCTCAGAAGGTATTCTGGTCATTAACATATAACTGCAATTAAACACACACACACACAAGAATACATTATACACTCACACAATGGGTAATATCTAAAAGTGATATTACCAAATGCTAGCAAGAATGTGGAGGAACAGGAACCCTCAAACATTCATTGTTGGCAGATTTATAAACAGTATAATCACTTTGGAATAATGCTTTGCAATTTCTTATAAACACGTTTATCCCTTGACACAGCAATTCAACTCCTAGGTATTTATCTTAAGAGAAATGAAAACCTACCATAAGAAAAGCTGTATAAGAATGTTCATAACAACTTTATTCACAATGGTCAAACAATGGAAGCAATTTATTCATCATCAGGAGAATGAATACATTATGGTACATTCACAAAGAAATACTACATAGCAGTAAGAAAGAACTAGTGACACTGGCCAGGTGCAGTGGCTCACGCTTGTAATCCCAGCACTTTGGGAGGCTGAGGTGGGTGAATCACTTGAGGTCAGGAGCTCGAGACCAGCCTGGCCAACATGATAAAACCCCATCTCCACTAAAAATACAAAAATTAGTTGGGTGTGGTGGGGTGTGCCTGTAATCCCAGTTATCCAGAAGGCTGAGGCAAGAGAAGAGCTTGAACCCAGGAGGCAGTAAGCCGAGATCGCACCACTGCACTCCAGCCTGGGTGAAAGAGCAACACTCCATCTCAAAAAAAAAAATGAACTAGTGACACACAGAAAAACATGGATGAATCTCATAGTCAAAATGCTAAGCAAAAGTACCAAACTGCTGAGAATAGTAATTGACATATAAACTGTAAGAATCTATTTATAATGTTTAACAACAGGCAAAATGAATCTAAGTTTAAAAAAAGCAGAACAGTGGTTGCCTTTGGGTGGTGGCGGAAGCATTCCGGGAAGATGGAAAACAGGCTGTATTGAGACAGAGGTGCCGGTGATGGGTAGTGTACAATTGTGCATTTCAATGTATGCAAGTTTTTATCGTGAAAAAAACTGAATACAAATTAATACTTTTTAATTTCTTTTCTTTGGGTGCTTGTACTTTAGGTTTCATATCTAAGAAACCATTGCCCAATTCAAGGTCACAAAGATTTAATCTTGCGTTTTCTCCTAAGAGCTTTATAGTTTTAGGTCTTCCATTTAGAACTATGATCCATTTTGGGTTAACTTTTGCCTATGGCATAAGAGAGAGTAAGTATAATAGAAACATAGATGAAACAAGAATGACACAACATTGGTATTTGCTTAAACTGGATAATGAGGGGTCACTAATATTATTCTGTTTAATTTGTATATATTTGAAATTTTCTATAATCAAAAAATTAAGTGCAAAATACCAGGACAGCAACAAATTCAGGTTAGAAAGGAAGATGAACAAGTATGAAAAGTATAGGTCCAAAACAGTCCATGGATGACTGCCAAATGTTCTCTAATGATTTGTTTCTGCCAAGATGATCTACCGGGATTTCTTATCTACAGATTATAGGGGAGGGAATGAGGGAATTTACTTGATAAAGAAGGGACACAATCTTCTAACATGATAAAGGACACAAAATAAATCCTACATAAGCTATGAAGCTTATTTGACGGATGTTTGATGCTATTAATTATTGTCACTTTTTTCTGATGTGATAATGGTGTGTAGTTATATAATTTTTTTTTTTTTTTTTTTTTTTTTTTGAGACGGAGTCTTGCTCTGTCGCCCGGGCTGGAGTGCAGTGACCGGATCTCGGCTCACTGCAAGCTCCGCCTCCCGGGTTCACGCCATTCTCCTGCCTCAGCCTCCCGAGTAGCTGGGACTACAGGCGCCGGCCACCTCGCCCGGCTAGTTTTTTGTATTTTTTAGTAGAGACGGGGTTTCACCGTGTTAGCCAGGATGGTCTCGATCTCCTGACCTCGTGATCCACCCGTCTCGGCCTCCCAAAGTGCTGGGATTACAGGCTTGAGCCACCGCGCCCGGCCTATATAATTTTTTTAAAGTGTATATATTTTCAGAGACATACACATACATACTGATGGAATTCTATACTCTGAGATTTGCTTCAAAAATCATATGGGGAGGCCAGGAGCAGTGGCTCACACCTGTAATCCCAGCACTTTGGGAGACCGAGGTAGGCGGATCACTTGAGGTCAGAAGTTCAAGACTATCCTGGCCAACATGGCAAAACCTCATCTGTATTAAAAATACAAAAATGAGCTGGGCATGGTGGTGCGTGCCTGTAATCCCAGCTACTCGGGGGGCTGAGGCAGGAGAATCACTTGAACCCGGGAGGCAGAGGTTGCAGTGAGCCGAGATTGCACCACTGCACTCCAGACTGGGTGACAGAGTGTGACCATGTCTCACTTAAAAAAAATAAAATAAATAAATATATATATACACACACACACACACACACACACACACATATACATGGGGAAACAAGGGGGTGGGGTTTAAAGATCATCATGCATTGATAACTGTTAAGTCAGGGTGAAAGGAATATGGAGGCTCAACATGTATTTTCTATTCTACCTATGCATTTGATTATAAATGTTCTACACTTCAAACCTTTTTCAGTAACAGCTATATTGAGATTTAATTCACAACATAAATTCACCATTTAAAAATACACTTTAGTGGGTTTTAGTATATTTAGTAGTTCTACAACCATTACCACTATCTAACTCCAGAAAATCTTCATCACTCCCAAAAGAAACCCCATATCCATTAGCAATCACTAATTGCATTTCCCTCACCCTCCAATCCCTAGAAATCACTAATCTATTTTGACCCTACAAATTTGCCTATTCTGGACATTTCATATAAAATTATATAATATGTGGCTTTTGTGTTTGGCTTATTTCATTTAGTAAAATGTTTCCAAGGTTCATCCATATTATAGCATCTAACAGTACCTCATTCCGTTTGACAGCTGAATACCTTCACTCTATTTGTATAATCTATATTTTATTTATCCATGTACGGACACAGATTGTTTTGGCTGTGAATAATGCTCCTATGAACATTCCTGTACAAAGTTTTGTGGGTATATACCTTCTTTTCTCTTGGGTATACACCTAGAAGTGGAATGGCTGGCTAGAACTCATATGGTAACTCTATGTTTAACTTTTTTTTTCCCCCCCGAGACGGAGTCTCACTCTGTCACCCAGGCTGGAGTGCAGTGGCGTGATCTTGGCTCACTGCAAGCTCTGCCTCCTGGGTTCATGCCATTCTCCTGCCTCAGCCGACTCCCAAGCAGCTGGGACTACAGGCGCGAGTCACCATGCCAATTTTATTTTATTTTTTTTTTTTTTTGTATTTTTAGTAGAGATGGGGTTTCACTATGTTTGCCAGGATGGTCTCGATCTCCTAACCTCATGATCCACCCGCCTAGGCCTCCCAAAGTGCTGAGATTACAGGCGTGAGCCACCGCGCCCGGCCTCTATGTTTAACTTCTTATCTTAGGAGCCACCAAACTCTTCCAAAGTGGCTCACCATTTTACATTCCCACTGGCAATGTGTAAGGTTTCTAACAGCTCCACATTCTTCCCAACACTGGTTATTATCTGTCTTTTCCAGTACAGCCATCCTAGTGGGTATGAAGTGGTATCTCATCATGGTTTCATTTGTATTTATATGCACTGCTGGTTAATGACATTGAGCATATTTTCATGTGCTTATTGACCATCTGGGCATGTTCTTTGAAGAAATACTTACTCAAATCCTTTGCCCATTCTTTAATTGGATTATTTGCCCTTCAAGTTGCAGAGCTTTATATTCTCTAATACAAATCCCTTAACAGGTATAATGTGCAAATATTTTCTCCCATTTTGTGCATGACTTTTAATGTTCTTACTGTGTCCTCTGAAGCATGAAAGTTTTTAAGTTTAATGAAATCCAATTTATCAATCTTTTCTTGGGTTGCTTGTACTTCAGATTTCATATCTAAGAAACCATTGCCTAATTCAAGGTCACAAAGATTTAATTCTACGTTTTCTTCTAAGAGCTTTATAGTTTTAGGTCTTCCATGTAGGCCTGTGATCCATTTTGAGTTAATTTTTGCCTATGGCATAAGATAGGGCTCCAGCTTCATACTTTTACGTGTGGATATTCAGTTGTCTTTGCACCATTTGTTGAAAAGACTATTCTTTCACACATTGAATTGTCTGGGTACCTCTGTTAAAACTGGCTCACCATAAATGTAAGGATTTGTTTCTAGACTCTCAATTCTATTTCACTGATCTATACGTTTATCCTTATGCCAGTACCACACCGTCTTCATTACAATCACTTTGTAGTAACTTTTGAAACTGGAAACTAAATCCTCCAACTTTGTTCTTTTTTAAGATTGTTTTGGCTGTTCTGGGTTACTTATATTTCCCCATGGATTTTAGGATCGGCTTGACAATTTCTTCAAAGAAACCAGTTGGAATTTTAATAGATTGTGTTTAGTTTGAATATCAATTTGGGGAGTATTGCCATCTTAACAATATTCAGCGTTCTGATCCATGAACATGGGATGCATTTCCATTTACTCAGGTCTTTAAGGTCTTTCGCTGGTGTTTTCAGTGTACTGTCTTCTAAGTACTTTCCTCTTTTTGATGCCACCGTAGACAGATTGGTTTTCTTTGCTAGTATACAGAAATACAAATAGTTTTTGTACATTGACCTTATACACTATATCCTAGATGAACTGACTAGTTATAACTGATCCTTGTGGATTCCTTAGCATTTTCTATATACCTTCATCCCTTGGTATCTAAAGGACATTGGTTCCAGGACTCCTCCTGTCAACCCCCTGCACTACCCACTAACACCAAAATCCACAGATGCTCAAGTCTGTATATAAAATGGCATTGTATTTGCAAATAACCTTCATATATGGTCTTACATACTTTAAATCATCTCTAGATTATTTCTAATACCTAATGCAATGTAAATGTTATATGTAAATAATTGTTATACTATTTTTTATTTGTACTTTAATTGTTATAGTTATTTCTTATTGTTTTTTTCCCAAAATATTTTCTTTTTTTTTTTTTTTTTTTTTTTTTGAGACGGAGTCTCGCTCTGTCGCCCAGGCTGGAGTGTAGTGGCGCAATCTCGGCTCACTGCAAGCTCCGCCTCCCGGGTTCACGCCATTCTCCTGCCTCAGCCTCCCGAGGAGCTGGGACTACAGGCGCCCGCCACTGCGCCCGGCTAATTTTTTTTTTTTCTATTTTTAGTAGAGACGGGGTTTCACCATGGTCTCGATCTCCTAACCTTGTGATCCGCCCGCCTCGGCCTCCCAAAGTGCTGGGATTACAGGCGTGAGCCACCGCGCCCGGCCTCCCAAAATATTTTCAATCCATGATTGACTGACTCACAAAAGTGGAACCCATAGATACAAAGGCTGATTGTATAAGACATATTATCTAAAAATATAGTTTTACTATTTCTTTTCCTATATGGATGCCTTTAATTTGTCTTTCCAGCCTAACTGCTCTGGCTCTATCCTCTCCTACAGTGTTGAACAGAAGGGGTGACAGGCTTCTTGCTCCTTATGTTAGGGGAAAGCTTTTTAGTCTTTCACCACTAAATATGATGTTAGCTGAGGGTGTTTTAAAGATGGCCGTTATCAAATTAGGATCAAGTTAGGAAATTTTCTATTCTTCGTTTTTTGAATAGTTTTATCATGAGAGTGGATTTTGTCAAATGCTTTTTCTGCATCTATTGAGATGACTGTGTTGTTTTAAACCTTTACCCTATTATTATAGTATATTGCATTAATTGATTTTTGTATATTAAATCAACTTTGCATTCCTGGGATAAATATGACTTGGTCATGGTATACAATCCTTTTTATATGGTGCTATATTCAGTTTGCTAGTACTTTTGTCAAAGATTTTTATATCTGCATTCATAAGGAATACTGGTCTATAGGGTTTGTTTGTTTGCTTTGTTTTTGATGGATTTGTTTCATTTTTTTTGAGATGAGGTCTCACTCTGTCACACAGGCTGAGTGCAGTGGCACGATCACAGCTCACCACAGCCTCAACTACCCAGGCTCAAGTGGTCCTCCCGCCTCAGCCTCCTGAGGAGCCGGGACTATAGGCGTGCACCATCACACACAATTAATTTTTAATTTTTTTATAGAAACAAGGTCTCACTATGTTGCCCAGACTAGTCTCGAACTCCTGGATGCAAGCAATCCTCCCACCATAGCCTCCCAAAGTACTGGGATTACAGGCATGAGCCGCCATGCTTGGCCTGGTTTTGTTTTTTTCTTTTTTGAGACAGGATCTTGTTCTGTCACCCAGGCTGTAGTGCGGTGGCACAAATATAGCTCCCTGTAGCCTTGACATTCTGGGCTCAAGCAAACCTCCCATCTCAGCCTCTCAAGTAGCTGGGATCACAGGCACATGCTATCACACTCAGCTACTTTTATTATTTATTTATTATTATTATTGTTATTATTATTTTGGTAGAGACAAAGTTTCTCTACTATGTTGCCCAGACTGAACCCCTGGGCTCAGGCAATCCTCCTGCCTCGGCCTCCCGAAGTGCTGGGAATATAGGCATAAGCCACTGTGCCCAGCTGGTCTGTAGGGTTTTTTGTGATATATCACCTGGCTTTGGTAGCAGGGTAACAATGGACTAATGATGAGGAATGTGGATGCCTTGGAAAGTGATGTCTCCTCTTCTATTTCTTAAAGGAGTGTGAAGGAATGTCATTAATTCATCTTTAAACACTTGGTAGAATTCACCAGTGAAGTCATCTTGGCTTGGACTTTTCTTTTTGGGAAACTTTCTGAATATCAATTCAATCTCTATTTTTTATAGTTCTGTTCAGATCTTCTATTTCTTGAGTCGGTTTCAGTAGTTTGTGTCTTTCTTGAAATATATTCATTTCTTCTAAGTTACTGTCATACAATTATCTGTAGTATTTCCTCATAATCCTTTTTATTTCTTCAAATGAATAGAGATGTGCCCTCTTTCACTCCTGAATGTAGTAATCTGAATCACTGCTCTTTTTGTCTTGGTCACTCTAAGGATTTGTCAATTTTGTTAGGCTTTTCAAAGAACCAACTTTTGGTTTCAATTATTTTTCTCGATTTTTCTCTTCTCTGTTTTCTCTTATTTCTGCTCTACCTTTTTTAGTTTCTTCCCTTTTGCTGCTTTGAGATTTGCTTACTCTTCTTTTTCTAGTTTGTTGGGGTAAAGATTAGGTTACTATTTTGAGATCTCTCTTTTTTTTTTTTAGACGGAGTCTCACTCTGTTGCCCAGGCTGAAGTGCAGTGGCGCACTCTTTGCTTACTGCAACCTCTGCCTCCCCCAAGTGATTCTCCTGCCTCAACCTCCTGAGTAGCTGGGATTACAGGTGTGCACCACCATGCCGATAATTTTTGTATTTTTAGTAGAGATGGGGTTTCACCATGTTGGTCAGGCTGGTCTCGATCTCCTGACCTCATGATCTGCCTGCCTCGGCCTCCTAAAGTGCTGGGATTACAGGCGTGAGCCATTGCGCCCAGCCTCTTTTTTTCTTTTTCTTTTTTAATATTGGCGTTTGCAGGTATAAATTTCTCTGTAAGCAGTGCTTGAGCTGTACCCCGTAAGTTTGGCACGTTCTATTTTTGTTTTCATTCATCTGAAAGCATTTCTTCATTTTGCTTGTGACTTCTTTGATCCACTGTTTACTTAGAAGTGTACTGCTAATTTCTACATATTTGTGAATTTTTCAGATTTCCTTGCTATTGATTTCAAATTTTATCCCCTTGTGGTCAGAAAACATTTTGTATGATTTCAATACTTTAAAATTTATTGAGGCTTGTTTAATGGCCTAACATCATAGTCTATGCTGAAGGAAACTTCATGTAAACTCAAGAAGAATGTGAATTCTGCTGCTGCTGTATGAAGTGTCCTATAGATAACTATTAAGTCTTCTTGGTTTATAGTGCTGTTCACATTTTCTGTTTCCTTATTAATCATCTGCCTAGTTGTTCCATTCATTATTGGAAGTATTTATATCTCAAACTATGATTGCTGAATTGTCTATTTCTGCCTGCAATGTTGTCAGTTTTTGTTTCGTGTATTTTGGAGCTCAACTAAGTGAATATATATTTATAGTCATTATGTCTTTGTTATGGATTGACCCTTTTATTTATACACACAACACACACACACACACACACGCACACACACACTTTTTTTTTTTTTTTTGAGACACAGTCTCACTGTCACCCAGGCTGGAGTGCAGTGGCACAATCTCAGTTCACTGCAACCTCCACCTCTCCCAGGCTCAAGTGATCCTCCCACCTGAGCCTCCTGAGTAGCTGGGACCACAGACATGTGCCACTACGCACACCTAACATTTTTTTGTATTTTGGGTAGAGACAGGGTTTCATCATGTTGCCCCGGCTGGTCTCGAACTCCTGAGCTCAAGCTATCTGCCCACCTCAGCCTCCCAAAGTGCTGGGATTACAGAAGTGAGCCACCACGCCCAGCCCTCTTACTATACTTGTCTGTAGTAATTTTTGTCTTCAAGTCTATTTTCTCTGCTATTAGCACAGCCACTCCACCTCTCTTCTGGGTACTGTTTGCATGGTTTGTCTTTTACTTTCAACCTATTTATGTCTTTAAATCTAAAGTATGTCTCTTCCTAAATACCATGTAGTTGAATCATCCCTGAAATTTTACATAATAAAAGTTTTAAATAAATAAGGCCAAAATACATAGAAAGACATACCCTCTTCTAAAATTGAAGAAGAAAGCACTGTAAAGACTAAATTTGTAAAACATGTAACAAGGGGAAATTTGTTCTCCCACACATCACAAAAGGGGTGTGCGATTCATTTTAAATCAATGAAGAATGAATTTTTTCAAAGGTGTTAGAACAAGTGGTTTTCACTAGGAAGAAAATAGATTATCTTCTACAACCAAAACTAAGACCCAGTTGCATTACATGAAACTTAAAATCACTATAAAATGACAGAAAACTATAATGGGTTAGGGAAGACTTTTCTAGGCAATAAACAAAAGCCAGCTTTTAAATTTCTATATGATAAAAGATACCATAAACAACGCAAATTTAACTGACACAATTTCTTAAATAATTTTTTTTAAAGAGACAGGGTCTTGCTCTGTTTTCCAGGGTGGAGTACAGTGGCATGATCATAGCACACTGTAACCTCAAACTCCAGGGCGTCGCAATCCTACTGCCTCAACCTCCTGGGTAGCTGGGACTACAGGCGTGGGCCACCACATTCACCACATTTGGCTACTTTTTGTTGTTGTTTTAATTTTTATAAAGACAGGGTCTCACTCTGTTGCCTAGGTTGATTTCAAACTCCTGGCCTTGAGTGATCCTCCCTCCTCAGCCTCCCAAACTGTTGAGATTATAGGCATAAACTACCACACCCAGCCTAACAAATGAAATTGAAGCCTTTGGCTTAACATACAGAGTAAACGAGTGAATTCCCTTCCAGGTCCACCATGTGAAAGTCCACCATTAAGAAAGTCAATTACTAGCAAAAGAAGTAACTATTTTTAAAAAGTCAACTCATCTATCAAAATGTCCAGTTGCGGATTTTTTAAAACATTTTTTAGGCTGGTCGAGGTGGTTCACGCCTGTAATCCCAGCACTATGGGAGGCCAAGGCCGGCGGATCACAAGGTCAGGAGTTCAAGACCAGCCTGGCCAATATGGTGAAACCCCATCTCTAGTAAAAAATTAGCCAGGCGTGGTGGTGGGCACCTGTAATCCCAGCTACTTGGGAGGCTGAGGCAGGAGAATCACCTGAACCCGGGAAGTGGAGGTTGCAGTGAGCGGAGATCGCACCACTGCACTCCAGCCTGGGCGACAGCGTGAGACTCCGTCTCAAAAAAAACAAAACAAAACACACACACACACACATTTTTAAAATGAGGATAAGTCCTACTTTACAAGCTTTTTTTTTTTTTTTTTTTTTAAGATTAAAATTAGAGACAAGGTCTCTATGTTGCCCAGGCTGGTCTCGAAGTCCTGGGCTCAAGTGAGCCTTCCACCTTGGCCTCCCAAAGTGCTAGGATTACAAATGTAAGCCATTGCACCCCACCTACAAGACTTTTTTTTTTTTTTTTTTTTTTTTTCAAGACTGACACTCACTCTGTCCCCCAGGCTGGAGTACAGCAACACCATCTTAGCTCAATGCAACCTCCACCTCCCAGGTTCAAGCGATTCTCCTGCCTCAGCCTCCCGAGTAGCTGGGATTACAGGTGCCCGCCACTACACCCCCCTAATTTTTTTGTATTTTTAGTAGAGATGGTTTTTCACCATGTTGGCCAGGCTGGTTTCAAACTCCTGACTGCAAGTGATCCACCCACCTCGGCCTCCCAAAGTGCTAAGATTACAGGTGTGAGCCACCACACCCAGTCAGGATTTCTGTATTTTGGTTCATAATAAAATTACTTTATAATTCCATTCTACTGCTTCTGAGATTAAAAAACACACACACACATTTCCCCTTAGCCCTTGCCCACTGTATTAACTGCCAGTTGCTAAAAGTTTATTCTAAAGATGGAAGGCAAAGGAAGGAGACAGGATTGGCACCAATCCAGACTTAATAGCAACACATAACTGAGGTGTATTTAGTACTCACATTTTATTACAATGTCTTTCACCCATTAAAACCTTTCACCTGGCTGGGCATGGTGACTCATACCTGTAATCCCAGCTACTCAGGAGGCTGAGGCAGGGGAACCTGAGTCCAGGAGTTGGAGACCACCCTGGATAGCAAAGTAAGACTCACTCTGTCAAACAAAATTCACCCACAAACACCTTTTTAAAAAAACAAGTGATTCTAAGTTACTGAACAAGAATCATATCTGAAATAGAATCTAGAAATGAAAAACCTTCAGGATGGTGTATGATAGACATTGTTAAACGATAAAAATAAATTATCAGATAAAAACTAAAGCATACTAAGGCTAAGGCCAATTTTTTTTTTCTTTTTTGAGAGAGAGAGAGAGAGTCTAGCTCTGTCACCCAGGCTCGAGTGCAGAGGTGTGAACATAGCTCACTGCAGCCTTGACCTCCCGCCTCAACAAATTCTTCTGCCTCAGCTTCCCGTGTAGCTGGAATCACAGGTGCACACCACTATGTCCAACTAATTGTTTTATTTTTGTAGAGACGGAGTCTCACTTTGTTGCCCAGGTTGGTCTCAAACTCCTGGCCTCAAGCGATCCTCTTGTCTCAGCCTCCCAAACTGCTGCGATTACAGGCATGAACCACTGCACCAGCCATAGTATTTTTATACTTGAACACTGCTCAGGACAAAAATCTCTCATAATTCAGAAAGATTTTTATTTATTGATTTATTTTACGTTTTATTTCAAACAGATATTCACTTCCTAAATAAAACAGAATACGTTTTGGGTTTTTGTTTGTTTGTTTGTTTTGAGACAGTCTCCCTCTGTTGCCCAGGCTGGAGTGCAGTGGCGCGACCTCAGCTCACTGCAGCCTCTGCCTCCCGGGTTCAAGCAGTTCTCATGCCTCATTCTTCCAAGTAGCTGGGATTACAGGTGCACACTACCACACCTGGCTAATTTTTGTATTTTCAGTAGAGATGGGGTTTTACCATGTTGGCCAGGCTGGTGTCAAACTCCTGACCTTAAGTGATCGGCCGGCCTCGGCCTCCCAAAGTGCTTGAATTACAGATGTGAGCCACAGTGTTCAGTCCAAGAGTATGTTTAAATAAAACAAAAGCAGTATTTTTACGGAGGTTTTGTAAAGTTTTAAAGACCTACTACATGCAACTACATACAATGTAGGGCCCAAACAAATTCAAACTTCAACATATTTTGGCCAAAATACAAAATTTCCACTCAAAAAAAAAGTATACTTAAGCACTTTACATTCCTGTAGATTTTTAGATGAACAAGGTTTTTAGATTTTAGATGAACAAGATTTTGACCTTTAAGCTGATTTTAAACTGGTATTTAAAAAACCAAAAAGGGAACCCAAAATTACACAACGAAATGAACCCTCCAATCCAAAACAAAAAAATGTTCACTGGGATGTAAAAGTAACCATTGACTATTCAAACTACAAAAGACAATGTTGCAACTGCAACATCCTTCTCCCTGTTTCAACCAGTCCCCTTGTATTCTCCTCATTGATTTAACAGGAAAATGAATGTTTAAAGCTCCAACAGTGATGAAATTTTCATCAGCAAGATGTGCCTTTTGCATTAATTCTACAGCACCAAGGCAGTTATGTGCACACATTAGACTTAAAAGCCGTAAGATTCATTTATGAATAAAAATAGGTATTAGTTTAAAGACAGCACAATAGATCAGGAGACAAGTGCAGCTGCCTTACTATCAAAAAACAAGCCCCAGACCTCACAAGTTTTTTCATTTTGATGCAAGTTTCACTATCACTCAACATACACAATACGCTCAAAAGTAAAGCTCTTCTTATACATACAACATGTGAACGAAGACTTCTGAAATATTCTTTTCAAATGCTACACAAGTCCTCATAGTAACAGGATTATGGAAAAAACATAAAAAATTAAGAATATGAATAATGAAACTTCTATTTCTTGGCAGTCTTCCCTCTATTGCAAATCTAATTTGTCCCCAAAATGTATATAAGATGTTGAATTTATTGAAATTGATATCTCTTCCCAATTTGCAGCTAACAATAATTGGAATATGGGAAACAACTCTTGAAAACCTCTAATATTTTAATTAACATAGAATTTATGTTACAATCGAGCTTAATAAAAGTTCACTATAATATTCCCTACAACTTTAATCAGTATCTTGCCCTCTCATTTTATATTCAATGATTCCTTTATTTCAAAAAGACATCACATGGTTTGTGACCAACCCCAGTAGCTAGAAGTATTTCCAAATCACTTCTCTCAACTTTAAAAAAAAAAATTTAATGTGAAACAAAGGGAGTTCAAAGCTACATCTTCTAAGAGAAAAATGCTGTGATTATTTCACTTAAAAATAAATAGCTGAGTCATAGTAACAAAATTTCACAAAAAGCTTTCTAAGGTGCACTTTAAAAATTACTCTACTTGCCACACTGTTCTGGAAATCAACCTGCACGCCTGTCCTAGCCAATCTATTTGTGTCTCTTGAGTCCTTCAATTATGCAGAACATCAAAGTTTCAAAAACGAATGGCAACAACAGCTATCGAAGGAAGTGGGTTTTGTTAAGTAAGCAATAGCCCTAAGCTCCAATAAAATTAACACCCCAAAATCATCAAAGGGCAAAGGCAAAAAGTGTTCTTAAATTTTTTCTAAGTATCAGTTCTTTAGTTTTACAATTCTTTTCCTTGCTTTTCACTGAAAGGAGAATAAGAAATCCAATTAACAGTGTTAAGGATGAGAACAGTTAGTTCCCAGGCAGAAGATGCAATTTACAATCCAGGTTTGGCCCAGACATCAGCGGGCACACACACGCCGACGTTCAGAGGAAGCTTTCAAGAAATGTCACTATCTAACGGAAGTATTAAGGCCTTACATTTGTAAGGACTGTGGCCAGCCCTGTAAAATGCAACCTAGAAAAAACTCCATTGTCCAAAACAACTCAAGAGTTTCCTACCATACTCCAAACAGAAAGAACCTGTGTCCTGGACGGCCACTCACATGGAAAGAAGGGCAGCCCATGTGAGTCGTAGTGCCCCCCTGTCAGCTCTGTGACAGATCCACTGGGAGCATCCGACTGTGATCCGGGCCCTCCAAGGCAGAGGCTGCTGGAAGAGGAACACACAGGCAATCTTCACGGCCCTCCTACTTCCGTTCTCAAAACAGAAATGCACTTTTCTCCTAGTCCTCCGCCCTCAGCCCAGTACCCCTCGACAGCTGCGCCCCCTTCAACCAGCGTAAGTGGAAAGAAAAGCAGGTAGTCACCAACTAGGGTCCATGGACCGCGGCTGGTCACAGCGCTTCCCCCCGCGATTCCCCCACGCACCCACCGCCGGCGCCCTCCGGAGAGTCGCTCTGGCCGGGGGCACCGCGAAGCAGAAGCCGGCGTCCCAGTTCGCCCCCTACTCCCTCCTCCCCGGGGAAGCGGGGCAGAAAAGCGCAAAGAGGAACTAAGTGAACTGCCAGAGGATGCCCTGAAAGCTCCCTCAAAGAGGGGGTGGGGAGGGGGTGGAAACCAAGAAGGGGCGGAAGGAAGGGGGAAGGAAGAGCAGCCAGAGGAGGAAGGGGGCGAGAGCGAGCGCCCGTGAAGGGGACGAGACTTCGGGAGCGCGGCTGCACCCCATTTCCCCCAGCGGGAGCGGGTGCGCCGGCCTTCGGGGCGCTCCGGCCCGGCAGAGGGCGAGGAAAGAAAAGAGGAGGCGACGTCCCCGTCCCCGTCCCCGCCACTTCCTCGCCCCTCGGGAAGGCTCGGTGGGGACTGCAGTGCCCTCGCAGGCTGGAAGCGGCGGCAACGGCCGCTCGCCCCGTCGGAAGGCGCGGACGGCGGGGCCTCCTCCCGGTGCGCGGGCCCGGCTTTCACGCCCCCAGCGCCGAGAAGGCAGCTCCGCGGTGACGCCGGGCGGCCGTGCCGGTTACCTGAAGCGGGGCGAGTCCTTCAGACACTCCTCGAAATCCACCGTCATCTTCATCCTGCCTCCGCCTCGCCTCGCCTCGCAGGCGGCGCTGGCAGAGCCGAGGGAGCCGAGGGGGCCGCGGGAGCGGCCGCGCTGGGGACGCAGACGGCTACGGCGGGCGCACGGCCGCGACTAGCGTTGCGCGGAGCTGCGGAGGGCGCCTAGCCCGCTGGTCATAGCAGCCGCGAAGACGGCTACGGCTCGTCAGGCCCCAGTCCGGCCCCTCTTCCTCCCGCCCCAAGTAGAGCGCTGGCCGCAGGGAAACGGCCGGGGAGTGACAGCAGCGGCCAGCCAGCCACGAACCTGGCGGCCAAGGGGCGGGGCATCCGACAGCACCGCCTGCGGGCGCCCGGGCAACGGGTCTGATCGACGGCAGCGCGAGCCAATGAGCATCCCGACCGTGGGCACCGCCTTGCCACAACCGCCCCCGAGGGCCAACCGGGATGCGCAGGCGTCGCTAGGCGGGACGTACCGGTTGCTGGGAGGCCGGCAGCTGAGGCTCCTTGGGAAGGAAGTCACGTGGCTGCGGCCGCGCTTCCCTCCGAGCCCCCGCCTCTTCTCCTGCTCCCCGAGCCCCGCCCTGCTGAGCTGCCAGCCCGGAGGAGCCGCCTCCTGCAGGTCTGAGGAAGGAAATTTGCTTTTCAAAGCAGATTGGCAGAAATCTGAAGAGGTTAGAGGCAGAAATTATAAAAGGAAGAGATAGGCTAAGCCACCTCTTCCTTTCAGTTTAGAGAAACTGAGGCCAGGAGAGGAGCGAGGATAACTTTAGTGATAAAATCCATCTTTCACGTATTGGTTCCATCCCTTCATAATTTGAAAATTGCTCCCATGTGCATCTTCTCATATAGCCACAGACCACTTCCTGAAGGAGCTGCCGTTTGGGTTGGACATAGATTTAGGCGGGTAGGGGAGGTAGGGTGCTTCGTGTGGAGGAACTCCTCTCAAAACTGCAGAAAGCACTCCGGCTTTACTGACACTACTCCCGGTGGTTTTCACCTGTTCTGCAGTGGTGGGGTTCTGAAGACCAGGCTCAGCATACTCACCTTGTAACACCTGCCCCTCTAATCCACTCTTTCTAGAAGCACTTTAAGATACTTATCATCTGATCCTACGGCAGGTATTTACCATACTCCTTGATTTTAAGATGCCATTGATTGTAAAAAGTACAAGGATGTCTTATATGTAATGAATAATTTTTAAGGCAACCTAAAAAGCATGGGCGTATCTATAAAAATGCATACGTAGGGTGTTCTAACAGCATAGTGGCTCTGAGTGAGAATCTGGAGGCAAACCTCCTGGATTTAGGTCCCAGCTTTCTCACTTTAAAATGAACATAACACCACAGATGTGATAAAGTTGTACGGTTAACACAGTGCCACATATCAATCATTCAGTAAATGTTGGCTATTGTAATTGTACCATTTGCCTCTTCAGTACTATAATCAAAGGGCTTAAGTCTAAGCTCTCTCACTTTCACTGTCTGAGGTTTTTGTTTGTCTCAGAAATAATTTCGTTCCATTCCCCAGGCTGGTCTCAAACTCGTGGCCTCAAGTGATCCTCCTGTCTCAGCCTCCCAAAATGCTGGGATTACAGGTGTGAGCCACGCACCTAGCCTTCTAAAGTCTTAATATAACTTTCTGACCATCTGGCTAAGTATGGCATGATGACATACTGTTTTTTATAACCCATCAAGAGATATCTTGATCTTTTTAGCATCTTTAGAAATTAACAGTATAGACAGGGCATGGTGGCTCACACCTGTAATCCCAGCACTTTGGAAGGCCGAGGTGAGCAGATCCCTTGCTCCAGGAGTTCCAGACGAGCCTGGGCAACATGGTGAACTCCTGTCTCTACAACTCTACAAAAAAATACAAAAATTAGCCAGGCACATGCCTATAGTCCCAGTTATAGTCCCAGTTACTCAGGAGGCTGAGGTGGGAGGGTCACTTAAGCCTAGGAAGTCAAGACCGCAGTGAGCCATGATTGTGCCACTGCACTCCAGCCTGGGTAGACAAAGCAAAACGCTGTATCAAACAAAAAAAAAAAAAAGAAAGGGAAAAAAAGAAAGGAAGGAAGGACAAAGAAAAATTAACAGTATAATTTTGAGGCATTTCAAAGAATATAGAAGCATTATATACATTTATTCTTTGCTTATACACTTGATTTCTTTTTTTAATTGTATATCCCTGGAATCTATACAGCTTTTCTTGTTAGCTAAAAACAGACTATTGACTGTTAAATATTCAGGGTCCTCAAGCACATCAGTGGTCAGGCCTAGCTTCCCCAACATTGTAACTTCAATGTCAGATTTACCAAGAGCGTTGGCAATCTCTGCTACATTTGGTTGCATTCCTGATGTGTGACAGCTAATCTGCATATACAATAACTTATTATTTTAATACTCCACCACAGTGTAGCCTTTTAGAAGATACCTAAAGTGACACTTTGGGGTTCAAATTAAAATTCAACTGCATGGCACCACAAAGGCAAATAACTAAGCTAATTATCAAGTGAACATCTTTCTGTGGATGGCTAAATTTGCATATACCCAGTTAGTGATAACACTGTCACAATTTTTTTTCCTTGCCCTGTGGTAAAGCAAGCATTTTGGGGTGTCAATTGTAAGATAGGTCCTAAATAAAGAAACATTAAAGTGGGATGGGGTGGGAGCAGTGGGTCTTAGAATAAAAGAAATACAATATTATTATCCTCAATTTTTTTTTTTTTTTTTTTTTTTTTTTTTTTTTTTTTTTTTTGGTGAGACAAACTTTTGCTCTACTGCCCAGGCTGGAGTGAAGTGGCACAATCTCGGCCCACTGCAACCTCCTCCTCCCAGGTTCAAGTGATTCTCCTGTCTCAGCCTCCTGAGTAGGTGGGATTATAGGCATGTGCCACCACATCTGGCTAATTTTTGTATTTTTAGTATAATAATGGAAACCAAGGTCCCAAGATATGAAAATAAATTGCCAGGTGACTCAGGCCAAACACAGGCTGCATGACGCCAGATCCTAACTGCTAACTGCCCTCCCTCCCCTTAAGAATTCTGCCTTTGCAGTTGTAACTCTGTCTGCCCGTGTAGCAATCTCCCTTTCATCTTCTCTGTAAAACACTGCTCTTATGCCACCCCCTCGGGAAGCTTTCTTGGCTGAAATACAAACCTCTCTATTCAACACACAGTAAAAGCTCCTTACTAGGCCCAGTCTGCACTCTAAAAGAATATAAAGTATCAAACCTTAAAAGTCTTCCAAATTTCTTCTCCCCAGACTTCTCAGTCCCTCTCTATGAACCCTCTGGAACCCTGGACAGCCATAGTTCTTCCTGAAAGCTGCTGATTTCCTCTGAGAACACTGTTGACCATACATCCTCTTGAGCAGAGGTTGTTCAATCTCTCCTCCCTGGTACTCCTTGGTCAGGATACACAGTCAGCAAGAGCCTTACACTGTCTTACTTTCCTTGTTGCTGTTATCCAACAATTTCTAGTAACTCCCTGACTTAGTCTGGCTAATTGCGTTGCAGATTATCTCAAGAAAAGGAAATTGCAATGAGGGTGACTGTGGGCACTACTGGAATTCACAAGGGCAGAAACTCAGGCAACTCTTAGAACTGGTTTTGTCTCTTGTCATCTGCATCCTCTTTCTTTCCTACTTGCCCAACCCCATCAACTTTCCTTTCTGCTTTCTTCTAGGTTCTGCTCCCCTGTGAACCTGGTTTGCATAGAATCTATCATTGCTACTGATTCCTCTAGAGATGCCCAGCAGGTAGTATAAAACAATGAAACTTTCCAGGTGTGAGCAGCATGGGGTGGTGGAGGCTATGACAAACAGAAAGCATGTGCCCTGTATCCTCAGTTCCAGTCAGTTCCTGCCATACCAGACCTCAGATTTAATGAGAGAAGCCAAACAGCCTGATTTTCATGTGAAATCTCCCTATTTTCAAATATTGACAACCCTTTCAAAATATTACAAAACATTGTACAGGTTATAAAAATAAGTTTCAGGGCCACTCTGCAACTTCTGCTAGATATTTCTTGACAATTATTATTATTTTTTTTTTTTCCTTTTTCTGAGACGCAGTTTCGCTCTTGTTGCCCAGGGTGGAGTTCAATGGCACAATCTCAGCTCACTGCAACCTCTGCCTCCTGGGTTCAGGAGATTCTCCTGTCTCAGCCTCCTGAGTAGCTAGGATTACAGGTGCATGCCACCATGCCCGATTAATTTTTGTATTTTTAGTAGAAACAGAGTTTCACCATGTTGGCCAGGCTGGTCTCGAACTCCTGACCTCAAGTGATCTGCCCGCCTCGGCCTCCCAAAGTGCTGGGGTTACAGGCGTGAGCCGCAGTGCCCAGCTGACAATTCTTTATACAGCCTTTCAACTTAGGCTCCTGGTGTTAATTGCTTCAATCTGTTTCCCAACTCCCAGATCCCAGGAGACAATTGCATTCGCCCAGCTCATCTTCTCATATCAGGCCACACAGGTAGTGGGTGCCTGGCAAGCCAGTAGAGGGATGGAAACATTCAAGCTAATCATTTCTACAAGGGTGGGGGCTGCAGGACGGCTGACTAGCACTCAAGGCAATTTCCCTGTAAGAAGATGCTGATGGCTCAGCCCCACAAAAGACAGCTATTTAATACTCACACTCATCCAGGACTTCGGCCCCTGACTCACAGTCCTGTACCCCAACTTCTACCATCAACTAAGGGACATCAACATTCACTCATTTTTCTTTCATTCAATAATATTCATTGAGCATTTATTCTGGCCAGACCTTATAATAGGCTCTGGGAGGCTGGGCACGGTGGCCCACACCTGTAATCCTAGCATTTTGGGAGGCCAAGGCAGGCAGATCACTTGTGGTCAGGAGTTCAAAACCAGTCTAGCCAACATGGTGAAACCCTGTCTCTACTAAAAATACAAAAATTACCCAGGCATGGTGGCACGTGCCTGTAATCCCAGCTACTTGGGAGGCTGAGGCAGGAGAATTGCTTGAACCAGGGAGGCGGAGGTTGCAGTGAGCTGAGACCATGCCATTGCACTCCAGCCTGGACGACAAGAGGGAAACTCCATCTCAAAAAAAAAAAAAATGACCAGGCGCGGTGGCTCACGCCTGTAGTCTCAGCACTTTGGGAGGCTGAGGCAGGCGGATCACCTGAGGCCAGGAGTTTAAGACCAGCCTCGCCAACATGGTGAAACCCTGTCTCTATTAAAAATACAAAATTAGCCAGGCATGGTGGCGCATGCCTATAATCCCAGGTACTTGGGAGACTGAGGCAAGAGAATCGCTTGAACCCAGGAAGTGGGGGTTGCAGTGAGCCGAGATTGCACCATTGCACTCCAGCCTGGGTAACAAGAGCTGTCTCTAAATAAATCTCTGTCTCTAAATAAATAAATAGGCTGTGAGACTTATAGGTGAAATAAATAATCTTTTACCCCTGCAACTCTCAGACTATGGTAAGTTCTGTGCCAGGAGTCTTTGAGTATTTACAGGGGCCTACTATAATCTGATAGTCATTTCTACTAAGGAAGGAAATTAGGGTTCTCATATCTCTGTAGATATGAACAGTCTTGAAAAAGTAAGATCCAAGAAAAGGCAAGTAATGTCTTTCAAAGGATCAAAAGACTTAGTCACAAGGAACTATTTTGACTGAAGCACAGAAGCAAAAGAAACACATGATCTTCAAGCATTGTAAATCGAGAATATGGCTTTAGAAAAGAAGAAATGAATTTCTGATACATACGCCATCTGTATCGGAAAGGATCGTACCATCAATACAAACATTACAAAGAACCTTGTACGCCATGCTAAGGACTGTGTATATTAAAGTGAAGGAAAGCCATTGGAAGAATTTAAGCATGGGAATGACATAATGTTATTTGTCTTTTAATAGAGAGTGGGACATTTTCAACTGATGCAATTGCAAGCAAGAGATGTTTAAGAAATAAAATTGAGGGCCAGGCGTGGTGGCTCACGCCTGTAATCCCAGCACTTTGGGAGGTCAAGGCGGGCAGATCACAAGCTCAGGGGATCGAGACCATCCTGGCTAACACGGTGAAACCCCATCTCTACTAAAAATACAAAAAATTAGCCAAGCGTGGTGGTGGGCACCTGTAGTCCAAGCTACTCGGGACGCTGAGGCAGGAGAATGGTGTGAACCCAAGAGGCGGAGCTTGCAGTGAGCCAAGATGGCGGCCACTGCACTCCAGCCTGGACGACAGAGCGAAACTCCGTCTCAAAAAGCTAAATAAAAATAAATAAATAACATTGAAGGAATCTGATGGCCAACCAAATGTGAGGAGGAGTTAAAAATAAAGACAACTCCTCAGATGACTCCAGGTTGCAGATCTGGGTGACTGGGTAATAGCTAGTGCTATTCATAGAAAGGGGAGAAATTTATCTCAAAATATGTCACTTCAGAAAGTCCTTAAATGTTCCCACCTTGTGCCATTGTCTCACCCAGAACATCCCATGCACAAGCTCAGCACAGATGTCTCTAGTTGTCTCATTCCCATATATTCACTTCATACTCACATTCCCACTCCCACCCCCACCCCAGTATTCCTTTTTTCTCCCAGGCTGTTGGTATCCACCCTGTCTCACCCTCCACCTCAGGGCAGTTTCATACCCACAGCTTGGGATCGATCCATACATTTTCCTTCTGCTTTCCCCTCTCCTAGTTACTGAGCAAGATTAGAAATAATTTCTATTTTAAAGCAGTAGGAAGCCATTTGAAAAATCTAAACAGAGGAATGATATCATCTAATTTGTGCTGGAGTGCAGTGGTGTGATCATAACTCACTGCAGCCTCGACCTCCCAGGCTCAAGTGATCCTCCGTCCTCAGCCTCCCGAGTAGTTGGAACTACAGGTGCTTGCCACACACCTGGCTAATATTTGTATGTTTTGTAGAGATGGGTCTCACTATTATTGCCAGGGCTGGTCTGGAACTCCGGAGCTCAAGGGATCCTCCCTGCCTCAGCCTCCCAAAGTACTGGGATTACAGGTATGAGCTGCTGTCCGTGGCCTGATTTGTATTTTAAGGGGGAATAGGTAGGCAAATCAGTGAAGGCTTTTAGGGAGACTCTATCACTGCATTCACCAGCACATGCTTAGGATTCTCAACTGTCTTTTTTTTTTTTTTTGAGATGGAGTTTTGCTCTTGTCGCCCAGGCTGGAGTCCAGTGGCGCAATCTTGGCTCACTGTAACCTCCGCCTCCTGGGTTCAAGTGATTCTTGTGTCTCAGCCTTCTGAGTAGCTAGGATTACAGGCGCCCACCACCACACCCAGCTAATTTTTGTATTTTAAGTAGAGATGGGGTTTCACCATGTTGGCCAGGCTGGTCTCGAATGCCTGACTTCAGGTGATCCACCCGCCTCAGCCTCCCAAAGTGCTGGGATTACAGGCGTGAGCCACTGCACCCGGCCGCAGCCGTCTTTGTATTATTTGTCTGTGACCAGATCCCTGGCCCGCTGGCACAACGGCTGTTCTCAAACCTTGCCACTCTCCTCAAGTCTCCCAGCAAATGTGCCCCACCCTACTCATGATTTGTAGACCACATTGAGTCTTCAAAAAGAAAATAAGAGTCATTAGGAACACTCTTCTGCCCCCAGCCCACATACTCATCTATGTTCACACTTTTCTCACTTCTTACCCACCTGTCTCAGAGGAAGGTGGCATCTCTTTCTGCCACTCCTGATCTGTGCTCTAGGGACTCCACCCCTTCTGTTCTTTTTGGAGAATGGCTCTATCAGTTATCCACTCTTTCTCTATGTCTTCAAACTCTCTACTGACCATTCTTCTCTCTTTGGAAAAAAGGGAAAGAAAATCATACACCATCTGTACCAGAAAGGATTATTTTTGTTGTAAGAGAAACGATGTGAGTTAATGAAAACAAAGGGTTCCTGTTGGGCTAGTTTCACCCAGAACCCAAATGGCTGGCTTTCCTTGAACCTTGAGAAGGATTTAGAACGGGGGCCTGTAAAGCCAGCAGCTCATTCCTGTCTGTCCTGTCTGTCCATCTGCACATCTGCAGCTTACTTCATCTGACTCTCCAGGCAGCAGCTCCCAACACTACCCAACTAACCAGAGAGGATGGGCTTTCTCTCTAGGCCCCAAATCTGAATTTCTTGGGGAAAGTATTGGCCCAGCTTGGATGCCGTACCCCCACCAAAGGCCAATCAACCATAGTTAAGGAGGCAGCTGTGTACAAACATGGCTCCTGAGAGTCTGCCCCTGTGACCTTGTAGTTGGGAAATCGCTTACCTAAGAAGAGGGACTTGTGAGTTAGAGAAATTCCCCCTGGCTATTGCCAAATTTCCTTCTGTTGCTTTATATCTAAGACTAAGAGCACCGTCTCCACTCCCTAGCTCCACAGTTTCTCCTCCCATTTATTCCAATATCCTCTGCATTCTGTTCTCCGCTCTCTCCAACACCCGTACTCCCTACCAACTGTTTCAGGAAGGTCACTTTCCAATAGCCAAACCCAAAGCACACTTTCAGTACTTGTTTTCCTGACGTCTCCTCAGCATTTGCCGCTGTTTCCAAGTCTTTCCACCTTGGAAACTCATGCCGCTTTCCTGCTTAAAATTCTTCAAGGCTTGGTCATTGCCTAAGCTATGATTTTTCAACTTTCCCCAATTGTGAAACCCTTTATTTAAAAGAAAAAGCATTTCACTGATGCCAACCATAAAGTAAGTAAAAGCAAAGTTGATTGAAACAGGAATGGGAGACCCAGAGCCTTGCCCACCTGGCCCCACTGCCCACCCCCAGACGACCCCTGTGTGGACTCCAAGGAGCACTCACAGTTCCACTGAGTATAGTTTGAAAACCACAGGTCTGTAGGACAAACACTGAATATCTAATTTCATAAATAAGGTCCCTTCAGTATCCAGCACCTGCCAACCTTTCCTGCCTTCTTTGCTCCGGTCTCTCTACTCCAAATAGGTTCATCCATCCATGAAGCAGTTGAATTCTCTCGCTTGTTTCAGCGTGCCTCTCTCTCACGCCCATCTGGGTACACGAGGTTTCCTCAGCCTGAATGGGCCTTCTCCCTTTTGTGGACCTGGTGAACTCCTCTTTATTATTTAAAATTTGGCTTAAATGGGATCTCCTCAGGTACTTTCCCATCACAGTGATGTGACTTTGGGACTCTGGCTGTTCCGTCACCCATTGTACATAACTGTTGGAACAGGGTTCAGTTCCGTATTACGATCTGAGATTTTTATGCCTGTATACTTGCCAGACCTTCTGCGCGGTGATGTTGTGTTCATTTCATCTTTGTAGCTCTAGAACCTAGCCCAGCACCTGATACTCTTAGCGTCTTAGTCAGTTTTATGTTGCTTATAACAAAATCCCTGAATCTGGGTAATTTGTAAAGGAAAGGATTTATTTCTTACAGTTATGGAGACTGAGAAGTCCAAGGTCTTCTCGGCAGGGGGGACCTTCATGCTGGTGGGGACTGTGCGGCGTCCCCAGGGTAGGGCAAGGGATCACATGGTGAGAGGCTGAGCGTGCTACTGCTTGCTCAGGTTTTTCTCCTCTTCTTTTTTTTTCATTTTCAAAGTGTATTTACTACTAATCATTTTTTGAGACAGGGTCTCACTCTGTCACCCAGGCTGGAGTGCAGTGGTGTGATCACAGCTCACTGCAGCCTCGACCTCCAGGGCTCAAGCTGTCGTTCCACCTAGGCCTCCGGAGTAGCTGGGACTATAGGTGCGCACCACCACACTCAGCTAATTTATTTATTTATTCATTTATTTATTTATGAGATGGAGTCTCACTCTGTTGCCCAGGATGGAGGGCAGTGGTACAATCTCAGCTCACTGCAACTTCCGCTTCCTGGGTTCAGGCGATTCTCTTGCGGCAGCCTCCCAAGTAGCTGGGACCACAGGTGTGCACCACCACACCAGGCTAATTTTGTACTTTTAGTAGAGATGAGGTTTCACACTGTTGACCAGGCTAGTCTCAAATTCCTGACTTCAAGTGATCCACTGCCTTGGCCTCCCAAAATGTTGGGATTACAGGCGTGAGCCACCACGCCTGGCTTCTGATTTTTTTGTAGAGACATGGTCTCCTTGTGTCACCCAGGCTGGTTTTTAACTACTGCTCTCAAACCGTCTCCCACCTCGACCTCCCAAAGTGTTGGGATCACAGGCATGAGCCACTGGGCTCAGCCTCTTTTCTTCCCCTTCTTAGAAAACCACCAGTTCTACTCTCTTGATTTAATCCATTAACCCATTAGTCCGTTAACCCATGAATTCATTCATGAGGGCAGAGCTCTCACTATCCAACCACCTCTTAAATGCCCTACCTTTCAGTACTACCGCACTGGGATTAAGTTTCCAGCGCATGAGATTTGGGGGACACAGTCAAACCATAGCACTAGGTGCCTAATAAATATTGAATAAATAGATATTTTCTTCTCCCAGTATGACTCTGCTTCTATAATTACTTGTGCACATGCGTATATTTACCTAGCAGATGATACCGACCTGTTAGGGTGGCTGTTAGGATAAGATACAGATAACAGGGCCTGATTCATCAGTGGTTTACGACCATATAACAGAACTGTCTGTATCATTTTCTGTGGTTATTGTTTGTTTGATTTAATATAGATGAGTGGGTCCTACCTCCTGAATCCGGTTTTCCAGGGGTGGGGCCTGGACGTGAGTCTCACAGATGACTCTGATGCCCAGCCTTCACAATTGAAACTCAGGTGCTTAGGCTCATTTTGTAACTCTAGGACCTAGCACAGAGACCAGGAACATAGTAGGTGTTCAATAAATATAGGTGGAGTTAAATTGAAAGATGTTTCCCACTTTCAAAATGGGACCATTTTTATATCTAACAAGCCAAGAGGTTGAGGTAAGAAGGTAGGTTGAGGCTAATGGGACCCAGACCACAATTCAATTGGGTTCCTTATTGCTGGATCTGTGTGCGAGTGAACTCTGCTGCTCCTGCTTCCTTCTACCCCTGCCCCGCTTCCTGCTTTTATTACATAGTAAGGAAAAAATGTACTCTACCCAGCTACAACCCCCAAACCCCAAAACACCCAGGTTTCTAAGAATTTGCTTCCTAATGTCTTGATTTGGCTGCAGCCTACCCTCTGGGAGCCCTTCTGAAAGTCTTCCTGTCTCATAACCATGACATTTAATTGACCCTCAAATCCTGTGAACTCTTTTCATGTGACAACTCTTCCATTTGTGCCCTCCTTCCAAACCCCAGGGACATTTCCTTGATTCAGGCCTTTATTCTTCCTTGCCTGGATTACTCCAAATGGCATCCAACTGGTCTCCCTGCCATAGTCTCACTCTCTCCAACTTAGCCTCTCTCTGCTACTAAAAACTACCTTAGGGCTGGGTGTGGTGGCTCACACCTGTAATCCCAGCACTGTGGGAGGCTGAGATGGGTGGATCACTTGAGGTCAGGAGTTCGAGACCAGCCTGGTCAATGTGGTGAAATCCCATCTCTACTAAAAGTACAAAAATTAGCCAGGCATGATCGTGGGTGCCTGTTATCCTAGCTACCTGGGCAGCTGAGGCAGGAGACTCACTTGAACCCAGGAGGCGGAGGTTGTAGTGAACGAGATCACACCACTGCACTCCAGCCTGGGTGACAGAGCAAGACTCTGTCTCAAAACAAAAAACAAAAAACAAAAAACTTAAAAGCCATTCTGGTCAGTCATTTCCAGACTCAAAATACTGTAGTATCTGTAGTGTCTTCCCATTGTTTCCAGCTCACAAGAGCAGGCGCTGGCCTTTCTCACCAACCACATCTTTAATCCTCTCACCGCCACCTCCAAAACTCTGATCGTACAAACCATTTCAGCCATGGCCTTCAACAAGCACCAGAAACCAACTCTGGCTAGTCTAAGCAGGAAAAGTATTCCTTGAAATGCTGCTAGGTGTCCATAGAAGCTTTATTAATAGTAGCCCCAAACTGGAAACAATCCACATGTCCATCAACAGGTAGAAGGATAAACAAATTGCAGAACAATACTCAGCAATTAAAAAGGTAACATGGGCAAATTCTAAAAATGTTACACTGAATGAAAGAAGCCAGACACAAGAGTATATACTGTATGATTCCATTTCTATAAAATACTGGAAAACACAAAACTCATCTATAGTGACAGTAAACATACCAGTGATTGTCTAGACAGGGGGTGGGGAAGGACTAACTACAGTAGGGTACAAGGGAACTTTTTGGGATGATGGGATTGATCTACATCTTGATTGTAGTGATAATTATACAAGTATAGACATTCATCAAAACCTATCAACTTACACATTTAAAATAGGTATATTTTAATTTGTAAACCATACCAGAGTAAATTTGATTATTTGTTTACTTATTTATTTGTATGTTTCAGAGACAAGGTCTCCCAATGTTGCCTAGGCTGGTCTGGAACTCCTGGGCTCAAGTGGTCCTTCCACTTCATCTTCCCAAAGTGCTGGGATTACAGGTGTGAGCCATGATGCTTGGCAAAAAAAAATTTTTTTTTTTTTTTGAGACGGAGTCTTTTTGTATTTTTAGTAGAGACAGGGTTTCACCGTGTTGGCGCCCTGACCTCATGATCAGCCCGCCCTGGCCTCCCAAAGTGCTGGGATTACAGGCGTGAACCACCGTGCCCAGCAAAATTTGATTTTTAAGAAATTACAAAAAGTCTATTAGGTAATTCCCAAGATCACCAGGAGGGTAGAGATCGAGGTTTGGGGTCCATGAAGACAGTGACAAGGCCTATACCCACCAACTAGAACTAGTCCAGTGAAGATAATATGCCTCTGCCACCCACTCCAGACATTACAGCCTGCACCATCATTAACCCAGGACACTGCCACCCTGAGCCATGCCACTGAGCCTGAGCCATGCCACTGAGCCTTGGGCATCAACATGCCTCTCCCATTGTTGCCGCTTCTGTTGGATTCTGTGCAACTGCTGCTCCTTCTGTTGTGGCTTGAGACCAAGTCTGGGGAGGGTGCTTTTCATTGACCAGCCCTAGGTCACAATCCTCCCTGTGTGTGAGGGCTGGGAGAGACAATGTCAGCTTCCTGTTTTGAAAGTGGCAGGTTGACTCTGCTGTCTAAGTGGAGGATTCCCCAGGAATTCAGGTGTTCAAAGCAGGATGATTGTATTAGTTTACTAGGGCTGCCATAACAAAATACCACAAACTAGGTGGCTTAAACAGCAGAAATGTATTTTCTCAAGGTTCAGGAGCTGAAAGGTGTTGGCAGGTTTGGTGTCTCCTGAGGCCTTTCCCCTGGGCTTGCAGATAGCTGCCTTCTCACTGTGTCTTCATGTGGCCTTTCCCTTTGTACATCCTTGGTGTATCTGCTCCTCTTCTTATGAGGACACTAGTCATGTTGGATTAGCGCACCACCCATTGACCTCATTGAAACCTGAATTCCCTCTTCAAAGGGATATCTCCAAATACTGTACCGTCACATTGGGGTTAGAACTTCAGCCTATGAATTTTGGCACAGTTCAGTCCCTAACAGTGACCAAAAAAGGATGCTAATGTTCATTACCCTGACCCTACCTACTGTATTAACTCTTTTCTCTCTTTTTTTTTTTTTTTTGAGACAGAGTCTCGTTCCATCACCCAAGTTGGAGTGCAGTGGTGTGATCTCGGCTCACGGCAGCCTCTGCCTTCCAGGTTTAAGCGATTTTCCTGTCTCAGCCTCCTGAGTAGCCGGGATTACAGGTGCCCACCACCATGCCCAGCTAATTATTTTGTGTATTTTCAGTACAGACAGGGTTTCACCATGTTGGCCACGCTGGTCTCGAACTTCTGACCTCAGGCGATCCACCCTCCTCGTCCTCCCAAAGTGCTGGGATTACAGGTGTGAGCCACCACACCCGGCCTCTACTCTATTTTCTTACGAGTACACAGCATTCCCTGTTTTGGGATCAGTGTTCCTCGGGTCTTCAGCAGGATCACTGCCACTGATTCTTCAAAATCCATTGCAATGTCTTCTTCTCCAGAAAACCTGCCTCTGGATTTGGGCTCCTTATTTGTTCTCTCCATACACTTTCTGTACCCTCCCCACCATAGCACTTACCAGTCTGTCCATCCATAGAGTGTGAGCTCAAGGGCGGGAAGTGACCCTTTTACTTGCATGTGCCAGAGTGTAGCACAGCGCCCGGCTCTTAGTGCACGTTCTACAAACGTATGTCGAAGCAGTTTCTCACCATTCCTCTTCGCACACTTTATGCTCAAGTAGTGACAAACTGCCTGTAGTTTCCAGGTGTACCATGTCGTTTCAAGGCTTTGGGGTCCCTTCATCCAACAAATGACCTTTTCCCCCTTTGCCACCCCCAAAAGCCTCTGTAAGTGCCTGTGTGTGTGCATGTGTGTGCCTCATACGCACAACCAGTGTTAGGAATGGAACATTACCTGCTCTGTTGAACCCCACCGTGAATTCCTCCTTGACTGCCTCTCCTTACCAACTCTTCAGAAATATCCACTGTCTTGAATTCGGTGTTTACTACTCCCTTCTTTTCTTTCTACTTTTATATGTATCCCTAAACACTCTATTATTTAGTTTTATTTTGGATCTTTATATAAGTGATACAATACTGTATATATTACCTGCAACTTTTTTTAAATGAAAAAATCGTGTGAGATTCACCTACTTTGTTTTTTGTTTGTTTTTGTTTTTGTTTTGTTTTGTTTTTTTGACATGGAGTCTCGCTCTGTCACCCAGGCTGGAGTGCGGTGGCGCAATCTCGGCTCACCGCAAGCTCCGCCTCCTGGGTTCATGCCATTCTTCTGCCTCAGCCTCCCGAGTAGCTGGGACTACAGGCGCCTGCCACCATGCCTGACTAATTTTTTGTATTTTTAGTAGAGACAGGGTTTCACCGTGTTAGCCAGGATGGTCTCGATCTCCTGACCTCGTGATCTGGCCACCTCAGCCTCCCAAAGTGCTAGGATTATAGGCGTGAGCCATTGTGCCCAGCCTGTTTGTTTTTTTGTGTTTTTTTTTTGAGATGGAGTCTTGCTCTGTCACCCAGGCTGGAGTGTAGTGGCATGATCTCAACTCACTGCAACCTCCACCTCCTGGATTTGAGCAATTTTCCTGCCTCAGCCTCCCAAGTAGCCGGGATTACAGGCACACACCGCCACCCCCAGCTAATTTTTGTATTTTTAGTAGAGATGGGGTTTCAAAATGTTGGCCAGGCTGGTCTTGAACTCCTGACCTCAAGTGATCCGCCCTCCTCGGCCTCCCGAAGTGCTGGGATTACAGGCGTGAGCCACCACGCCCAGCCAACCCATGTTGATCCTATAGTTCTACATCATTCATGTTCACTGCTCTGTGAGTATAATTTCTTGATCCATTCTCCTCTGGACATTTGAATTGTTTACAGTTCTTTGTTCTCAGAAACAATGCTGCTGTGAACATTCTTGTCCATACCTCCTAGCGCACATTTACCCAATATCTTCAGGGCCTGCGCCCAGGAGTAGAATTGCTGAGCCATGGGAGGATGTATGTCTTCAACTTTATAACAGGCAGCTTGTTTGCCAAGTGTTTTTGTTTTGATTTGGTTTGGGGTTTTTTGTTTGTTTTGTTTTTGTTTTTGTTTTGTTTTGTTTTGTTTGAGACGGAGTCTCACTCTGTTGCCAGGCTGGAGTGCAGTGGTGCCATCTCAGCTCGCTGCAACCTCCGCCTCCCGGGTTCAAGCAATTCTCCTGCCTCAGCCTCCTGACTAACTGGGACTACAGGCACGTGCCACCATGCTATCAGGGGAACCCGCCCCCGATAATTCAATGGGGATCCCTGACTTCCCGCAACACATGCCCAGCTAATTTTTGTATTTTTAGTAGAGACGGGGTTTCACCATGTTAGCCACGATGGTCTCGATCTCTTGACCTTGTGATCCACCTGCCTCGGCCTCCCAAAGTGCTGGGATTACAGGCATGAGCCACCGCGCCTGGCCTGTTGGTTGATTTTCAAGACAGAGTCTTGCTTTGTCGCCCAGGATAGAATACAATGGCTATCATAGCTCACTGCAGCCTTGAACTCTGGGCTCAAGCAATCCTGCATCAGCCTCCTGAGGAGCTGGGAGTGCAGATGCTCCAGCATGCCTGGCTAATTTTTTATTTTTTGTCGAGACACGGTCTTGCCATGTTGCCCAGACTGGTTTCAAACTCCAGGGCTCCATCCTCCAGCCTTGGTGTTAGGACTACAACAATCCTCCCAAAATGTTAGGATTACAGGCATGAGCCACTGCACCTAGTCAGGATACTCTTCTTTTTTTATGGTGTCTTTTGATAAATGGAAGTAATTAATTTTAATGTAGTCAAATCTATCTTTTCCTTTATGATTTGTGCTTCTTGTGCCTGAAGGAATTCTTTCATACCCTGAAGTTCTGAGGACATTCTTTTATATGTTCTTTAAAAGTTTTGTTTTACTCATGTAAGTCTTCAATCTCACATGTTATCAATTTCTGTCAATGGTATAAGAAAGATAACATTTTTTCTTTTCATTGTCAATATTCAATATAAAAAGATAACTTATTTTGTTTTTGAAACAAAGTCTCGCTGTGTCATCCAGGCTGGAGTGCAGTGATGCAATCACTGCCCACTGCAGCCTCTGCCTCCTGGGTTCAAGCAATTCTCCTGCCTCAGCCTCCCGAGTAGCTGGGACTACAGGCGCCGCCAGCATGCCTGGCTAATTTTGTATTTTTAGTAGAGATGGAGTTTCACCATGTTGGCCAGACTGGTCTCTCACTCCTGGCCTCAAGTGATCCACCTGCCATGGCCTCCCAAAGTGCTGAGATTACAGGTGTGAGTAACCACACCTGGCCAAAAGATAACACTTAAAAAAAAATTGATAATTAATTTTTTCTAATTCTGTGCATTGGAAAATCCATTCATGTCTATAGCTCTATTTCCTCTACAAGCTTATGAATTCTTTTTTGTATTGGTTTGGTCTTTTTTGAGACACAGCCTCACTCTGTCACCTGGGCTGAGTGCAGTGACACAATTGTGGCTCACTGCAGCCTCGGGCTTCTGGGCTCAGGCAATGCTGCTTCAGCCTCCTGAGTAGCTGGGTCTATAGGGATGCACCACCATGCCTGGCTAATTTTTTATTTTCTCTAGAGACAAGGTTTCACTATGTTGCACACTCTGGCTCCAACTCCTGGTTGTAAGTGATCCTCCCACCTTGGCCTCCCCAAGTGCTGGGATTACAGACATGAGCCACTGTGCCCGGCCATCATGAATTATTATTATTATTATTTTTTGAGATGGAGTCTCGCTCTGTTGCCCAGGCTGGAGTGCAGGCTGGAGCCACCATCTCGGCTCACTGCAAGCTTCGCCTCCCGGGTTCACGCCATTCTCCTGCCTCAGCCTCCCAAGTAGCTGGGACTACAGGCACCTACCACCATGCCTGGCTAATTTTTTTTAATTTTTGGTAGAGACGGGGGTTTCACTGTGTTAGCCGGGATGGTCTCGATCTCCCGACCTCGTGATCTGCCCGCCTCAGCCTCCCAAAGTGCTGGGATTACAGGCGTGAGCCACCGTGCCCGGCCCATGAATTCTTTAAAAGTAGGGACAGTGTGTTAGTTTTCAGTGTTTTCTCAATGCCTAGAATAGTTTCTTGCACTGCAAACATTCTATAAATATTGTTAAATTTGTTTCTATACTCTTAAGTTCCTAAATACCATAGACCACCTGAGCTAGAAGGAACCCAAAAGCATTATCTTGGTTTAGTGCCTTTATTCTACCGGTGAGGAAATGGAGGCCCTGTAAGAGTAAACGGTGCATTTGTGAGCTCACATGATTCGGTGCTGGGGCCAGGGCTCAGTGCACCGCTTCCTGTTTCTCCTCAAACTCCAGGCACTGAGTCCAGCTCCACTTACCCTGTTCACACAGTCCTGAAACAAAATCAGAGCTCCGTTACCAAGGACAAAGACAGGGGCTGGTGTCTGTTACAATGGCAATGGATTAATGCATTTAACCCTTACAAATCCAAAAGGGAAAGAAGGAAAAGCCCAAAAAGTAGTTATGTTAAAAAGTGGAAGAAATACAAATGGACAAAAAAAAAAAAATTGAATTCAAAAATCAAACACATGCAAGTTAGAAAGGTGCACCTCTTCGTCCCCTATCACATGGTCAAGATAGAAGAGAATGCCTTAGAAAATACTGCATGAGAATGTGCACTTCCTGAGAGCAGAGAGCAACTGTTTTTTCCACCATCATATCCCTATCATGTGGCATTGGGCCTGGCCAATAGTTAGGCTCAATTCATATTTAATATTTAATATACAACTAGCACACCTGCCAGATATGAGCTTTCCTTATTGCTGAGAAGTGAGCAAATCCAAATCCTCCAGCCCTCCTTCTCACACACACAGTCCATTAGGAAATGCCTGTTCTGAAAAAAAAGCCTGGCTTGCTGTGCTGCGCAGTTCTGAAAGTGCTGGTTCCGGAGAAGATAAGTTACCTTCAAAAACGAAACAGGAAACATCTAAGAGGAAACATTATGTAAGTATTGGTGAGACTCTGTGGATAGAGATTCTCATACACCCTATTGGTAGGATCATAGAACCTTTCTAGTTTGGCAATATATATCCAAATTTTAAATATGTTTATCTTTTGAATTTATCCTCAGAAAAGGACAGGACAAATGATAAGGATACACACGCGCACACACACACACACACACACACAAATATGGCTGTTTGTTGCAATGTTGTTTCTAGAGAAAAAAAAAGGATACATCCTTAATTTTCACTAATAGATGGGTTAAATGAATTACAGTATATCCATACAGTAGAATACCATGTAGAGCATGTTTAGTCCTAAAAAAAAAAAAAAGAAAAAAGGTGGAGGGGGAAGGAAGTCAATCCAGTGTTAGCAGTGACTATGTCTTTTGCTTTATTCCTTTTTTTAGGGTAAACAAGTAGATTGTTTTATAATCAGAAAAAAAAATTCCAATTGAAAAAAATATTTCAGACCTATTATTCCAAGAAAGGTGGACCCTGAAGAATTTCAATTTTTATTTATTTCTTTTAATCACTTGTATCGTGTATGTCTCCTGAATTTAAAAAAATTAAATAATAACAAAGTTAAAATGAAAGTTAAACAATGAAAAACTTATAAGGAGGAGAGTAAAAAGTTATAGTGAGAACCCAGGCTTTTTCATTTTTTAGACAAAGAAAAAAGTAAAATGCACTGTGATATTGTTGTAAGTAACTGAGAAAAGAGCTCATACCAGTTTGTCAGGAAAGACAAATATTTTCTTCAGTTCCAAGAGAAAATAATGTGCTCACTTCAGCAGCACATATACTAAAATTGGAATGACACAGAGAAGATTAGCAATTGTCTTTAAAATAAATAAAGAATTTTTAAAAATAAACTCAGAGGAAATTATAAGACTTAACTTCTGTTCCTACTACCTGTTAGCTGGCAAATATGCCCTTCCACTGGATCCTCACTTTCATGCTTAGTTCATGGCTTTGAAAGTGCTTACACAGGCCAGGCGTGGTGGCTCACACCTATACTCCCAGCACTCCCAGCCCTTTGGGAGGCAGGCGGATCACAAGGTCAGGAGATCGAGACCATCCTCACCAACATGGTGAAACCCCGTCTCTACTAAAATACAAAAATTAGCCGTGCACGGTGGCACGTACCTGCAGTCCCAGCTACTCGGGAGGCGAGACAGGGGAATTGCTTGAACCCGGAAGGCGGAGGTGGCAGTGAGCCCAGATGGTGCCACTGCACTCCAGCCTGGCAACAGAGCAAGACTCCGTCTCAAAAAAAAAAAAAAAAAAAGATAAAAGAAAGCGCTTCCACATAAGCATGCAATATTATCAAGGACATTTTGATATTTCCTTTGAGGAGGCACCAAATTACATACCTTATTTTAACTTTTTTTTTTTAATGTTGATATTCCTAAATACAAAAATGAAAAGGTTTAATGCAAATATTAGGGAGCTTTAGTTTTGTTGCTATTGTTTATTATTTTAAAATTGTAAGAGTTTGCACATAGTACAAAGGGGTCTGCAGTGACCAGTAATTGCCCTTCCCACTCTGCTGCCGATGCCTGGGGCACTCGTGTTTCTCTCCTTACCTGCCAAAAGTCACCTACCACCTTCAACATGAACATATACTGCCTTTCTTTTATCTGCCTTTTCCCTTGAACTGCCTCTTGGTGGAGGTGCTAGGGAAACATAAGCCAATAGAAATGAATTTGTCTATTTCTTCCTCTTCCCCCATCATGTGATCAAACTGGTACTGATCGATAAAGCCAAGCTGTTTACTTCTTTGCTGAAGTTAAAGCATTTCTTTAATTTTTGTAAACAATAGGAATGGAGCCAAATATGACCCTTACCAGAAAAGATCAGCTCCCTACCCCAAACTACCTCCTAAATATGGTTTGTAGATGCCTCATTCCTTAATCTCTTAAAATGACAGGAGATTGTTGTTGATGTCATATTTGTTTAAAAAACATGTGTGTTGAGGGGATGAATTTTACCAATTTATTAGTCCCTTTGTAGACACTGTCTATGTCATAGTACAAGTTTATATTACCATCATGACTTCAAAAAAAGTTTTTTAAAAAGAGGTTTTGTTTCACCAGAAAGAAGTATTCGTTTTTAAAATGTTCTAATGTTAACATTACTAATAGCCCTTTGCACCAAAACAAATGCTTGCCAAAATGCTACAAGTCCAAAACTACATATTCAAAATACAAGATGTGGCCAGGCACAGTGGCTCACACCTGTAATCCCAGCACTTTGGGAGGCTGAGGCAGGCGGATCACTTGAAGTCAGGAGTTCGAGACCAGCCTGACCAACATGGTGAAACCCTTCTCTACTGAAGATACAAAAATTAGCCGGCATGGTGGCAGGCACCTGTAATCCCAGCTACTCAGGAGGCTGAGGCAGGAGAATCACTTGAACCCAGGAGGCGAAGGTTGCAGTGAGCTGAGATTGCGCCATTGCACTCCAGCCTGGGTGACAGAGCAAGACTCTGTCTCAAAAAAAAAAAAAAAAAAAAAAGTGTGTGCTCTGGGTATGCAATAGGAAGAATGATGTTTTGAGTTAGTAAAAATAGCCAGAGTGAGGAATAAACTGTTAGAGAAATGGCAGAGTCCAGAAGTGCAAGGAGTTATCCACCCCCACCCTTGAGCCTCTGTCCCTCCAAGTGCACTGCTGTTCAGTGGACTGTGATTTCTACATGATTGGTCACAACATAGTTAATTCAAAGAACAGAAACTGTCCAGCTCCCCTGGTCCCAGCTCCCACTGCTCCGGATCCTCATGGTTTTGTCTCCTGGCTTTCTTAACTGCTCTCAGATAATTAGATTTGTTAGAGCAAAACTAACTGGTAGGCTAGTGCCAAGGGCATGCTGCCACTGACAAAGCGGGTGTGTAGCACTACTGCATTGGCTAAATTGCTACATACATGCAATTAGTCAGAGTCAACCCTTCCCTCCACCCATGGAACAGCTGACCTGCCAGGCAACTATCTGGCAAAGGAGTTCGGCAGAGATGACCAGTGGGCATGTGGGCCTCCAATCTTCTGGTGATCATACCAGCCCTACTTTCCTCCTCAGCGGATTCCATAATTGGCAACTAAAAGGGGAGCCTGGGTAGGCAGGGGCATTGCCCACTGAGCTGTCGGCAGCTTGTCGATGTGACTCTCGAACACAGCAGAGGTGGGTGGCACTATGGAGATAAGCAATTCACACCTCCCCATATTGCCTCCCACTCCCTAACTTGGAAACACAAGGTGCTCTGGGATCTGGAATCAGCCTCCCTCAGCTGTTGTGCTATGACTTATGCTTTGCCAAATGCTTCCTTAGGGCTGTCCCTTGAGGAGTGGTTAGGCTTTGCTTGTAACTCACTGTATATCACAGCAAGACATTTAGCCACACACCCAAACAGGGAGGATTTCCTACATCTAGAGTCATCGTCTTACAGAGCTATAAGAACTTCAAAGATCCTGGAAAGGACTCACCCAGGTTGGCACAACTAGCTTGCAGAACAAGAATTAGAGCAGGTCCCATGAAGCAGCATTTCTTAAACTTGGGAAACTGGGATCCAGAGGCAGGTATACATTTTACCTGATGAGCAATGAGTATAAAATATACATATGTGTGAGGATAAACATATGTGTGTATATATATATGTATATTTATCCTCAATTATATCTATAATATATCCTTCAATTGTGTGTGTGTATGTGTATATATATACACATACATATATATAGATAATTGAAACAGAGGTGTCACACACATTACTTACCCTTTCTAAATCCTAATCCTATGTTCCACTTTGTATTCTTGAGTGGGGGATTTTTTTTGTTTGTTTTTTGTTTTGAGACAGAGTTTCACTCTCGTTGCCGAGGCTGGAGTGCAATGACGTGGTCTCAGCTCACTGCAACCTCAGCCTCCTGGGTTCAAACAATTCTCCTGCCTCAGTCTCCTGAGTAGCTGGGATTACAGGCATGCGCCACCACACCTGGCTAATTTTGTATTTTTAGTAGAGACAGGGTTTCTCCATGTTGGTCAGGCTGGTCTTAAACTCCTGACCTCAGGTGATCCACCTGCCTCAGCCTCCCAAAGTGCTGGGATTACAGGCGTGAGCCACCACGCCCAGCCTCTTGTGGGGGATCGTTTAGCTGCTTTTGATCCACTAAATTGGTTGATGACCCATTAATGAGTCACAACCTTAAGTTTAAAAACCGCTGTACAGGGCTGGGCACAATGGCTCTTGTTTGTAATATGGCACTTTGGGAGGCCAAGGCGGGAGGATTGCTTGAGCACAGGAGTTGGAGACCAGTCTGGGAAACATAGTAAGACCTCATCTCTAAAAAATAAAATAAAATTAAGGCCAGGCGCTCAAGCCTGTAATCCCAGGACTTTGGGAGGTCGAGGTGGGCGGATCACGAGGTCAGGAGATCGAGACCATCTTGGCTAACATGGTGAAACCCCGTCTCTACTAAAAAAATACAAAAAATTAGCTGGGCGTGGTGGCGGGCGCCTGTAGTCCCAGCTACTCGGGAGGCTGAGGCAGGAGAATGGCGTGAACCCGGGAGGTAGAGCTTGCAGTGAGCTGAGATCACGCCACTGCACTCCAGCCTGGGAGACAGCGAGACTCTGTCTCAAAAAATAAAAATAAAAATAAATAAATAAATAAATAATAAAATTAAAATTGAATTAAAAAAAAAAGTACCATACAAGGCTGGGCTCAGTGGCTCACGCCTGTAATCCCAATGCTTTGGACGACTAAAGTGGGAGGATCGCTTGAGCCCAGGAGTCCAAGACCAGCCTGGGCAACATAGTGAAACCCTGTCTCTACAAAAAAAAATTAAAGAAAAGTAGCCAGGGCATGGTGGTGCTGGCCTGTGGTTCCAGCTACTCAGGAGGCTGAAGTGGAAGGATCTTGAGCACAAAGGGTCAAGGCTGCAGTGAGCCAAGATCGCACCACTGCACTCCAGCCTGGGGAACAGGGTGAGACCCTTTCTCAAAAAACAAACAGAAAACTTAAGGCCTATCAAGTTAATCCTTTTAATAAAATTCCAGCATCCCCCTGTTGCTGGTAATAATACTAGCTAACACTCACGCCATGCTTACAATGTACCAGGTACTCTTTTTTTTTTTTGAGATGAAGTTTTACTCTCGTTGCCCAGGCTGGAGTGCAATGGTGTGATCTCGGCTCACTGCAACCTCCACCTCCAGGGTTCAAGTGATTCTCCTGCCTCAGCCTCACGAGTAACTGGGATTGCAGGCGCATGCCACTCTGTCCGGCTAATTTTTGTATTTTCAGTAGAGACGGGGTTTCACACATGTTGGCCAGGATGGTCTCAATCTGACCATGTGATCCACCCGCCTCGGCCTCCCAAAGTGCTGGGATTACAGGTGTGAGCCACCACGCCCGGCCTGTCCATTCAATTTATCTGACAATAAATTATTTACTGAGCACTTACCCCATGCAAGGAGATGCAGCAGCCACGAAGACAAAGTCCCCGCCCTCGTGAGCTCATATTTTCCGAAGGGGGAGTATGGAGATAATAAACGATTAAATAATATGTCAAGTGGTGATAAGTGTTAACGAGAAAAGGCAGGGTTAGGTGGGCTGGACACGTGCCTATTTCATCGGGAGGCTGAGGATGGGCTCATGGAGGAAGTGACATCGCAGAGAGACCAAAGGAAGTATGAGACAGCCTTGTGGATTTCTGGGGGAGGAGTAGTCCAGAAAGAGAGAACAGCCGGTGCAAAGACCCTGAGTGGAAAGAATGCTTGGATGGTCCAGGAATGCAGTGTGGCTGGAGCACAGTAAGCCAAGGGCAACTGGAGAAAGTGAGATCCGCAAGATACCGGGGCCCAGATGGCTTAGGGCCTTGGAGGTCTCTTTGTCTTTTACCCTGTGGTGAGCTGGGGAGCCGCTGGAGGATTTTGAGCAGAAGCCTGATGTATTAGTTTTCTATTCCTGCTAGAACAAATTACCACTAATTTAGTGGCTTAAAACAACACAAATTTATTATCTTACAGTTCCGGAGGTCAGAAGTTATCTCACTGGGATGAAATCAGTATGTTGGCAGGGCTGCATTCCTCCTGGAGGCGCTAGGGCAGAGTCTGTTTCCCTGCCTCTTCCAGACTCTAAAGGTCCCCTTGCTCTATCTTCGAAGCCAGCAACATTGCCTTTCTCTGACTGTTTTTCTGTGGTCATGTCTCCCTCAGACCACACTCAGGAAAGGTTATCCTCTTTTAAGAATTCATGTGATTAGGTTGAACCCACCTGAATAATCCAGAATAATCTCCCTAGCTCAAGGTCCTTAATCATATCTGTTAAAAAAAAAAATTTTTTTTTTGAGATGGAGTCTCATTCTGTCACCAGGCTGGAGTGCAGTGGCATGATCTTGGCTCACCGCAACCTCCGCCTCCCAGGTTCAAGCAATTCTCCTGCCTCAGCCTCCCGAGTAGCTAGGATTACAGGCGTGCACCACCATGCCTGGCTAATTTTTGTACTTGTACTAGAGACAGGGTTTCACCATATTGGTCAGGCTGGTCTTGAACACCTGACCTTGTGATCCGCCCACCTCAGCCTCCCTAAGTGCTGGGATTACAGGTGTGAGCCACCACACCTGGCCTGTGAAATCTTTTTGGCCATGTAAGGCAACACATTCATAAGCCCCAGGGATTAGGACACGGCCATGTTTGGTGATGGGGAGGGAGTATTCCGCCTATAGCAAGTGACATAATCTGAAGAGTTTTAACAGGATCACCCTTGGCTGCTCTGTGGGGAATAAATTATAGGGGACAAGGGTGGAGGCAGGGAGACAGATACTTAGGAGACTACTGGCATAATCCAGGTTCTCAAGAGTTGATCAAAGCCCAGACCTGGGTGCCAGTAGAAGAAGTGGCAGGATATGATCAAGGTCTGGCCTTTTTCTGATGGTAGAACTGACAGGATTTGCTGAGGGACTGGATGTGGAGTGTGAGAGAAGAGGAGTCAAGGATAACTCCAAGACTGACCCTCCACCTGCTTATAGTACTTGACAGATGCCTCCTTTATTCAACTGTTCAACCGTCTTCCTTATCACACCGAAAGTTCTGACAGAGAAGACCCCAAATCTAGCTTCCTCGTTGTTGTATCCTCACATCTATGAGTGCACGGAACACAGCAAAACAATGCAGAGCTACTACTTATTGAGCCATTATTATACAGTAGGCACTTTATGTACTCTTATTTAATAATCAGAACAGCTGGCCAGGCACGGTGGCTCATACCTATAATCCCAGCACTTTGGGAGGCCGAGGCAGGTGGAGCTTGAGATTAGGAGTTCGAGACCAGCCTGACCAACATGGTGAAACCCCATCTCTAGTAAAGATATAAAAAACTAGCTGGGCATGATAGTGTGCACCTGTAATCCCAGCTACTCAGGGGGCTGAGGTGGGAGAATCGCTTGAACCTGGGAGCGGGAGGTTGCAGTGAGCTGAGATCATGCCATTGCACTCCAGCCTAGGCGACAGGTCAAGACTCTATCTCAAAAAAAAAAAAAAAAAATCAGAACAGCCTTATGAAGTAGTTACTATTATTATCCCCTCTTACTAACTGAGGATACTGAGGCCCAGAGAGATCAAATGACTTATAACAGTAAATAGAAGAACTGAGATTTAATCCATATTAAATAAATAAATTCATTCAAATTAAGCAAAAATTTGGGTTTATCTAAATATTCTGGCTGCATATGAAATGGGAGATGGGGAAAAGGATACAGATTTATAAACCTGTCAAAGTTTTAGTCATAGAAGAATCATGTCAGGAAATAGCAAAAGTTAGAGCCACTAACTCAGAATTGTCAAACTCTGTAGTCAGTCTTACCTGTGGTATGGTTGATGTCATGAGTGAAGCAGGCAGTCATTTCAGAAATGTTTTGTAACCACACTGGAGGCAAAGAAAAGAAAAACAGATGACATCAGAGAAACGATGCTGGTTCAGTGAAAAATGCCCAGACCTGATAGTGAAGAAGAGATTTTAGTCTCACTTTAGTCCCAACCACTTATTAGCCAATACATTTGAGGTATTGACTTCATCTCTCTGAGACCATCTCAACTCTAAAGGGAATATGATACTCTCTGTCTTATCTACCTCACGGACTCTTGGGAGAAACTAAATTTATTTGTTCCATCAATACAGAGCATCTATCATTTGCCTGGCATTGTTCTAGACACCAGAGTCATGTCATGAACAAAACAGACAAAAAAGAAAGAAGTTTATAGGACTTACAGTTCCACATAGTGGGGGAAACCTCACAATCTTGGCAGAAGATGAAAGGCATGTCTCACATGGCAACAGACAAGAGCAGAGGGCTTGTGCAGGGAAACTCCCCTTTTGAAAACCATCAGATCTCCTGAGACTTGTTCACTATCATGAGAACAGCATGGGAAATATCTGCCCCCATGATTCAATTAACAGACAAAATCCTCACCTCCGTGGAGTTTGCATTCTAGTGGAACGGGAGATTGACAAAAACAAGAATAAACAAAGAGAAAATTTCAAGAGTGATAAATGTTACAGTGAAAAATAAAACCGGGGAGGGGGTTATAGAGTAATCAAGGAGGAGGTAACACTGGACAGAAACCTAAGTAAACTGAGTGAGCAAGTGATAGTAATCTGTGGAAAGGGCAATCCAGGCAAAAGGGACAGAGTGCTTTAAGCTCCTGCGGTAGGAATGAGCTGGGGCTGTCTGAGGAATGGCAAAGAATGAGCATGGGGAAAGAGCAATGGATGATGCTGGAGACGCAGGTCAGGCCCTGATCATGTAGACCTTTGCTGGCCATGGTAGAGACCTTGGATTTTATGCATATCCCAGAAGATAATAGAAACACAAATATGCAAAGAGCAATACAAACAAATAGCAGATGAAAGAGGTGTAACATGGACTTAGGTGGCAATACTGGTGCACCTACTTCAAGAGCACAGGCTCCAGAGGCTGCCTGGGTTGGAATATCAGATGCACCAATACCTGGTGGAGACACTTTGGAAATGACCTGTGTGATACATGACTGTGTCCCCACCCAAATCTCAACTTGAATTCCCACTTGTTGTGGGAGGGACCCCCTGGGAGGTAACTGAATCGGGGGGCAGGTCTTTCTCGTGCTGTTCTCGTGATAGTGAATAAGTCCCAGGAGATCTGATGGTTTTAAAAAGGGGAGTTTCCCTGCACAAGCCCTCTTCTCTTGTCTGCTGCCATGTGAGATGTGCCTTTCATCTTCCGCCATGATTGTGAGGTCTCCCCAGCCACGTGGAACTGTAAGTCCAATAAACCTCTTTCTTTTGTATATTGCCCAGTCTTGGGTATGTCTTTATCAGCATTTTGAAAACAGACTAATACACTACATCATATCAAGTTTTCATTGTGTGGTTGTCCCTCATGTCCGCAGATGATTGGTTCCAAGACCTCCTGTGATACCAAAATCTGCAGATGTTCAAATTCCTGATGTAAAAAAAAAGGCATAGCACTGTATTTGCATATAACCTGTGTGCATCCTCCCATATACTTCACTTTTGTTTTCCAAGACAGGGTATCACTCTGTCACCCAGGCAGGAGTACAGTGGTGCAATCATGGCTCACTGCAGCCTCATCCTCCTGGGTTCAGGTGATCCTCCTGCCATGGCCTCCCAAAGCACTTGGATTACAGGCATGAGCCACCGTGCCTGGCTCCCATGTACTTTCAGTCATCTCGAGGGCGGAAGTTTAAGTAATCTTGAGATTACATATACTGCCTAATACAATGTGATGCTGTGTGAATAGTGGTTAGAGTGTATTGCTGAGGGAATAATGATAAGAACACATGTCTGCACATGTTTATTACAGATGTAATTTATTTTCCAAATATTTTTTACCCAAGGTTGGTTGAATCCATGGATGTGGAACCCAGGAATACAAAGGGCCAACTGCATTTGTTAATTTTCAGGGGAAATGATTACAGTCACAGTAAAACCTAATATATGTAGTGACATGGTGCTGCTACTGTGGCCAACTTCATGTCATAAAAAGGCATCCTCTGTTTTCAAAGGTGTAATGTGGTTCCATATCCATAAATTCACCCTATTTCCTATTTTCGTCAGTTCTCCTTTACTTTGACAATACTTAGTAAAATCTTATTGTTGCTGTTTGAATGTAAGAAGAAAATTAGAGTAATGTCTAACTGAAGCAAACCAAATTAAGAACAAAGCTATTCTAAACCCCAGCTGCCAACCGGCTATCCAGTCACCTACCTTAAATTGTTGTCTTGGAATTGAATAGCAGCCAAAACCAAATTATCTTCCAAGCTGGATTAAGATGCACACGGATAACAAAATGCTATTAAATAAGCCTTCCCGTATCAATAAATAGCTCGAAAGGAAAGAAGCAGATGAAAACTCCCTGGGAATTTATGAAAACTTGGCAGATATATTTGTCATTTGGGTTATGCAAGAAACTATCCTGATAAGAAGTACACTGAGAAAGTCCTTGTGTAGAGCATATTTTACCAGCATTTGAAAAATATATAAAAATGTTTTTGTTTTATTTTTAACCTTTCTACATCCAGGGACCCATTGCCTTTAAGAAGCTATTTTTGGTGATGGTACAATGTCCTGACACCTTTTACTGAGCAAAATGGACACATCTGTAGAAATTAACATTTGTATCTCCATGGACTGACATGTCAGTAAAAAATATAAAATATCAGCCGGGCGCAGTGGCTCAAGCCTGTAATCCCAGCACTTTGGGAGGCCGAGACGGGCGGATCATGAGGTCAGGAGATCGAGACCATCCTGGCTAACCCGGTGAAACCCTGTCTCTACTAAAAAATACAAAAAAACTAGCCGGGCGAGGGGGCGGGCACCTGTAGTCCCAGCTACTCGGGAGGCTGAGGCGGGAGAATGGCGTAAACCTGGGAGGCGGAGCTTGCAGTGAGCTGAGATCCAGCCACTGCACTCCAGCCTGGGCGACAGAGCAAGACTCCATCTCAAAAAAAAAAGAAAAAAAAAAAAAAAATATATATATATATATATATATATGTATATAAAATATCACCATGTTTCCCTGCTAAGCAGCATTTGGAAATAGAGGGCTCTTCAAACCAAACTATTCCAGTCCTCCCTGAGAGAGGATCCAAGTATCACTAATTTAGCACTGATCCCCATCACCTTTGAATACTGTAGGACCACAGCGTAGATAAACTCAGCTCAAAGTAAATGGAATAGAAGTTTCTGTGTTAGGCCAAATCCCATCTGTTAGCATCTACACATACCTTGCATCCTTGCATACCTTGACAGTCCAGCAAGTTTGCTTTTGTGTCCAGATCTAGAGAAAAGAGAGGAAGAGCAGCGCAGCTGGAATGTCTTCTTACCTCCAATCAAGAAAAAAAATCCAAGGCATTGGAATCTATGCAAACTTCATCTTGGCCCGTCCATTTACATCCAGCTGTAGATGAGCAACAGGGCTCCATCATTACAGATTGGAATCACATACTAATGCTTCACTAGTTACTGTACCTCAAGACTCGAGAATAATTAAACATTCAGCGTGTACCTTCCTATGAGTTAGAAAATATTGAAGAAAGATGTGATTAGTCCAGGGAAAGAGAGGACAGGTAGACATAATTTTATAATGCAGAGCAGCAGATGCGATATGGGAGAAAGAAGCGTAAAATAATAATAGGGATTCAAAGGAAGAAAATCACACACACAAAAAAAGCTTAATGTAGGAGGTGGAATTTGACCTAAAAGGCAGAAAATACCAGAATGTTAGAGAGTTGCTATTCAGAGAAAAGAAAAAGAAAGTAAGGAAACAAGACCTGTGTTAGGAAAAAAAAAAAAAAAGACAGCTGAGCTTCACGCGAACCCAGGGGACATATAGAGGGCAGAAAGAAATATGGCTTGGAAATATGCTTGTGGACCAGGGCCACAGCATGAAGGGACTATGGGCAAATTAAATTTTGATTTTATCCTGCAATCTATAGGGAACTACAAGTGGTAAAATTGGGAATATTTTCATGTATGATTACATTTGTTTTAAAAAGATAATCATATCCGGGAATATCCTGGATAATATCCAGGATGAGCGAGGGTGACAGAGAAGGGACTGAAAAAGACTAATTGGGGGGTGTGTAATAAAGGATCAAAGAAAGAGTAGACACTGAAAAGCTAGACAAGGACAGATTCAAGGGTCATTCTGATGGCAATATTGACAGAGCGTAGAAACCTATGAGATGTAGGCGTGAGGGCAAGAAGGGCACAGCAAAGACGACTTGGTGCCTGGCATGGGCGCCAGGAAGACACTCCTCCACAGTTGTGGCATTATTTGCTGGGGAAAGTTTGAGTTTAGTTTTGTACACATGGAGTTTAAACAACAGAATGTAAACTTAAGCCCTGTTTTTTCTCAGATACCATTTTGAAAAATTTTGCTTTGACGGCTGAGCTCCAAAATTAGCTCTGAGCTGTCTAGCTCTGTGCTCAAGTGTTTTGTTATGGGGCGTTGGAATATCGCCTTCCTACAAGACCTGCCATTTTACCGTCCAAAATGTCATTTAACAAAAAATAGGGGGTGGTGATTTAAAAATTTTTAGTAGCTTTTTCTTTTTTTTTTTTTTTGCCACCAGTAGTTATTTTAATTTGTATTATAACTAAAATTTGGATGCAATACCTATTGTTAATAAGATGTCTGAACAAAGAGCCACAAAGTTTGGGGTTCTAACAATATGTACCAAAGCCTCTGACTCTGAAAAAGATTTCAGTTGTTGTGCCATCTGCTTGGAAACTAATTAATGGTTTAAAAATAGATGAACTTTTGAAGGCAAATAACAGGAAAATAATGGAAAATATTAATATAGATCTCATAAACCTACAGCATAGAAAACAGTGATGTGTTTTAGGCATTGCTTTAAGGAAAAAACCAGGCTGAGAAGATGCCACTCTGAAATGCTTAACACTAGGCCGGGTGCGGTGGCTCACGCCTGCAGTCCCAGCACTTTGGGAGGTCGAGGTGGGCAGATCATGAGGTCAGGAGTTCGAGACCAGCCTGGCCGACATGGTGAAACCCCGTCTCTACCAGAAATACAAAAATTAGCTGGGCATGATGGTGGGCGCCTGTAATTCCAGCTACTCAGGAGGACGAGGCAGCTCGGAGAATTGCTTGAACCTGAGAGGAGGAGGTTGCAGTGAGCCAAGATTGCGCCACTGCACTCCAGCCTGGGCGACAGAGAAAGACTCCGTCTCGGAAAAAAAAAGAAAAAGAAATACTTAACATTATGTGCATAGTATAATATGCACAGCTTTAGTGCCTACAGAAGCATAGGGAAAAAATAACATGCACAGATAGGGAGGTAGCTGATTCAAAGAATAGGAAGGCAGGATTATTGGTTGGGTTCTTTCTCCTTCCTTTCCTTCCCTTCCTTCCTCCCTTCCTTCCTTCCTTCACTCTTTCCTTCTTTCTTTCTTTTCTTTGTTTCCCTCCCTCCCTCCCTCCCTCCTTTCCTCCCTTCCTTCCTTCTTTCTTTTCTTTCTTTCTTTCTCGGAGTTTCGCTCTGTCACCCAGGCTGGAATGCAGTGGTGTGATCTCTGCTCACTGCAAGCTCCGCCTCTCGGGTTCATGCCATTCTCCTGCCTCAGCCTCCCGAGTAGCTGGGACTACAGTTGCCCGCCAGCATTAGTAGAGATGGGGTTTCACCATGCTAGCCAGGATGATCTCGATCTCCTGACCTTGTGATCTGCCCGCCTCGGCCTCCCAAAGTGCTGGGATTACAGGCGTGAGCCACCGCGCCTGGCTTGGCTGGGTACTTTCATAGTTCTTTTTTCAAACTTATTACTGGTGATTAATTTTTAAACAGTATCTAGTAATGTGAGCACTTGTCCTATATATGAAGTGAAACTTCTCTTCCCATATCTATACAATTTCTAAAATATAAACATACAAATCCCAGCCCTATCTTGTCTATTCTCTCTCTGTCTTCATTTTCTTTTTTTCTTTTCTTTTCTTTTTTTTTTGTTGAGACTGTGTCTCACTGTGTCGCCCAGGCTGGAGTGCAGTGGCGCAATCTCAGCTCACCGCAACCTCCGCCTCCCGGGTTCAAGCGATTCTCATGTCTTAGCTTCCCAAGTAGCTGGTCTCAAACTCCTGGCCTCACGTAATCTGCCCGCCTCAGCCTTCCAAAGTGCTGGGATTTCAGGCATGAATCTGTACCGTGCCCAGCCTCTGTCTTCAGTTTCACAACTAAACTTTTAAAACAAGCTACCTATACATGCAGTATCCCTTTCCACACCTTCCACTCATTCCTCAGCCCCATGCAATGTGGCTTTCCACCCTCAAAAGGCCAACGAGCACACTCTCACTAAAATCATCAATGATCTAGGTGACCCTAGATCTAACGAAGTCTTTCTCATGTTAGCTCTATTGTTTTGGGGATTAAATGAACTAATTCATGTAATACACTTAGTAGAGTATCTGAAATGTTCAAGATATGTTCTGAACTTATATCTTGTATTGTCTATCCACATCTTCTGAATATAGGTAAATCCAGCAAGTGGATCTTTTTGTCATTTAAAAAAATTGAACTAGGCTGCGCATGGTAGTTCATGCCTATAATACCAGCACTTTGGGAGGCTGAGGCAGGAAGTTCACTTGAGGTCAGGAGTTTGAGACCAGCCTGGCCAACATGGTGAGACATTGTCTCCACAAAAAATTTTAGAAAATTAGGCGTGGTGGTGTGCACCTGTGGTCCCAACTACTTTGGAGGTTGAGGCAGGAGGATTACCTGAGCCTGGGAGGTTAAGGCTGCAATGAGCTGTGACTGCACCACTGCATTCTAGGCTGGGAGACAGAGGGAGACCTTGAAAAAGAAAGAGAGAGAGAGAAGGGAGGAAAGGAAGGAAGGAAGGGAAGGAAGGAAGGAAGGAAGGAAGGAAGGAAGGAAGGAAGGAGGGAGGGAGGGAGGGAGGGAGGGAGGGAGGGAAGGAAGGAAGGAGGGAGGGAGGGAGGGAGGGAAGGAAGGGAGAAGGAGGAGGAAAGGAGGGAAGGAAGGAAGGGAGAGAGGAAGGAAGGAAGGAAGGAAGGAAGGAAGGAAGGAAGGAAGGAAGGAAGGAAGGAAGGGAGAGAAGGAAGGAAGGGAGAGAAGGAGAGAAGAAAAGTCGACTGGGTGCTGTGGCTCAAGCTTGTAATCCCAGCACTTTGGGAGGCTGAGGTGGGTGGATCACTTAAGGTCAGGAGTTCAAGGCCAATATGGCAAAACCCCGTTTCTACTAAAAATACAAAAATTAGCCAGGCGTCTTGGTGCATGCCTGTAATCCCAGCTACTCAGGAGGCTGAGGCAGGAGAATCACTTGAACTTGGGAGACACAGGTTGCAGTGAGCCGAGATTGTACCACTGCACTTCAGGCTGGGCAACAGAGTGAGACTCTGTCTCAAAAAAAAAAAAAAAAAAAAAAAAAAAAAAAAAAAAAAAAGGGCCCTGGGGGAGTGGCTCATACTTGTAATCCCAGGACTTTGGGAGGCCGAGGTGGGCAGATCACTTGAGGACAGGAGTTCAAGACCAGCCTGGCCAACTTGGTGAAATGTACCCTGTTTCTACTAAAAATGTAAAAAAAATTAGCTGGGCATGGTGGCAGCCACCTGTAATCCCAGCTACTTGGGAGGCTAAGGCAGCAGAATAGCTCAAACTCAGGAAGCAGAGGTTGTAGTGAGCCGAGATCACACCATTGCAATCCAGCCTGAGCAACAAGAGCAAAACTCCATCTCAAACAAACCAACAAACAACAACAAAGTCATCACATTATTACTCACTTGCATTTACATAAAAAATCTAGAAGATCTCTAAAAGAAGAATATACCCTTCTATTACCCTTCTAATTTTTTAAATTAACAAATAAAAATTATATATTTATGGTGTATACACACGTTTTTGATATATGTGTATACATCGTGGAATAGTTAAATCAAACTAACACATCCATCACCTCATATACTTATTTTTTCATTCATTCTGAGAACATTTAAAACCTGCTCTTTCGGCAATTTTCAAGTACATAAAACACTATTATTAATTTTTTTTTTTCTTTTTTTAGAGACAGGGTCTCACTCTGTCCCCCAGGCTGGAGTGCAGTGGCACAATCATAGCTCACTTCAGCCTTGACCTCCTAGGCTCAAGCAATCCTCCCGCTTCAGCCTCCCGGGTAGCTGGAACTACAAGCATGTACCACCACACCCAACTCATCTTATTTTTTATTTTTTAGAGACAGGGTCTCACCATGTTACTTAAGCTGGTCTTGAACTCTTGGCCTCAAGTGATCCTCCTACCTCGGCCTTCCAAAGTACTGGGATTACAGGGGTGAACCACTGCACCCAGCCAAAACACTGTTATTAACTATAGTCACCATATTTAACAATAGATTGCCTAAAGTTATTCCTTCATCTAACTGAAACTTTATGCCCTTTGACCAACATATTTCCAACCCCAAACCCCAGCCACTGGCAACCATCATTCTATTCTTTTTTTTGACGGAGTGTCGCTCTGTCACCCAGGCTTTCTTTTTTTTTTTTTTTTGAGACGGAGTCTCGCTCTGTCGCCCAGGCTGGAGTGCAGTGGCGCAATCTCAGCTCACTGCAAGCAAGCTCCGCCTCCTGGGTTCCCGCCATTCTCCAGCCTCAGCCTCCAGAGTAGCTGGGACTACAGGTGTCCACCACCTCGCCTGGCTAATTTTTTTTGTATTTTTAGTAGAGATGGGGTTTCACCATGTTAGCCAGGATGGTCTCGATCTCCTGATCTCGTGATCTGCCCACCTTGGCCTCCCAAAGTGCTGGGATTACAGGCCTGAGCCACCGCGTCTGGCCCATTCTGCTCTTCTGAGTTTTACTTTTTTAGATTCCACACATAAGTGAGGTCATGCAGTATTTGTATTTCTGTGCCTGGCTTATTTCACTTAATATATGTCCTCCAGATTCATCCACGTTCTTGCAAATGACAGCATTTCTTTTTTAAGTCTGAATAATATTCCACTGTGTATATACACATTTTCTTTATACATTCAACTGTTGGTGGACACTTACATCTCTTCCACATGCCAGTTTCATTTGCGTTGGATATATACCCAGAAATGGAATTGCTGGATCATACAGTAGTTCTATTTTTAATTATTTGAGGAACCTTCATATGGCTACCCATAATGGTTGTACCAATTTATATTCCCCAAACAGTTTACAAGGGTTCTCTTCTCTGTACATCCTCATCAACATTTATCTCTTATTTTTAATTCTTTAGAAAACTCTCATCAACATATATAATATTATTTTTCTGGAGTCTGGGCAAAAAAGAAAACTAAATGTTCAAAGTACAGTTCTCAAAATTCATTCAAGAGAAAGAAAACAAGCCACAGACTGGGAGAATATATTTGCAAAAGATTTATATGATAAAGGACTGTTATCCAAAATATACAAAGAACTCTTCAAGCTTAACAATAATAAAACAACCAGCTGGGCATGGTGGCTCACGCTTGTGATCCCAGCACTGTGGGAGGTGTGAAGATTGCTTAAGCCCAGGAGTTGGAGACCAGCCTGGGTAACATAGTGAGACCTTGGCTCTACAAAAAAAAAAAAAAAAAAATCTAAAAATTGGCTGGGCGTGGTGGCTCACATTTGTAGTCCCAATACTTTGGGAGGCTGAGGTGGGAGGATTGCTTGAGCTCAGGAGTTCGAGACCAGCCTGGACAACATGGTGAAACCCCATCTCTACGAGAAAAACAGAAATTAGCCAAGCACAGTGGTGCATGCTTGTAGTTCCAGCTACTTGGGAGGCTAAGGTGGGAGGATTGCTTGAGTCTTGAGGCTGAGCCTGTGCAGTGAGCCGTGATTGTGCCACTGCACTCCAGCCTGGGTCACAGAGCAAGACTCCATCTCAAAAAAAAAAAAAAAGACTAGAAAGCTGGGCGTAGTGGCTCATACCTGTAATCCCAGCACTTTGGAAGGCTGTCGCAGAAGGATCACCTGAAGCTAGGAGCTCAAGACCAGCCTGGGTAACCTAGCAACACCCCCTCTCTACAAACTGTTTTAAAATTAGCTAGGCATGGTGGCACATCCCTATAGTCTTAGCCACTTGGGAGGCTGAGGTGCGAGGATCAATTGAGTCCAGGAGTTGTAGGATGCAGTGAGTTGTAATTGTGCCACTGTACTCCAGCGTGGGCAACCAAGCAAGACTCTGCCTCTTAAAAAAATGTTTTTTACGAAGTGTGATGGCTTGACTAAGGTACCTACAGTAGTGACTGACGATGGTGAGAGATTTAGAGACATGATGAAGGGACGGACTGGCTTTGAGTATTTGAGAGGAAAAAATGAATCAAGGTAGACAATGTGGTGCTAAAGTATTGATTTTGGGAGAATGTTTGGAGTGGGGGATAGAGCTATTAAGAATAGTTTGGAGGGCCCGGGCATGGTGGCTCACACCTGTAATCTCAGCACTTTGGGAGGCCGAGGCAGGAGGATTGCCTGAGGTCAGGAGTTCGAGACCAGTTTGGCCAACATGCTGAAACCCCATCCCTACTAAAAAATACAAAAAAATTAGCTGGGCATGGTGGCACGCACCTGTAATCCCAGCTAGTCGGGAGGCTGAGGCAGGGGAATTGCTTGAACCAGGGAGATGGGGGTTGCAGTGAGTCAAGATCCTGCCACTGCACTCCAGCCTAGGCAACAGAGCAAGACTCTGTCTCAAAAAAAAAAAAAAAAAAAAAAAAAAGGATAGTTTGGAGGAAAAATAACTCAGTTTTGAACTTGATGTTTATGATATATGTAAGACATGTAGCAATAGACATCGTGATTCTTCTGTTCTCCCTCTTTTATATATAATTTGCTTTTTGTCACAGTGATTATATACCTTTGTTCTAAGAACCATTTTTTTAATTTACCTTTTCAATGTGTATTCCCCAGCAAAATTCCTGAGCACATACTTGGTGCTTAATAAATATTTAATAATGTTCTAAAAAACAAATATCTTTTCCTCTCAACTTTACACATTATCAATGTGTCCTCATCTAGTTCATAAAATTTCAGACTCTAGGTCTACAGAACAATGTTTGAAGCTTAGAATAATAGACTATTATTCTGGGTTCAATTCACTTAGTAATCTGGTCAGTTCCAACCTCCTCTCAGGCCTGTTTTTAAGAGTCCTAGATTGGATTATATACTTTGTGGTTTATCATGAAAAACTAACACTCAAAAGCTAGGCATAGGGCCAGGCGCAGTGGCTCACGCCTGTAATCCCAGGACTTTGGGAGGCCAAGGTGGGCAGATCACAAGATCAGGAGATCAAAACCATCTTGGCTAACACGGTGAAAGCCTGTCTCTACTAAAAATACAAAAAAAGAAAAAAAAAAGTTAGCCGGGCGTGGTGGCGGGCGCCTGTAGTCCCAGCTACTTAGGAGGCTGAGGCAGGAGAATGGCGTGAACCCGGGAGGCACAGCTTGCAGTGAGCTGAGATTGTGCCATTGCATTCCAGCCTGGGCGACAGAATGAGACTCTGTATCAAAAAAAAAAAAAAAAAAAAAAAAAGGCTGGGCATTGGCCGGGCGCGGTGGCTCACACCTGTAATCCCAGCACTTTGGGAGGCTGATCACTTGAGGCCAGAAGTTCAAGACCAGCCTGGCCAACATGGCGAAATGCCATCTCTACTAAAAATACAAAAAAGTAGCTGGACATGGCGGTGCGTGCTTGTAGTCCCAGCTACGTGGGAGGCTTGAGGTGGGAGGATCACTTGAACCTGGGAGGCAGAGGTTGCAGTGAGCTGAAATCACACCATTGTGCTCTAGCCTGGGCGACAGAGCGAGACTCTGTTCTCAACAAAAAAAAAAAAAAAAAAAAAAAAAAAAAAGCTGGGTGCAGCTGTGTGTACTTGTAGTCCCAGTTCCTGGGGAGGCTGAGGTGGGAGAATCACTTGAAACCAGGAGTTGAGTCCAGCCTGGGCAACACAGTGAGCCTCTGTCTCTAAAATACACACAAAGACTCAGACACTCCTACTTGGGGAAGCAGGAACCAGTTTGCTTTTCAAAGTTAGCAGTGAACCAAAGCACAGTTCCTAAGACAGTTTCAAGCTAAAGCAGGACTTCCATATTGTGGTTCTGAGCCAGCCTTTCCTTCCCCAGCCCCTTGTCGCCCAGTAAATCAACTTAGGGATTATTAAAACAGCAGCACAAGCTTAAATGGCAACAATCCACAAATCTGCTTCAACTTCTGAAACCCAACATTTGTACTAGGCTTTTGTGTTAAAAAAAATCATCTGAGGCCGAGATGGGCGGATCACGAGGTCAGGAGATCGAGACCATCCTGGCTAACACGGTGAAACCCCGTCTCTACTAAAAACACAAAAAACTAGCCGGGCGAAGTGGCGGGCGCCTGTAGTCCCCGCTACTCGGGAGGCTGAGGCAGGAGAATGGCGTAAACCCGGGAGGCGGAGCTTGCAGTGAGCTGAGATCCGGCCACTGCACTCCAGCCCGGGCGACAGAGCAAGACTCCGTCTCAAAAAAAAAAAAAAAAAAAAAAAAATCATTTGACATTTCTGATTTTTGTGAGAACGATCTTGCTTAGTAAAAATTTTGAGGTAGGTGACTAGAGACATTGTATTAGTGTGTTCTCACACTGCTATAAATAACTACCTGAGACTGGGTAATTTATGAAGAAAACAGGTTGAATTAACTCACAGTTCCACAGGCTTAACATGAAACATGACTGGGAGGCCTCAGGAAACTTACAATCATGGTGGAAGGCAAAGGGGAAGTAGGCACATCTTCACATGACGGCAGGAGACAGAGAGAAAGGAGTAAGTGCTACACAATTTTAAACAACTAACTCTCCTGAGAACTCACTCCTTATCACAAGAATAGCAAGGGGGAAATCTACCCCCACGATCCAATCACCTCCTACTGGGTCCCTCCTGCAACAATGGGGATTACAATTCAATGTGATATTTGGGTGGGGACAGAGTCAAACCATATCAGAGATCTTATTTTGGTATTAAGAAAATCCATATAAAATTGATAAATAGTAGTGTCTTGTTAGCCTACCCTTCTCAGTCTCACCTACCAGAGAGGCCTCCTGAGAATGGCTGCAGAGGGCGAGTGTCTTCTTACTCCTTCCTTATTCTTGCAAAGCAGTGCTCTCTCGCTCTTCTCTGCACACCTAAGCTTGAAACTCTTTAAAGCCAGGGAAATAATCTTATGTTCGTATTTCCCGATTTAGCTTGGCACAATGCCCTACGATCAAGTGCTTGCTTATTTTTCAATTGGGAGTGTCTTTTACATAGAAGATAAAAATACAGAATTCTGACGCTAAGTAACTGCTTACATAGGGATACTTCCGAGACCAAGGAGCCTAACTAAAGAATGTAAACGTTGCTTCCTATGTTCATTAGCTCTATTATTGGTCACACTTTTTCAGACAGAACCATTTTATTAGAACAAGGCTTCTATTCAGAAAAAGCTGCTTAGAATCCTCTTTGCTTAATAAGTGAGGTCAAATGATATTAAGATGTAAAAAATGCGCCTGCAGGATCCTCTTCTATTTCTAGTCAACACTGTCATCAATCCACACACAACTAAACAGATAGGAACAATTTATAGGCGTTATCTTCCAATTGCAACAATTCCCATTGGTAATAGAACTGAAATGCTAACCACTTGGCAGACTTCACTGAAAAAAAATTCAGGTTGGGCAGTTGGGATAAAATCATGACTAAACACTTGCCAAATCCACCCTCACTTACCTACTCGCAGCATTACCTCCCCCAAATAGTTCCTCAAATAAAAAACCAGATGAGTCAAATCCCAAAACCACTTTGCTGGAGTAACCAAGTTTGGGGGTATGAGCCACAGACCAGAGACACTTGTTATCTGCTCTTCTATTTTCTTGATGGGTAGCAGATGTGCTCTTGCCAACCAGCTATGCAAGGAGTTGATAGTGAGTACAAGACATTCCAGAAAACTGCTTGAGCAGCAGGTCTTTGGAATGACGGTTCTATCAGTACAAAACCACTGCAGCTTATAACCAACCACAACTACAGATTCATCTGTCCTGAATATATATTTTGCAGTTTCTTGCATAACCTACCAAAAATTAAAACCTTATGTTTGGCAAGTTGTATCCAATCCATCAATCCTCTGTGGTTATTGCTACCATGTCTTCCTTCTTTCACTGATAAACCATTCTCTTCCTTTTTTAGGAGAAAGTCCAAGTTTGATATATTAGAGACCCTGGCCTATTGCCCTACTTGGGATGTTATTTGATGGGCAAAGTGGGGTGGCTATAGTGAAATACGTTTGAAAAAGGTAAAACTAAGTTTTAAATCGTTTCCTATAAGCAGGACTGCTCAGACTCTTTATTATAATAATGTACATAAGTTTCCAAGGGGTAGGGGAATAAAGTACATAGTATGTGCAAAGCTTATTTCTCATACCATTTTCATGGAACACTTTGTGGGATAAGGGTTTGATGGAACACACTGGGAAGTCCTGGGTTAGGTACATGTTGGTTTTTATAGGCGGGCATGGTCCTTGACTTGTTAAGACGTATTCTATGAAAAAAATCATGTTATGAGCTTGAAACAGTCTGCTAAGAAATAAACTTGCAAAACACAACCAAATGACATGCATTCATCTCCAGCCACTGGCTATTTGTGCTTTTGAGCGATTTGTCCTAGATGGCACACAAACTGCAAACAAAATTAAATTATTTCCATTTTTTCAGATTTTAAAAAATCCCAGAAGCTCAAACACCTGAAAAATGCTACTCCTAAAGCATACAATTACGTATCAATAATCCATATACATTTATTTGTAAGGTACAATTTCTAAAATGTTTTCTACATCTAAAAATGTATGAATAAAGACCATGAAATTTAGATTTGGATTTAAATCCTGTCATTTAGCATGTGTGAGGCACTAAAACTATTAACATGTAAGTGACCAAGAGCATTTTCCTCACTTACAAAGTGTAGATAAGAATGCTTGCTTTGTGTGGCAGTTTTGAGGATTAGATGTAAGGGACTGAGCACAATGGCACTACAACTAAAAAAACTACTCTGCCACAACGTAATCCATGATCCACTCCTGGTATCCAGAACACTTGGTCAATGGATTATGGTCTTGAGATAGTTAAGTAACAATAAAATAAAATCCACACACAGGCAATTGTCATATTATTGTATTTTATTACAGTATGTGTAGTGTATACTAACTTAAAGGGAAAAAATGTAAACAAAATGAAAGTCATGGGGAAAATGGCATCTTGCTTTAATCTTCAATTGAAAGCTACCTTTAACAATCCATGTATACCATTATGTCAAATTTTAGTCTTCTCTGCAGAATTTTAGACAAATGAAAATGGACAACGTAACACCAAAGAGTTAAGCACAGAAAGTGATACTGATTAAAAAGCTGAAAGCAAAATCTACCTTGGCTAGAACTGAACATTCAGATCTGTCTCTCCAGAGGAAAATCTAACTTGAATCATAATGGTTCATATTTTGACTAGTTCATACCCTATCAATTAGCTACTTAGGACTTGAACATACCTTTCCTCAGCTGCACCCGACAACCTAAAAGCCCACGGGGAATGCTGCTTGGCATGTCTTACTCCTCTGAAATCATCCACTTTCTAAAAACCAGAAAATGAGTTCGCTTGTGATTTAAATTTCAAAAAATAGTTGGTAGAAAACACAAAAACAATCAACCATTTAAAAGTCTTATCCTTTCCTTCACTCTACAACAGCTACTTCTACAAAAAAAAAAAAAAAAAAAGAGTATGTGGATACTTCCTAAGAACTCAGAAACAAGAAAACCAAAATCAGAGGGTGCATGAATATATGTGCACACATTTACACAGACTTAATCTCTAATCCCCCAAGACAGATTTAAACAGGTAATCCCAACATTCCAAATTCAGAAAGCAGAGATAAACAGTTTTGTTTCTAAATCAGTGGTATTACTAGCTGAAATGTTTAGAATACTGCACTTATAGTTCAGCAGTACTTTGATTATATGCCATTTAAAAACTCAAAATAATAACCACATTCCTCTAACAGCAAAGAATTCTCCCACTTTTTATTTTGAAACGCTGGTATTTCCATAAACCTGCAAGTGGAAGATAAGCTGTTCAATAAAAGCCTTCATATATATACATATACATACATATATATATATATATATAAAATACAGACATTATTTTAGAAGTCTGTTCTGTTCATATAACAGATTATTTTGGTACTAACAAAAATTGTATACAATCCATCAATTGTATGGCTAGAAATGAAACCATCACTAAACCAAGACACACAGGGCTTTCCTGCACTTTGTTTAAGGAAAAAATTCCACATAATTCTTACTGTGTTAGAAGAATAAAGTACATTTGTCATAGTACATTATCGTATTCCCTTAAAGCAGGGACTATGTAAAGTTTTTAAATTAAACAATGTCCAGGCTTACTTCTGTCTGTACATTCAGGAATAATCATGTCACTGGTTACATACAATTCTCATGCAAAAAAAAAACCCTCAAAAAACAAAAAAACCCCTCAGTTGTTTTCTTAAGTCTAATTAAGCCAAACTAATAATAGCAATTTAATTAGTAAGCTGTAAATCAGAGAGGTATAGAAATTCAGCAGTTAAACTGTTATTTCCTGCCTATAGTGCTGCTGCTACTCAATCTATTTTCTTCACGTTTAGAAGAATTCATAGGCATCGATGGTCAAAGAAAGAATTTCAACATTGCAGCAAACAACAGAAGAGTGACAAAGTCCCTAATGTTGTGACAATCTTAATGACCTTTAAAAGGTAAAGGATTGTGTGCATGTGTGTGGAAAGGACTCTAGGAAATAAAAGGTAAAGGATTGTGTGCGTGTGTGTGGAAAGGAGTAGGAAATAAAAGGTAAAGGATTGTGTGCATACGTGTAGAAAGGAGTAGGAAATAAAAGCAGGAGATTAAGACCGGTATTTAAAGGGAATGGTGAGATAGCTACATTAGAATATTTATTTTTTAAAAAACTGCTCTGAAGTCTGCCCAGTGTACCAAAAACGTTAAAAAAAAAAAAAGAAACCCAAAAAACAAAAAACAGAGCAGACATTGGTGAAAGTTTAACCTGATAATTTATTTGTGGGGAAAAAACCTAGTTTTGATGAGAAAAAGTTCAGTCCTTTCCTTGTAAATACAAAGAAACTCAATAGGAATTTTAAAGGTAGTAGGCCAGAAAATGCAACAGTAACTCTTATAATTCTTTTCAATTAAACAGATAAATCAAGTTGAAGACGAGTGTTAAAATACTATTCAGCCTGAATATTTTATCAGTCTGTATATCCTGTTGTTCAATTGGCTTTTGATTTAAAAAAAACAACAGATCAACAAACTTTATAAGAGCTACCACCACAGTTAAGAGTGATGAAAATAAATTAGTCCCCCCCCAAAGATACTGTTTAACTTCTAAAGCATAAAAAGCTATATATCTTATACAAATTAACCAGTGTTTTTACAAAAGTAATGCAGTTTTGGACTGATGATATTACACTGTATTTGTGGTAAAGTACTAGGCACAAGAATATATATATCAATTAGGCATTTTCAGTCTAATCAGTCTCTAAGTTTATCATTTAATTCTTGGCAATATATAATAACTGGTATGCATTTTGGTACTTAAGTCATGAATTGTGGAGAGCAAGAAGCAATGTATTACAGTCACAGGGTTTATATCTAACAAACAATTGCAGTGTTGAACAAATCTCTTCTATGAACTTCGTAATTTGTTTTGCTGTTGGTCACTTGGAGTAGATCCTGCAAAGATAAAAGAAAAAGTCAACATAAATTGTTATATTTTGTCAACCCCGGCTACAGTTCCCTTCTACTAGCATGCGTGATAAGCAAATATAAAAATTTTAAAAACAAATAAGGTGTATTTCATGTAGGCTGATTTAGACTGAAATAGAACAATCTATATACTGCCCTAAATAGTCTAAAGAACAGAAGTGTCTACTTTCTGATAAACAGGTTTCAGATTGAACATTTCTGTAAATCACAGTTGGAAAGGTAAGAGTTTATGACAACTCAAATGTCCAGAGCTATAAAAAGATATATATTTATTACCTCAAAGCTATGAAATATCGCCTAAGAGTCCAAATATGTCATTTTTCTCCAATGAATTGTGTGAATGGGGGAAGAAGGGGGGAAGGGAGGAGACTGACATTGCCCAAAAACTAATGGGTTCTATAGAACTCAGAGATCTTAAAAGCTGGTAAAATTTTAAGGGCCCAAAAAGGGTAGGGGATAAATAAGGTACTTATTTCCTTAAGTCTTATCCTAATCTTGTGGGTTTTGTAATGCTAAGCAGGATATACTCCTTTGCAAGGTTTACTTCATCTCCAGTTAACAAAAATCAGGCACTGAGCTAATACAAAATTTTAATCCTCCATTAAACTTAAACAAAAAAATATATTTATGTACTAAATGTGTGAAATGTAATATCTTATAAGCAGAGACGGACAAAATGCCATAGTTATTTTTCCAAAGAAATGGCGTTAAACAAAAAACCCTACCTCTGTAACAAAAAATAAAATAAAAATGAAAATGGATAACAGAAACATACTATAACAGCTACTACTTAAGATGAAATTTGCTCAAATTAAGTTAAACAGACGATGGAGTATATAATGGAAATGAAAGGCTATATGAAATAGACTAAAAGGCTGAAGCATATTATGGAATAACAAAAAGTATTGTGACCCTGACACTATGAGACAGTGACTCATCAGGCTGTATCATAGAATTATTCATATTTCATACGATGCTTACCAAAATGGTAATATAATAATAATTTAATTTCCTAAGACTTAACCACTCTGGGCACCACAAATAAAATATTACACCTCCACTGAAAAGTATGAAGTTTGTAAGTACAAGGAGTAGGTAGTGGGCACAAAAATTTTCATTAGTGGTGCAGAAGATTCACCTTCATTAAATACCAGAATGACGGTTCATAAAAATTAACTAAAACCTATTTCCTAGGACAGATTAGGAGTTGCTAGGCTGCAGGGGCTGGGTGTCTTTAAGACTGAAAAAAATAAAAACAAAACCAAAAACAGTTAAATAACTGTGAATCCAATAGTCAAAAGAATCCGCATTAGAAAGATATGACATATTTTGTACCTAAAGGGATGTAAAAACAAATATTCCATACTAAAAACATGCTTCATTTAAAAAATTTTAAACTTTAGATCGTTACGACAAATACAACAGGACCTAAAACATTCAAAACAAAATATAGCCTAATATGAAGACAAACATCCTGGCCTAAAGGCAAGTAAACCATAAGAAAGCCATATAATAAAACATATGGCCTAAAATCAAATCAACTCTGGGTATAAAAACTTTATTATTCTGAAATTGGCCACGGGGGTTAAAATTTTAGAAGTATTTGGTATAATAAAGTGAATCTCAGCAAAATTTTGTTTTTTCACAAGTTTAAAGCAAAATAAAGTCTATGATCTTAGACATAGAGCATCACAAAAGTCTCAGTGACATTTTCCAAACATCTAACCTTGATTTGATTCTTCCGTATTCATGCTTTCTCCATCTGCAGTCTCTAACATTTCTTCATCTTCATCATCATCATGTAGGTCTTTTGAAATTAATTGTCTAGCTAGTTTGATATTGAGTCCTTCATTGTAGTGAAGCTTCCTTTTCATTTCAAATTGTCGCTTTTTTTCTATAAGATGAAAAATGTAAACTTAGGAAGTTTGATCTCAAGGATTGGCCCACACCTGTTTTATAAATAAAATTTTATTGAAACAGTCATGCTCATTTGTTTTTGTCATGCTTAAGGTTGCTTTTGTGTTCAATGGCAGAGTTGAGTAGCTCGTAATAGAGACCACTGGACCTGCAAAATTTAAAGTATTTACTATCTGGCATTCATCTCGATGGAAGAACAGGAATATATCCAGCCATCAGAAATTGTATTTGTGAAGAAAGATTAAAGCTATGGCAAAATCATCCAGAAAGAGTTAAATGGTGAAAAAAAAAAACCAGTTACAACACCATATACTATATTTATTATGTATAATGCCTGTTACATACACACACACACAGAAAAATAAGACTCAGCAATTAACAGTGGTTAATTCTGAGTCAAGGAACAATGAAGTAGTTTTAATATTTTATTATCTTCTATTATTATAATTAAGAAAAAATCTTTTAAAACAATTCTTACCTGTTAAGAAACTGCCATGATTTAAGACATTGCTGGCTAAAAACATAACCTCATTTGCAGAGTAATTTTAAGAAAAACCTATTATAAAGTAATGATGAAGTGACTCCAAATTATTCTTTCATTCTAGTCTTCACCATAGAAACATAAAGCTGGCAGCAATTCAACACAACTGATCACATTTTATTAATAGTTGCTCTTTAAAGAGGAACTATTTATGAATACATAATTTTAAGGTTTTTAACTTCCTTAGATCAGAAAATTAAAAAAAAAAAGGAACAACAGAAAAGGGGGGGCCAATATAAAATTGCTAGCTATTTAAAATCATTCACGCCGGGCGCGGTGGCTCAAGCCTGTAATCCCAGCACTTTGGGAGGCCGAGACGGGCGGATCATGAGGTCAGGAGATCGAGACCATCCTGGCTAACACGGTGAAACCCCGTCTCTACTAAAAAATACAAAAAATTAGCCGGGTGTGGTGGCGGGCGCCTGTAGTCCCAGCTACTCGGGAGGCTGAGGCAGGAGAATGGCTCGAACCCGGGAGGCGGAGCTTGCAGTGAGCAGAGTCCGCGCCACTGCACTCCAGTCTGGCGACAGAGCGAGACTCCGTCTCAAAAAAAAAAAAAAAAAAAAAAAAAAAAAAAAAAATCATTCACTGTTGTTTTCTTTTTTCTTTTTTTCTTGACGGAGTTTCACTCATTGCCCAGGCTGGAGTGCAATGACGCGATCTTGGCTCACTGCAACCTTAGCCCCCTGGGTTTAAGTGATTCTCCTGCTTCAGCCTCCTGAGTAGCTGGGATCACAGGCATGTGCCACCACTCCCAGCTAATTTTTGTGTTTTAGTAGAGATGGAGTTTCACCATGTTGGCCAGGCTGGTCTCGAACTCCTGACCTCAGATGATCCACCTGCCTTGGCCTCCCAAAGTGCTGGGATTACAGGCATGAGCCACCATGCCCAGCTTCACCATTGTTTTATTAAAAATTTCATTAAAATATTTCAATGTCAAAAAAGCACAGAGGCTGGATGCTGGGGCTCATGCCCGTAATCCCAGGAGTTCAGGACTAGCCTGGGCAACAAGGCAAGACCCTATCTCTACAAAAAATTTTTAAAAATTAGCTGGGCGTGGTGGTACAGGACTGTGGTCCCAGCTACTGGGAAGGTTGAGATGGAAGGATTGGCTGAGCTTAGAAGGCTGAGACTGCAGTTAGTCGCAACTATGCCATTGCACTCCAGCCTGGGTTGACAAGCAAGACCCTAGCCCAAAAATTATTTTTTAAAAAGCAGAGACATCCCTCAATAAAGGTATTTAAAGTACTTTCTTCTTTTTTTAAAATTTTAATTTTTAGAGATGAGATCTCACTGTTGCCCAGGTTGGCTTCCAACTTCTGAGCTCAAGCAGTCCTCCCACCTCAGCCTCCCAAGCAGCTGGAACTACAGGTGCATGCCACCACACCTGGCCTCCAAAGTACTTTCTCTTTGTTTGTTTTTTACCGGAGACGGGGTTTCACCATGTAGGTCAGGCTGGTCTTGAACTCCTGACCTCAAGTGATCCACCTGCCTTGGCCTCCCAAAGCGCTAGGATTACAGGTGTGAGCCACCGCACCTGGCCAGTACTTTCTTAATTCCTTAAGCTTTTATCAATATCTATACTTATATTTTTAAAACTTATACTAAAGGCCAAGCGCAGTGGCTCATGCCTGCAAGCCCAGCACTTTGGGAGGCCAAGGCAGGCAGATCACGAGGTCAGGAGTTCGAGACCATCCTGGCTAACACGGTGAAACCCCGTCTCTACTAAAAATACAAAAAATCTGCTGGGCATGGTGGCGCGCATCTGTAATCCCAGCTACTCAGGAGGCTGAGGCAGGAGGATCACTTGAACCCGGGAGACAGAGGTTGCAATGAGCAGAGATCACGCCACTGCTCTCCAGCCTGGGCAACAGAGCAGGACTCTGTCTCAAAAAAAAAAAAAAAGAACTGTAATAATTACCCAGTTTAGACAATAAAGTATATGTACATACAGTAAACATTCTGCCATGGACATAATGATTTATATAGTTTTTAAATCGTTACAAGTTGAGTTATAATTTAATTCCCTATTCTTGGTTAAAGATTTCTGATTTCCCTCCTTTATGTTTTCAATGTCTCTTTTGGTTTGTTTTTATTTTGTGAAGATAAATCAGCAATTTTCAATGTTTGTAAGACATATATATATATATATAATATATTGTGCATTTGTTCTATTATTTTCTCAGTATGAGCCAGTGTTTTTCAAACTGTGCATCATGATTATTTATTTATTTAAGATAAAGTCTCACTCTGTCACCCAGGCTGGAGTGCAGTGGCATGATACCGGTTCACTACAACCTCCACCTCCCAGGTTCAAGCGATTCTTGTGCCCCAGCCTCCCCAGTAGCTGGGATTAGAGGTGCACAACACCACGCCCGGCTAATTTCTGTAGTTTTAGTAGAGGTGAGGTTTCGCCATGTTGGCCAGGCTGGTCTCAAACTCCTGGCCTCAAGAGATCCTCCTGCCTCAGCCTCCCAAAGTGCTGGGATTACAGGCGTGAGCCACCGCGCCCAGCCATCATGATTCTTTATTAAGTCATAACTAGCATTTAAAAAGGTTAAGGTAGACTATTTATATGAACACAATAAGTGAATTATTCTTTTTATATCTACTTTTACTTTTTATGGGGGAATATCTGAAGTTGTTAAAAGTTAACTTTTAGTGAATCCTCACAATATGCCAAGATCAGTGCTAAGTGCTTTAACTGTTTTAACTCATTTAATAGTCACCAAAATATTTTTACAGCTCCCAATTTAGAAATGAGAAAACCGAGGTGCAGAGAAATTATGCAAATTAGCCAAGTAGCATACCTGGAGCACAAACTTAGGTTTGTCTCTATAGACAATAATCTTATTTGCTATGCTGTGAGTTACAATTTTCTCCCTAAGCTGTCTACTGTCAATAGACAAAAATTTTTCAGCCATGTAACATCTATATACTTCAATAACAACCCCACCAGTGGAACATGAATCAATGAAATTATAATTAGTCAAATGGCTCCCCCTGCCGGTTGACTCGTGGAATTACAATTTGAGAAAAAGATCCCTCAATTAAAACTGACAGTATACATTAACAAAAAATTCCTTATTCTCAATAGATCATGTTTTTAAAGAGTAACGAGGAAACAAACTCCAGAAACCATTTCTATTTGAAATACTTCTCAAGGATCTTTTGGGGTATATTTTGGGAAAATAAATTGGAAGTCACTGAAAGTTGAAGAGATATAATACAACTTGAGAATATGCTACATGTAAAATTTCTCTCGTACAAATATTAGGCTCAGACCACCATAGCTCTGTTGAACAGGCTATATTCTGAAGATGACAGGAAAGACTAGCAAATGATACCTTAGCAGCTATACGACAAAGATCCAGAGACTTCATTCTAAAGTTTCTCAGTTTCTTCACAGGACAGGTAGTCCCTACACGCTGCAACACTTCAGGTAGGTTTCTACCGTATTTTCCTTCTTCCTCTTTTTTGTGAGTATGTGCTTTTCTTGTATCTTTCCCCTCTACCCACAGGCTTGGATTTTCCTTTAAAAATAGTTGCAAATAAACTATATACAATTTTTTAATTCTTGAGATTATACATTGACATGAATCAAAAAGTATAAAATGCAACAAGACAAGACACATTCCTTTTCTCCTAGCCTCCATGGGTAACCACTTTTACTTGTGGAAACAGAAAAGCATGAGCAGGCAGCAATGCCTTAAATGTGTATGTGCTGAATGGCCTACAAGACCCTCTTCCATCCCTGTGAAGGGGAGGGCTATCTCCATCTCCTTTCCTATGACGCTACTGCTCCTTTTGATCGATGGGACCTAATAAAGACCTTCACTCTGCATCATGTTGGTTCATTTGTGAAGCTGCACCACTGTCTAACAACAGAAAAAACATAAGCAATTGGGAAATCAGCTCTTTCAGCTATCCACTTGAAGACCATCCAAACACTCAATGACTCGAAAAGCATTAATTTAAAAAGTATTCACTGAGTATCTACTGTGCACTAAAAAGTACAAAGAAAATAATACTTATAATTACTTTAAAGATGGTAATATTTCTCCATATTCTTGAAATCAGGGGTAAAAAAACTGTTACACAACAAAACACACAAGTAGTATCTGAATTTTAAAGATGTTGCTTTCATTTTCCCCCACTCTGTGTCCCCAAAATGAAAACCATTTGCTCATCTTCCAAATAATGGATTTATCTTAGCAAAAAGTACTAGCATCATGCTGCAAGCAGTAAAGGAAATAAACTACCTCGTTCTTCAGGTGAGAGGTCACTATCCTCCTCTCCACTGCTTTCTTGTTCCTGAATCCGATACTTTGGCTCCAAGCCTTCAGCAGCAGCTAACCTATGCAACCATCACGTAAAAAGACATTAACAGTGATGTTTTGGTATTATTTAAGAGCCTTATTCAACTGTTCATTCTTACAAAAACATCTGAAGATCATTATGTGCTAGCTATAACCTGAGGAGGAAAATAAAAAGCAAGAGGGCAGAAATGGGCTGGGCATGATGGTACACGCCTGTGGTCCTACTACTCGGAAGGCCGAGGTGGGGGGACTGGCTAAACGCAGGAGTCTGAGGTTGCAATGAGCTGTGACTGCGCCTCTGCACTCCAGCCTGAGTGACAGAACAAGGCCGTGTCTCAAAAAAAAAAAAAAAAAAGGAATAAAAAGAGTAGAAATGGGCATAGAAACGAGTAAGCAACAAGAACAGTGGAATGGGTGTTAGAAATCAGTAAGTAGTAAAGGAAGAGTGCTTTCATGAATTAACTTACGTCTGCCTTTCTCACTGCTACCTTTAAAAACAGGAGGCAGGGGCCAGGCATGGTGGTTCACCCCTGTAATCCCAGAACTTTGGGAGGCTAGGCCGGTGGATCTCTTAAGATCAAGGGTTTGAGACCAGCCTGGCCAGTATGGCAAAACCCCATCTCTACTAAAAATACAAAACTTAGCCAGGCGTGGTGGCATGTCCCTGTAACCCCAGCTACTACTGGGGAGGCTGAGGCATGAGAACTGCTTGAACTTGGGAGGTGGAGGTTGCAGTGAGTTGAGATCGTACCACTGCACTCCACCCTGAGTGACAGGGCGAGACTCTGTCTCAAAAAAAAAAAATAAAAACATCCACAGGGAAGTGACACATTTCAGTATCCCAAGTTCAGGTACGCTGGTCTTCCTGCCACCTACATACCTTGATTTTAATCAAGAGACAAAACGATAAAAGTTGGTGACTCAGAAGGCGAAAAAAGGGGAAAAAAAGGAAAAAAAAGTTGGCATAAGAAAGTTGGTAAACAGCCTTTTCTTTCCGCTGACACAGGGAAAGCGATGTGGAACGCTTTTAACTCTGCACAATTAAAAACAGCCAGTGCAACTGTGCTCCAGTCATTAGTACTTACTTCTTGGCTAAGATGTCTGGCGCCATGGCTTCAGTGGTCTCAGTGTCACTACACGCATCTTCATCATCACCCATCATACTAGTATGACAAGCATATTGTAATTAATACCTGAAACATAAATTTTCAGCCACAAAAACAAGGTAGAAAAACAATTCTATCAACCTACTTAACACATCAATGCATTTATAGCTCTGTTGTTATCTTTGAGGTTTAACTTTATATAGTTCCTATTCAATACAAATACTTAAAAATATAGCACCCAATCAAGAAAAGACTCCAAATGATTGAAAAAAAAATAACAAATACAGTCTGCCTGTGATATCCACAGGATCCACATCCATAAATTCAACCAACTGTGGATTGAAAATAGTCGGAGAAAACAAAAATTTCATCTGTACTAAACATGTAGACTTTTTTCTTATCATTATTCCCTAAATGGTACAGTAACAACTATTTGCATAGTATTTACATTTTATTAGGTAATATAAGTAACATAGAGATGATTTAAAATATAAAGGAGGATGTGCATAATTACATACATCTACAATGCCATTTTATATCAGAGACTTGACTGAGGATTTTGGTATCTGAGGGAGGTCCTGAAACCCCCATGGATAATGAGGAACAACTGTACTGAAAACATAAATGATCTGGAAAAAAAAAAAAATACTACAAAGTTCCAATTATTCTATCCAGTGGGAAGGAACAAGTAATGCAAAGTAATTCACTGTCTGGTTTTAGAACATGCATTTCTACATCAATCTTAAGATAAAGACAAAAGATCTATGCAGATACAAGACTGAGTGAAATAACAAAATTATATCCCAAAGACCTAGTTCTAGAAGTTTACAAGTGATTTAGCTTTCTCACTCTACCCTCTAATGAAAAATTTGCTCCACACTTCAGTGCAAAAATGGGCATCCTTAATTCTTAAGCCACTGGGAAGTATATAAAGCAGAACTCGCTATTTATAAAATACTGCCAGTTTATACATTTCCTGGTTAATGAAGGTGACAAGTCCTACAGTTTAGATGATGCTCTTTTTTTTCTAAGGGAAGTTGAAATAAACTGATCTGTATTATTGAGTTTAATTAAGCAGAATAGGGTAAAATAAACATTTTGTTAATTCACAGAATTGTTCTATAGAAAATTCTAGTTGTAAAATTTACTGAATTATGTTTATATATATACATGTATATAGAAGCAATAACTTCTTGTATACTAACTGTAAGATTCTTAGGTAATAAGACATGATGTTTCTATAAAAAGTATCTTCAGTTAAATAAAACTTTTTTTTTTTTGAGACAGGGTCTCACTCTATCACCCAGGAGTGCAGTGGCACCATCATGGCTCACTACAACCTCGACTTCCCGGGCTCAAGTGATACTCCCACCTAAACCTCTTGTGTAGCTGGGACTCCAGGCATGTGCTACCATTCCTGGCTTAATTCTTTTTATTTTTTGTAGAGACAGGGTTGCCTATGTTGCCCAGGCTCATCTCCAATTCCTGAGCTCAAGCAAACCTCCCACCTCAGCCTCCTAAAGTGCTGGGATTACAAGGGTGAGCTACCATGGCTGGTCAAATAAAACTCTCAAAAAGAAAAAAAAAGTCATGGAAAGAAATGATAAAACTGAGCGATGAACTGATAAAAGCAAGACACAGGTATCTCTGCATACACACAGCCTCAATTACTTAGGGACCAAATAACTTCTCTGGTTTTTTGAATGGCAAATATCTACCATTCAAATTATATTTATAAAAAGTCAAAAAATAATGGCCATAGCTATTTTGAAAATCTTTTTTTCTTTTTCTTTGGAGACAAGGTCTCCCTCTGTCATCCAGGTTGGAGTGCAATGATGTGATCATGGCTAACTGCAGCTTCAACCTCCTGGGCTCAAACAATCCTCCTGCCTCAGCCTCCTAGGTAGCTGAGACTACAAGTACACACCACTACCTCTGGATAATTTTACTTATTTTATTTGAGACAGAGTTTTGCTCTGGTTGCCCAGGCTGGAGTGCAATGGCGCGATCTCAGCTCACTGCAACCTCTGCCTCCCAGGTTCAAGTGATTGTCCTGCCTCAGCCTCCTGAGTAGTTGGGATTACAGGCGCCCACCACCACACCTGGAAATTGTTATGTATTTTCAGTAGAAACAAGGTTTCACCATGTTGGCCAGGCTGGTCTTGAACTCCTGACCTCAGGTGATCCACCTGCCTCGGCATCCCAAAGTGCTGGGATTACAGGCATGCGCTGCTGCGCCTAGCCAAATTTTTAAAATTTTTTTGTGGAGGTAAGAGTCTCCCTCTGTTGCCCAGGTTGGTCTTGAACTCCTGGGCAAGAGTTCTCTGGGGAAGGGCGTGGTGGCTCATGCCTGTAATCCCAGCACTTTGGGAGGTTGAGGCAGGTGGATCACTTGAGGTCAGGAGTTCGAGACCAGCTTGGCTAACATGGTGAAACCCTGTCAATACTAAAAATATAAAAATTAGCTGGGTGTGGTAGTGGGTGCCTGTAATCCCAGCTACTTGGGAGGCTGAGGCACGAGAATCTCTTGAACCTGAGACACAGAGATTGCAGTGAGCTGAGATTGTGCCACTGCACTCCAGCCTGGGTGGAGAAAAAAGAGTTCTTTGGGAGGCTAAGTGATCCTCCTGCTTCAGGCTCCCAAAGTGCTGAGATTATGTTGAGCCACTGTAGCTGGCATCAACTATTTTTTAAAATCATGTCTGATCTTAATTCTCTTAGGATACTTATCCCCAACTAACACAAGTGAGGACGGCCACTACATTTAATAAAAAGAAAGAACACTCTGATTTTGGATTCTGGCACAATAAAGGTTTTAATACACATTTTAGAAGTCAGGCACGGTGGTGTGTGCCCACAGTCAACTACTTGGGAGGCGGAGGAGGGAGGATCACTTGAGTCGGGAGTTCCAGGCTGTAGTGTGCTATGACTGTGCCCGTTAATAGTCACTGCACTGGGTAGCATAGCGAGATCTTGTATCTTTTTATTTTTATTTTGGAAGATTTTTAAAGTATATACCTGCAATTTAGGAGAAAAATAAGAATATAAACCTCTTTTTAACGTGCGTATTTTTTTTTTTAACTAATTGTAATTTTATTGTTTTTCTTCCCCTCTATCTTTATTTCAATAGGTTTTTGGGAAATAAGTAGTGTTTGGTTACATGGGTAAGTTCCTCAGTGGTGACTTCTGAGATTTTGGTGCACCCATCACCCGAGCAACGTACACTGTACCCAATGTGTAACCTTTTATCCCTCTCCCTGCTTCACCTCTCCCACCCCATCCCCAAAGTCCACTGTATCATTCTTATGCCTTTGTGTCCTCATAGCTTAGCTCCCGCTTATAAGTGAGAACATATGAGGTCTGGTTTTCCATTCCTGGGTTACTTCACTTAGAGTAATGGTCTCCAACTCCATCCAGGTTGCTGTGAATGCCATTATTTTGTTCCTTTTTATATATATTTCATGGTATATACATATATACCATAAAAAATGTGTATTTTTTCACTCAGATTTCATTAGTATTGAGTTTCAGCATCTGTACCTATTTCATTATTTCTTTTTACGCTCATCACAATCTTTAATATCTTCATGTTTTTTATTTTTACTGTTTTTGTTAGTAACAGGTTATTTCAAATTATCTTCCAAAGTCTTCACCCACTGACTTAAAATACAGTAGTTCTTAACTCTTTCTTCTTTCATTACAGAACAATGGAAACTGCAGTTAACTCTATTTTAATGGTAACTTCTGGATTTATGTTGTCTTAATTCAATGACAAAATATTTTAATCTTGGAAATCTTTTTTTCAATACAAGGTAGGTAGGGCATAACTTCTTTTTTTTTGTAGAGAGAAAGAGTCTTACTATGTTGCTTAGGCTGATCTCGATCTCCTGGCCTGAAGCAATATTCCCACCTCTGCCTCTGTAATCTCAAAGTGCTGGGAGTACAGGCATGAGTCACCATGCCCAGCAAGGTATTATCTTTTTTTTTTTTTTTTTTTTTTTTTTTTTTGGAGACAGTGTTTTGCTCTTGTTGCCCAGGCTAGAGTGTAATGGCGCGATCTTGGCTCACTGCAACCTCCGCCTCCCGGGTTCAAGCAATTCTCCTGCCTTAGCCTCCCGAGTAGCTGGGATTACAGGCGCCCACCACCAAGCCCAGCTAATTTTTGTATTTTTTTTTCAGTAGAGATGGGGTTTCACATGTTGGCCAGGCTGGTCTCGAACACCTGACCTCAGGTGATCCGCCTGCTTTGGCCTCCCAAAATGCTGGGATTACAGGCATGAGCCACAGCGCCTGGCCCAAGGTATTACCTTAATTAGGTATCTATACTTATTTAGAATCTTCATCTTCTCATAATGTTTGTTGCATTATTTTTGTCTTCATACTCGTTACTGCTGCATAATGTAATTTCACAGTTCGTTTAGAAAATTCTGAGACTTGAAATTGCCAAAAATTACATGAATATCTGAACAACAGTATTACATTAAGTTAAAAAATAAAGAATAAACAGTAATAATGACCACCTATCTTTCAGTGGGTTAAAAACGAGTTACCATCCATGCAGTTATGCTTCTCTGCAAAGAGACTGAGTAAACCCCAGATTTCTACTTGGGAAGTAAACAAGCCCCTATCTCATCTTCCTTTCATGGAAGTTAAAACTAATATGTGCACTATTAGTAGCTAGCAACCACTGAGGTGCAACAAATAAACATTTACTACTATCATTATAATGTAAAGAATGGGTTCCATAATTTTAAAGTTATACATCACTTATACAATTACTAAACAAATTGCAGTTAGGTTACTGAATTCACCAGTGTTCCAGTAACAAATCTACAATAAAACAAATTCAAATACGCCAATCTACAATAAAACAAATTCAAATAAGCTGTTATCCAGAAGTTCATATTAAATGTAAAATGGAAGCAAGTCACAAGAGGAATGATGTCGATGTGACATTACCTATGGTAAGGAGTGCTTGGTTCATCTATTTTCATTAAACCATAGTCTTTGTCTGCTGGATGATACGTCGCCAAGATGTTCATTTCATCCCACTTCTGGGATTTTTTGCTAAAATTAAAAAGAAAAAACGTTTTTCCCAATGCAGAAAAAGATAAACCTGAATGTCAAAATTCACAAATGTCCAAATTTCACATTTCAACTTCTATTTGATGGCTAACCTCTATTTTCACATATACTTTCTTAGAAGCTGACTCAGGGTAAAAACCATTAAGTAACTACAATAAAATATCAGTAAATATAGATCACTTAGTGCCCACATATTAAAAACACAGTATTTAGTATCTATATCAGGCATTCAAAACATTACTATGATGTGCTTAGTCTTCATTTGGCCTATAAAATAATGCAAGTCAAAATCTATACATTCGCTGATGACAGTAGGCATTTTTGATCTATATACCGGTAACTGGTAAAAAACACAAGAGGAGTATTTCATTGGCATAATTTCTTTGAGATATCTGTTAACAGTCAGAACATAAAGACTCAAAGCATAAAACTACAGAAAAAAGTCATCAAACTCAGATACCACTAAATCATTAGATTGCAAATAAATTACAGCTCTGTTTATTTCTAATCTAGAAAAATAAAGGTTTGCTCAGGAATAGTGTATTCAGATTTATTTGAAGAGCAATAGAAGTTCTCTATAAGTACTTTATTATTTTTGTTTTGTTTTGAGATGGAGTCTCACTCTGTTGCCCAGGAATGGAGTGCAGTGGCATGATCTCGGCTCACTGCAACCTCCACATCCCCGGCTTATGCGATTCCCCTGTCTCAGCCTCCCGAGTTCCTGGGATTACAGGCGCGTACCACCACGCCTGGCGAATTTTTGTATTTTTAGTAGAGACAGGGTTTCACCATGTTGGCCAGGCTGGTCTTGAACTCCTGACCTTACGCGATCTGCCTGCCTGGGCTTCCCAAACTGCTGGGATTCCAGACGTAAGCCACGGCGCCTGGCCTATAAGTACTTTAGAAATATCTGTTAAATTTCATTCAATGAAGTATTTAAACAACTATTAAGGTGCTCAATAATCAAATGCTTTAATTTTAAATTCTTACATACTCATTATAAAGACCTCAAAGACCTTTCTACAAGTCAACATTATTTTGTTACATATACAGTTTGTTACTTAGTATGCACTTGGAAAAACCTGCTTTAAAAAAAATCAATGTAAATGTTACACTGATTTAAATAATCCTTTCTGCATTTGGTCTAAATTGTTAAGGTTTTACTGTAGGTATTTTCAATTTTCCAGATCCTGAAATAATCTTTAGGAATAACATACTTAACATTTTAATAACATATTCCCTTCTCCATACTCTCAAAATGGTTTGATGAGTTACCTTAAAAATTACAGCCGGGCACAGTGACTCATGCCTGTAATCCCAGCACTTTGGGAGGCCAAGGCGGGAGGATTACAAGGTCAGGAGATCGAGACCGTCCTGACTAACATGGTGAAACCCCGTCTCTACTAAAAATAGAAAATTAGCTGGGCATGATGGCGGGCGTCTGTAGTCCCAGCTACTTGGGAGGCTGAGGCAAGAGAATGGCGTGAACTCGGGAGGTAGAGCCTGCAGTGAGCCGAGATCGTGCCACTGCCCTCCTGCCTGGGCGACAGAGCCAGACTCCGTTTCAAAAAAAAAAATAAAAAAAAAATCATACAGGCAGGTGACTTCATATTCTTTTGCTTTCTACCCTAATATACCCACAGTGTCCCCAATTTTGACTAAGCACTTTTTTCTTTCATTTTTAAAAATTGTGGTAAAACATACATAACATAAAATCCACCATTTTAACCTTTTTGGTTAATCTTCCCTGTATCATTCCAATTTCAGCATATGTGCTGCTGAAGTAAGCACTAGCCATTACGAAGTGTACAACTCTACGGCATTAAGAACATTCACATCACTGTGCAAGCATCACCACCACTCATCTCCAGAACTTTCTCGTCTTCCCCAACTGAAGCTGTACTCATTAAGCACGAACTCTCCACTCTCCCCAGCCCCTAGACCTGGCAACCACCATTCTACTTCTCATCTCCAGAAATGTGACCACTCGAGGTACCTCGCAGAAGCGAAATCATAAAGTATTTGTCCTTTCGTGACTGGCTTATTTCACTAAGCATAATGTCTTCAAGGTTCATTCATATTGTAGCATGTGTCAGAATTTCTCTCTTTTTAAGAGACTGGGTCTTACTCTGTCACCCCAGGCTGGAGCAAAGTAGTATGATCATAGTTCACTGCAGTCTCGAACTCCTGGGCTCAAGTGATCCTCCTGCCTAGCCTCCTGACTAGGTGGGACCATTGGTATGCACCACCATGCCCAGCTAACTTTTCTTTTAATTTTTTTTTTTTTTTTTTTTTTACAGGTGGGTCTTGCTATGTTGTCAGGCTCGTCTCAAACTCCTGGCCTCAAGCAATTCCCCGGGCTCAGCCTCCCAAAGTGCTGGGATTACAGGTATGAGCCACCACACCTGGCCCTAATCAAATTAATATGTCTTTAGTATTTGAAAAAAGTCACCTGCCAGGAGTGGGTCTGTGTAATTTTTAAGGCAACTCATCACACTCTTCTGGGACTGAACTAGACTGGGTAAACAGGGTTTGCTTTAACAATATTGATTTCTTTAAATGCTTAGGCTTCTGCCTATCACAGTAATAGTTGAGCTTGTGGCAGAAAACAAAAAACAAACTTAATTGGGAGACAGACATTGAAGGTTCAGATTTGTTACCCTTTACCTATAGAGAAGCAAAAAAACGTCTTCTCTTGGACTCTATTTATAGTTGGCCCTTGAATGTTATGAGTTTGAACTGTGTGGGTTCACTTATATGCAGATTTTTTTCAAAAAATCTGCTGGAAAATTTTTTGGAGGTTTGTGACAATTTGAAGAAACTCAGATAAACCACATACCCCAGAAATATTAAAAGAAAAAACTTAAAACTTAGTTATGTCAGTTATGTCATAAGTGCATAATATATATGTAGAGAACAGTCTCCTTTATCATTTACTACCATATTAACAAGCCTAGTTAAAATGTAAAGTTAAAATTTATCAAAACATGCACATACAACACGTGGTGCCTCTGCAGTTGGACCCTAACTGCATAAACTTAACTACAGTACATACTATTCTGTGTCACAATTTCATAGCCATCTCTTGTTGCTACTGCGGTCTCCTCAAGTGTTGCAAGTTTGCTTAAAATGCTCTATGATGCGGCCAGGCACGCCTGTAACCCCAGCCCTTTGGGAGGCCGAGGCGGGTGGATCACTTGAGGTTAGGAGTTCGAGACCAGCCTAGCCAACATGGTGAAACCCCGTCTCTACCAAAAATACAAAAAATTAGGCATGGTGGCTTGTGCTTGTAATCCCAGCTACTCAGGAGGCTGACACAGGAGAATCGCTTGAACCTGGAAGCCGGGGTTGCAGTGAGCCAAGATCATGCCACTGCACTTCAGCCTGGGCAACAGAGTAAGACTCAAAAAGCTCTATGACGCTAGTTGTTTCAGTGTGAGTAGTTTGTTGCTCCAGTAAATTGCCTAATGCAATAAAAAGTGATCTCTCCTGGTTTTTGAGTATTTTTTGTCCTGTTTAGTGCAATACTGTACACCCTGAGTAACATCATGGGACCATTATAAAATGCCACTAGCGATGCTGGAAGCGCTGCCAAGAAGCAAAGTTGTGACATTACAAGAAAAAGTTGAATTGCTTGATGAGTACCTTAGATTAAGTTCTGCAACTGTGGTTGCCCATCATTTAAAGAAGAATCCATCATAAAGACTATTGTAAAAATAAAATAAAATAAAATAAAAGGAAATTCACAAAGCTGTCACTGTAGTAGCTACACCAGCATGAAAATCTTGCATATTTTGTGATACCTTTATCTTGTATTGCCAATGCATCTTTTATGTGAGTGCAGGATTGCTACAAGACTATAGACTCTAAAATGATTTGAGAAAAAATGATGTCACTATATGATAACTTAAAGCAAAAAGAAGGTGAAGGATCTAAAGTTGGAGAATTTAATGCAAGCAAACGATGGTTTGATAATTTTAGAAACAGGTTTGGCTTTAAAATGACAAGATAACAGAGAAGCAGCTTCTGCCAACCAACAGGCTGCAGACGAGTTCCCAGAGGCCATTAAGAAAATCATTCATCAGAAAGGGCCGTGCAATGGCTCACGCCTATAATCCCAGTTTGGGAGGCTGAGGAAGGAGGATCTCTTGAGCCCAGGAGTTTGAGAACAGCCTGGGCAACCATAGTGAGACACTATCTCTACAAAAAATGTTTAAAATTAGGCATGGTGGTGCACACACACCTGCAGTCCCAGCTACTTGGGGGTGGCCTAAAGTGGGAGGATCACTTGAGCCCAGGAGGTCAAGGCTACAGTGAGCCATCTGCGATTGAGCCATTGTGATCCAGCCTCGGTGGCAAAGTGAGACTGTCCAGAAAAAGAAAAAATTATTAAGGAGAAAGGATATCTGATCTGCCTGTACAGGTTTTTAATGAGAATAAAAGTGCCCTATTCTGGGAAAAAAAGGCCACAAAGGACATTTATTTGTAAGAAAGAGAAGAATGCATCAGGATTTACGGCAGGAAGAGACAGGTTAACTCTACTGTCTTATGCAAATGCAGTAGGGTTTATGATCAGGACTGTCCTTAACTATAAAGCTGCAAACCCCGGAGCCTTTAAGGGAAAAGATAAACACCAGCTACCAGTCTTGTGGTTGTACAACGTCTAGACAATGAGAACCCTCTTGGTTCCATCAATGTTCTGTAAGGAAGTACCTTGCCAATACAGAACTGCTTTAAAAAAAAAAAAAAAAAAAAAAAGGCGAGACAGGGTATTGCTCTATCGCCCAGGCTGGAGTGCAGTGGCACAATCATAGCTCACTGCAGCCTCGAACTCCTGGGGTTCAGTGATCCGACTATGTCAGCCAACTGAGCAGCTAGGGCCATAGGCGCAAGCCACGTGCCTGGCAGTAAAGTACCTTTTAAAGTTGTTTTGATTCTGGGCAATGTCTCTCTCTGGCCACCTATGAACCCTATGAGTTCAACCCTATGGAGATGTCAAGGTGGTTTATTTGTCCTCAAACACAACATCTCCAATTTAACTTCTAGATCGGGAGTCACAGAGGACCTTTAAGATTCAGGACACATGGTGCTCTATGCAGTGGTCCCCAGCCTTTTTGGCACCAGGGATTGGTTTTGTGGAAGACAACTTTTGCACAGTGTGGGGTCGAGGGGGAAGGTTTCCAGATGAAACTGCTCCACCTCAGATCATCAGGCATTAGATTCTCATCTGGAGTGGGCAACCTAGATCCCTCACATGCAGAGTTCACAATAGGGTTCGCACTCCTGTGAGAATCTAATGCCGCCACTGATCTGACTGGAGGCGGAGCTCAGGCACCTGCCACGTGGCCTGGGGTTTGGGGAACCCTGCTCTATGGAAAAGACTGTCAACCCTCATGGGGAACATCATGAAAGTCTGGAAGGGTTTCACCACTGCCTATGCCATTGTTGTTACAGAAAAAGCTAAGAAAGCTGTCAAGTCTGAAACAATGAATTCCTGCTGGAGAAAACTGTATCCAGATGTTACGCATGACTTCGCAGGATTTATGACAGTGTCAATCAAGGAAATAATGAGATTGTGGATTATTTGGTGGGGGTGAAGGGTTTCAAGATATGGATATTGAAATTCAAGAGCTAACAGACATCACATCAGAGGAATTAACAGAAGATGACTTGATACCAGAGGAATTAACAGAAGATGACTTGATAGAGATGACTGCTTCTGAATCAGTGCCAGAGGAAGAATATGTGGAAGAAGCAAAGCCAGGAAACAAACTGACATTAGACAATCTGACAAAGAGTTCTGTTTGAGATTGCCTGACTTATTTTACAACATGGACCCTTTTATGATATGGACACTGAAACTAAACAGTAGAAGGAAGATTATTAGTACCACATAGAAGCATCTTAAGAGAAATGAAAAAGCACAAAGGTTAGGCATAAATTATGATGTATTTTCATAAAATTACACCAAGTGAGCCTGTCTCTCCTTCCATCTCCTCCACCACCCGAGACAGTAAGACCAGCCCCTCCTCCTCAGCCTACTCAATGTGAAAGACACCAGGATAAAGATCTTCATGAAGATCCACTTCACTTAATGAACAATGTATTTTCCTTACGATTTTAACATTTCCTTCTCTCTAGCTCACTGTATTATAAGAATGCAGTAACAAATACATGTAACATACAAAACATGGAGTTAATCAACTGTTTATGTTATCTGTAAGGCTTTCAGTCAACAGGAGGCTACTAGTAGTTAACTTTTGGGGGGCTGGGCATAGTGACTCATGCCTATAAATCCCAACATTTTGGGAGGCCAAGGTGGGAGGATCACTTGAGCCCAGGAGTTTGAGACCAACTTGGGCAACATAGGGAGACTCTGTCTCAAAAAAAAAAAAAAAAAAAAAAAAAGTGCTGGGATTATAGGTGTGAGACACTGCACCCAGTCAGTGTGTGCTTTAGTAACAATTTCTGACACTTTAAATTTATTCTTAATATGCTTTTCTGTATGTGTATTACACTATAATATTTTAAAAATAAACACGTATTAATGTTTTGGGGTGCCTCCTAATCTCAAATTAAAACAAGTTATTCCCTAAATGATGTTAGCAATATTGAATTAAAAATGACAATTTAGGAGGTGGGCAGATCACCTGAAGTCAGGAGTTCAACACCAGTCTGGCCAACATGATGAAGCCCTGTCTCTACTAAAATACAAAAGTTAGCCATACTTGGTGGCACACGCCTGTAATCCCAGTTACTCAGGAGGCTGAGGCTGGAGAATCGCTTGCACCCAGGAGGCAGAGGTTGCAGTGAGCTGAGATTGCACCATTGTGCTCCAGCCTGGGCGACAAGAGCGAAACTGCGTCTCAAAAACAAACAAACAAACAAAAAAACCAAGACAACTGATCATCGTTGCTTAGGATAAAAAAAAGAATGAGGAAAGACCTTTGGAGTTTCAAAAGTATCTCTAATGGGAAAGAAAGAAGTCCACACCCTGTAAATATTTTTTACAAGATAATGATAGAAAAAGAACTACAGAACACAAGCAGAAATTATGTTTTCTTGAAATTAAAAATAAAATTTAATAATCACAATCCCAGCATCCCAAGTCATTCATAATTTTGATTTCTGCATATTCTTTCCTTTGTATAATACATATAAATAGGTATAAGCTATCAAAACATATAAAAAAATAACTATACATATAAAAAGTACATACAGTATATATAAAATACATATGCTGATATATAAGTTGTAAGTATATGTAGTATAAGTTGTGTGCTTTCTTTTTACATTTTTAATGACTGTATTTTTTACATTGATAACCTAAATAAGTTTTCCTACTTAAAATAAGGCAGACATGAACATATTTGTACATATGCTATTTAATAACGTTTTAAAGAAAATGTGCTAGTGTAAGACTCAGAATTAAAGTTTATTAAGAACTTTATAGTTCACTCCATGTTGCCATATAGTTATTTTTTTAAAAAAAGAGGACTGTTGGTAATGTCCCCAGTAAATTACCAAACCATTGCTAGGATTAGGTATTGTGTGTGTGTGTGTTTCCATTTCAGCAGGTATAAAACAGTATCTAAAAACTGTTGTGTTTCTTTGACTACTATTATTTTACTTTCCTCACGTGAATTATGTTTACGTCCTTTGCCTATTAGAAATCTCCCCATAAATTTGAGCTCTTTAGATTTATATAAACCACATTTTATGTAACTTCAATTTTTCCCAGTCTGTTTGCCACTTAGTTTACTTTCTACTGTAAATGAAATTTTAAGTTCTAAATATTCAAAGCCTCACTCAACTTTTCTCAACAGAACACTAAGAGAAAAAGAAATTAGTACAATTATTCAGATCCAAAAACAGACAACAATATCTTGCAAAAACAAGCATTTAAACAAGAGTATTACAAAACAGACTCCAAAAATGCTAGGAAATCTTAGAAAGTTAGTGAAGTAGAAGGAACTGTCAGCAGAGGACACTGGATATGAAAGTCGGCGTCTCTAAAGTGATGGTAGAATTAACATTAGTTGTGGAATAAGGAGTGAGCCTGAGCTTAATCCCAGTATCATCACAAACTGTATGACCTCCTCTGGGGTCAGTATCCCTGCAGACAAAAATAGGGGCACCACCATTTCCATGGCAGATCTGCTATGATGGTGAAAGCACCTGCTGGTTTCAGTTTTCCCCCTCCCTCTTGGGTGACTGGTTTTCCTACAGCCTAAATCTGGTGCTGAAAAAGTCACCGCTTCTCACTTTTACTTTGTTAGCTCATATGGTGCCACCTCAAAGACCTACTAGAACTTCTTGTTGCTTGTGACTTGCTCATTTGATAGTTGTGATTGTGTCTGGAATGGGAAGCAAGATTTTGCTTCAAGGTGTTTTAATTTTAATTGCATATTTCAAGAACTGGTTCTTTCTTTAAATGAAGACTCCACTTATACAGATTGACACAATATAACAATATAAGACTTCAAAGCCTGGTATCATTACTGAACAATTAAAGTAAGACTTAACAATAAAAGCAATTACGAGTAAGCAAAAAGAAACTTTTAGAAAACAAACTTTTTATTTTACTCAGTAAACCTTTGACTGTAATATTCCACACATCCCTTTACAGGCAGAAAACGACAAAGTTGAAGCGTGTTTATTTCTTAAATTATATCAAAGGAAATTAAATAAGGCATATTTTTTCAAGCAGAATTTGCCTGCATTATCTAAGACTACTATAGAATTTGAATTGAACAGAATAGTGAACTCCAAAGCAGACTGTGTAAAAAACCCACTGAGATGTGGAAAAATGAATTTCTATATTTATTTCTATCACAATAAGACTAACACTTGAGGGTAAGGCACTGGGTTAAACACTTTACATTTATTAATTCATTTACTATTTAAACTAAGGCACAGATAAAATGAAAAATTCACTGAAAATCACAACTAATAAAGTTTGCGAATAAGCAGCAGACAAGATCCAAACCCAGGCAATCTGGCACCAGATTAACCACTAAACCATAATCCTTCTCAAGTGATAGGCTTTAGCAATATTTACTGTCATATTTTCAATAATTCCCAAAACACATTTTTTTACATTTTCATATCTCTGAAAAAGAATATGTCTTAAAAGGATGGCATCTTATAATCATAATTGGCAGTATTTTTTCTTTCTTGATGGTACATCTTAGAATCCAGTGTCTTGTTTTCAGTAAGATACACATATGTACTCACTAGGCCTGCTAAATTAGACCTTCATAAGTTGTGCCCTATATTCAAGGTATCCTGAAAGAATGGGAATTCCACAATCATAGAAGATGACAGTGGTGTTTACACTAGCTGAATGCTGTGCTGCAATGTACTGAGATTTATCTATACTTATGTGGATTTATAGATTCTATCCAGTTTTAATTTAACCCTCAAAAATTGGTATCTGACAAATGGTACCTGTGGAAACCACTCATTAAAGACCTAAGTACTGGTGGGGCATGGTGGCTCTCACCTGTAATCCCAGCACTCTGGGAGGCAGGCAGATCGCTTGAGCCCAGGAGTTTGAGACCAGCCTGAGCAATATAGTAAAACTTATCTCCACAAAAAATACAAAAATTAGCTGGGTGTGGTGGGCTGAGGTGGGACAATCATTTGAGCCCAGGAGGTGGAGGCTGCAGTGAGCTATGATCGTGCCACTGCACTCCAGCATGGGTGGCAGAGTGAGCTCTTCTCTCAAAAACAAACAAACAAAGACATAAGCACTAATGCAAATTATCAACAATAAGAAAATAACAGCACTGAGTCATCTAAAAAAATAACCGCCCCCGCTCAATGATGGTTTAATCGGTCCTGACAACTGGATAAAAAAATAGAAATGCTAAGGACTATTTGAATATGGCTTTATATAAACCTCACTTTAAGTGTACACTGAGTTTTGAGCCTTATCTAATGATAGTAGTACAAACATATATGAATTATAAACATATATCTGAAGTGTGTTTGAATTTTATTTTTTAAAATTGCTTGGTAATATTTAGGTAAAAAAACATCCTCTCACAACTGGGGGATGGGTAGAGTCAAACTATCATCACATTTTACACAACAAAGACACCGATAAAAGGTAGGATTCATTCTCATTATTCTCTGATTCTTTCTTTGCAAGTTTACTTGCTAAAATCTGTAATCCCAAAACCACCACTTGAGGTCCGTTTAGCAGTTGCTCACAGGCTGCCACAGAGCAGAGCAAATTTTGAGTTGCCCAGTGCACATGTTCACAGCTGAGGCGGCATGTTCCCAGACGGGGTCAAACAAGGCGATGCTCTGCTTTCTTGTTTCGGCTCTTGTGCTGTAAACAAGTGTCCTTTTCGTGGGCTATTTAGTGCGAACTTTCTTGCATTTTTGTTGGTGAATGTGTGTGTAAAATGGCTCCCAAGTGTAAAGGGCTATCTGGTGTTGGCTGAATTCGCGGAGGGGGCCAACTGTATACTTTCATTGTTTCTGTTCAAAGAGGATCTCATAAAGTTAATGATACTGTTTGCATGAGTTGTGACATAAATAATAATGTATATTTGGTATGGTTTGAACGTGTGTCCTCTCTGAAACTCATGCTGAAACTTGATCTCCAATGTAGCAGTGTTGAGAGGTGCAGCTTTTAAAAGGTGACTGGGTCCTGAGGGCTCTGCTCTGATGAATGGATTAATCTATTCATGGATTAATGGGTTATCAAGTGAGTGGCTTTGGTGGCTTTATAAGAGAAGCAAGAGAGACCAGAGCTGGTATGCTCAGCCCCCTTGCCATGTGATGCCCTGCACAACCTTGGAACTCTACAGAGTCCCCACCAGCAAAAAGGCTCTCACCAGATGCACCCTTTCGACCTTGGACTTCCAAGCCTCCGACCTTGGACTTCCAAGCCTCCAGAACTATAAGAAATAAATTTAGTTTCTTATAAATTATCATTTCAGGCATTCTGTTACGACCAACAGAAAACAGACTAAAACAATATTGTATTACTAGTAGAATTAGTTGATTTGCTTTACAGTCATGTAACAATGACCATTAAAAAACCCAACCTTTTTACCACTTGGAACCAAACATCGTGAACGTCAATGAATTAGGGTTTGATAGTTCTCTTTAAAGACAGGAATATAACTCTAACTAGACAAGTCAGTCCCTTTTAAGTGAATCTACCCTGCCACAGATACTACAGAAGACTGGCAGCTAGCCCTATGTAGCTGAGTCAGTCTAGTATAGTGGCTTTTGAAGCAGAAAGACCTGAATGTCAATTCCAACCAATTACAGAAAGACAGGGGTCAATCCATAGATTGGGACCATGGGAAATTACAGTAGATCCAAGTTGAGAATAAACACAAACTAAAGAAGCAGAGATAAAGAATAAGTCACCTGGTAAATGGACCAAAAGAAGCTCACACTGGAGAATAGCTAAATAACGTAAATGCCAGTGAGGACCACATTGCTGCTGCTGAAAACCCTGAAGCTACATTTGAGCCTTCTGTAGTCATGTTACTTATCTTTTAATTCGTTTTCTTTTCTTTTATTCTTTTTTTTTTTTTTTTTTTTTTTATTAAGAGATGAGGTCTCACTATGTTGCCCAGGCTGGTCTCAAACTCCTGGGATCAAGCAATCCTTCCACCTTGGCCTCTCCAAGTGCTGAGATTACAGGCGTGGCCACCACGCCCTGCCGTTATTTATCTTTTAACTAACTTGGTCCTCCTGCTTCAGTTATGTTCTGGTGAAATTTTGTCTTCTTAATTCCATGACCTATCCATCACACTCCCCCAGCACTCCATTTAACGTGGCTTAGCCCAAATAGAGGTTGGAAAACTGTGTGCGAGAGAATGTTAACATTCAAGCATCCATGAGCGTGGGAGTTGCTAGACAAAACTAAGGTCCTTTCCAGCCCTAAAAGGCCACGATTCTAAGTTGTGAGCCTACTCAATATTTTCTTCAAGGTAACACAAATCCCTAAAATTTACCACCACCAAGCAGTACTTCCTTTTATGGTCCTAAATAAGATCCTTTATACAGGAATGCCCTAGGTTCCTATATTCTGAGATTTCACAAACATCCTCATTTTAGCTTCAAGACTACCAATTTCAATGGTAACTTTTCTTAAGCCTTATTTTCAGAAAGTAGAGTCCTTATATTTTTAGTATCTTGCAACGCCCAAGACCCCTTGCACTTCTAACCCACTACAGATACTGCACTGCAACATCTTCTCTAGGCATCAACGCCTCTTCCTTTTATTTTTAAAGGCTGGTATGTTGTTCCATTATACAAACGTACCGTAATTAATATTTCACTAGTTCTTACTAATAGTTCTTACTAATGGACTTCGGGTGGTTTCCAATTATATTACTATAATTATTACATACAATGCTCAGGTCCACAACTTTTTACATGTGTATCTTTAGCGTATGCAAGAGCAACTAAAATATCACTGGGTCATTTCGAGTTGCTCCTCTTTGAACTCTTTTGAGCTTAGATCTATTTCTGAACAGGAACAAAAATCAGAAAGAACCCAAAACTGGTTGCAGATGCAGAAATACAGTGTGGCACGATGCTAATGGGAGAAATGGTCTCTTTTATTAGCTTGAGACTAGATCTTCAAGGGTTCCCAAGAAAAGAAAATACATTGTAATTATCGAAGAATTTTAGATACCTCAGAGATGAGGTTAAGAAATAGTAAAAGCTTAACACTCGAAGATCTGAAGCTTCAATTTGATTCTTTGATGTTCCCGATTACAGAAAGTTCAAAGATGATGTCTGTTTAAAAAATTATATATATGCACATATGCTAAAAAAAAAAAAAAAAAAAAAAAGGAAACACGATAAACGTCATCGCCCAGCCTTCTTAAAGATCGCTCCCACCCGCGGCTAGCCGGGCAGGACAGACCCGAGCGGCACCCGAGCCGCATCCACGCCGCCCGCCCGTGCCTGGGGTCTGGTGGGTAACGGGCCCGGCGGGAAGGAGGGGCTCCCCGGCCGTCCCTCCCAGCTCTCACCTCAGCTCCTCGTCGACACTCCCGCGGGGCTGTTCGGCCGACGCCACCATAGAGGAAGTCGTAGAGGTCTTGTTCTTCAGGATCCCCTTGATGGGCCGGTGCGAGGCCGTCGAGGCCGCCATTGCCGGGCGCTCCGGCTGTCGGCTCAGGGTCGCTGCTTGGCGTGGGGTCCGCGAAGAGAAGCGTCGGCACAGCAGAGACTCGCAGGCAGCCGCGGAGCCCGCTCAGGGCTAAAGCGGCCGCACCTGCTGCCTCGGAAACGGCTACCGGAGCGGTTGTCACGACACAACGACCCCGACGCCAGAGCCAACGCCGAACGGGTGGCGGCTCCTCGCGCTCCCTTAGCCGCCAGCCCTTGACCCGCCGCTCGCGGAGAGACGCCGGCCTAGAGCTCCAGCGCGGGCGCGACGCCGACGCCGAAGCCAAGTGGGCCCGCCCTCTCGCGATATCTAGGGAGGGGGCGGGGAGGGGGCGGGGCGAGAACGAAGCCGACCTCCTCGCCCCGCCCCCTCCGTCCCGCCCGCGCTCCTCGCCCGCCCCCTCGCGGCGCTGTGAGGCGGGAGCTGTTTCCGAGAGCCCGCGGGAGAGCGCCCGGGCCTGCTGCTGTCGGGACCCGCGCGTTTCTCGAGCACCCTCGTCCCACCACTTTGGGAGCCCGTCGTGTTATTTTTATTTTTCGGATCAGCAGCCTGAGACTCGGTGACGTCACTCCGCAGAGAGGTTAGCTGACTTGAAGAAAAGGGACCTCTCCTCTTTCGGTTTCGCCGGTGTAAAAAGCCGAACGGCCTGTGATAAAAGCATGCACTGCCAACATTGGAGTGGTCCTTCGAGGCCTATTATGGAGTCATAGAGTGTCTGCGTTGGAATCGCCTCACCTCCTTTTACCGTTGGAGAAGCCGACGGACAGACGGGCAGCGAATCCCGCCGTCGCACAAGCCGTCCAGGCAGAGAGCGCAGGAGAAGGGAGGGCGGCAGCGACGCGTCTCCCAGCCAAGGACCCCCTGGGCCCGCAGAGGCCGCGACAGGTTCCCCCCACAGAGGGAACCAGCTCTGCCGCAGGTCGATGTGGACTTCAAGCCTGCAGAGCGGAGAGCCCATTTCCATTGCTTAAAGCCACCCCGTGTGTGGTATTTGTTATGGCCCCTGTACCCGCCCCTCCCAACTCCAGTCCGCAGCTGGCTCATCACCAGGCTCTTTTCCATGGCTCTTGCTTGATCAGGCCTTTTTATCATTCTCACCACAGGTTAGAGCACCGCAGACTGAGCCATCCAGAACTGGCCACTCCGGTGGACCAGCCCCTGCGGATTCACAGACCGCAGGGCCTGGAAGGGACCTTGTCAAGCAGGCCCATGAGGTGGCTATTCAGCCTCTTTCTCCAACAACCCCAGGGGCTAGAAGCTCGCCACACCCCTGTGCAACTCATTTTATCTTTGGACCGCTCTGACTCAGGGAGTTCTTAAATTGAGCTGACACCTGGTTCCCAGTAATGTCTGTCCACTGCTGTGGGGGGTGAGAAGAAGCGTTTTCCCCCATGTAACCCCTATAGCAGCAGTCTCACTCCCATGGCTCATCTCTGGACCACAGTCTCATCATCTTTAACGCAGGCTCTGTGCCTTTTGAGGACGACCCTGTTCTGTGTCCTTAGGACTCTGCCCCTCAGGGATGACTGTAGGGTTCTGATGGTTTTTATTGTCTGGCCCCTAGCCCCTAGCGAGTTCCTGGCACAGAACAGGGCCTCAGTATGGGAATGGATGTGGATGGAGATAATGGAGGGGAAGTGAGCTGGAAGGGGAGAAGGGAAACAGGGTTCCCCAGGGATTTGCCTCAGCCAGGGGCCTGCACAGTCACTCTTGGCACTGGCCCCACCTTTGTTCCCAGTCAAATATCCACTGGTGCTGTCTCTCCCTCCCAGGCCAGGGCTGCTCAGTGAATCTAACACTATGCCCTGACAGCCCTGTCCAGCCCATGGAGCAGAGAGAGAGTTCTCAGCCAGGGGAAGCAGGATGGCCACCTCCCTTCCTTTCCTGAGTTCTTTCCACCCGTGTTCAACATCTGTGTTGCGTCTCCTGCCCTGTCAGCAGGAGCCTAGGTCAGTGATGGCAATCCTGTTTTCCAGGGAATACACAAGCTTCCCTGTATGTTCTAAATTACTGGGCAGATCTGCTTTGTTCCTGCTTGGCCTGGGAAGCATCACTGAGTTCAGCATCCCTGAACTCAGCATCCCTGAACTCAACTGTGACTGGGCCCTTAATTAAGCAACAGCTTGCTTTCAGGCCCTCTAATGAAAGGAACTATGATCGTATGGCATAAAGTGTTTTATTACAATTAATAAACTAACAAACATTGGAACAGGAGGTGATGAAGAGTTCTCTGAAGAACCTTGGAAACGCATTTCCCTCATCAAGAGTTAAACTTTTGTCTCTTGTACTGGTTCTTCCACTCCCAAACCCACAACAAATGAAAGCAGATGATGACTTTGGTAGCCCTTAAAAAAAAAAAAGTTTGTAAAATTGTAAGGGCCAGTACTGCTTTTTTTTTTTTTTTCCCGAGACAAAGTCTTGCTGTGTCACTCAGGCTGGAGTGTAATGGCACAATCTCCACTCACTGCAATCTCTGCCTCCCGGGTTCAAGTGATTCTCCTGCCTCAGCCTCCCGAGTAGCTAGGATTACAGGCGCCCACCACCACACCCAGCTAATTTTTGTATTTTTAGTAGAGATGGGGTTTCACCATGTTGGCCAGGCTGGTCTTGAACTTCTGACCTCAGGTGATCTGCCAGCCTCAGCCTCCCAGAGTGCTGGGATTGTAGGGGTGAGCCACTTCGCCTGGCCTGCTTTTCCTTATGTTTCAGAATAGTTGAACCACTTTATTCCTCAGTGTGGCCCAAATAAGATTTTCAAATGCTTCTAAACAGAGATCTCCTTCTGTGCCTCTGCCTCTGCTGAGGTTTGCTCCTGTAGGAAGTTATCTGGACCAAACAGCCCAAGCACTGAATTTAGCTTTACTGGTGTTACATTTCCTGTGTGTTGAGGGTTTGGCTGCCAAGAGGTGAATTGTAGATGGAATCTTTCATTCTGGTTTCAGTTTCTGGAAGTAGCTATTGAGCTCAAGGCAAATAATATATTTAAAGAGATAAGCACGATTTAAGGATAATCTGGCATTTATCTCTGCTCTCTTTTTGAAGACTTCATTATCATGGTTGCCTGACCCAACACAATGTATTTGGAGGAGGAGAGGGGACACTTTTATTGTACCCCATCACGTGGCCGAGTCATTTGGCTCTCCATTCACTGGAACAGACGACTACGGACGCCACCATTGGGTTTCCCACCAAGGACAGAATTCCAAAGCAACAATGGCTTCCATGGTTAGCTCACCCAACCTGCCCAAGTCATCAGCTAGTTCCACAGAGTAGAGAAGTGGGTAGTGCCCCCCGACATAACATCTGGAAAAATTCCCAAAAGTTGTGACTTCAACACCACCGAGTCGGCAGCAACTCTTTTCCTGCCAAGAATAGCACATTGTTCTTTTCCTTTTCAGGTAATCCCTCCCCGGAAAGAGAAGATCACAGATTTTGTCGTATTAAATACATTGTAGAAATTCATGGTAGCAGGGGCAAGATCATTTAAACAGAAAGTTTAAAATACAGAAAGTATCAAGAGAGAAAAAGCCAAGGACAAAGATTAATCATTTTCTGCTTAAAAAAAAAAGGCTTTGATTTGCAACCATGGAATGCTCCACTGTTTCTCTTCTCTTCAAAGACATCTACTGAAAGGATTCCTTAACCTTACCAAGTGGCCAAAATACTTTTCTGAGAAGACTCACAGAGCATAGGCCTCCCTAGGGTACACAAAGATTTCATTAGTCCCTGGATGTTTCCTGATCCTTTCAAAAACTGATTAAATTCAGAGACTCTAGGCAAATACTTCTTTCAGAACCTATGAGGCAAAAACAAAAGAAGAAGGCAGGACATGCAGTGTGACAAACTTTGGAATGGTAAGTAGGAAATACGAGTTAGTTTCTTGGCTAAGCTATGAATTTACCTTGTGCATGCCAGAAATTAGTCTTTTGTGACTGTAAATTTTCTGTGTTAACTGGTTTGTTTTATAAATTATTGCAAAAAGTAAGGGAGCAGTGTCATGTATTGTAATTTCATTGTGTCAGTTTTGCCAAGTTCTCTTGCATTTTGTTATTCTATGAACTCATAATGGGATAAGGAGTATAGGGTTTGATTCAGAACATATGTGATATTGGTATAAACGCTTCATGGAAAACCCTAAATATATTTTGAAGCCTACATAGTTAAAAATCACCATTGGAAGACTTTTTTACTTTAATATTGTATTTGTGCTCGTTAGCACTAATCCTCATTTGAAACTTCTCAAATGTGTTATTATTTTATTTGACTTTTGTCTCCAGATTTGTCTGAGGACCTCCACTTTCTTCACTGTCCATTCATCTTCATACTGCTCTCGTATTTTTTTTTTAATTGAGCTATGCAATGATCCTTAGTTTATAAATTCAACTCCACTTTGCCACACACAGTATTAGGCTTGGGCAAACAATTAGAACTTGCCCTCCTTGCCTGGGCACTGTGGCTCCCACCTGTAATCCTAGCACTTTGGGAGGCCGAAGTAGGTGGATCATGAGGTCAAGAGATTGAGACCATCCTGGCCAACATGGTGAAACCCTGTCTCTACTAAAAACACAAAAATTAGCTGGGCATAGTGGCCCATGTCTGTAGTCCCAGCTACTTGGGAGGCTGAGGCAGGAGAATCACTTGAACCCGGGAGGCGGAGGTTGCAGTGAGCCGAGATCACGCCACTGCACTCCAGCCTGGGGACAGAGGGAGACTCCGTCTTTAAAAAAAAAAAAAAGAAGAACTTGCCCTTCTTTTTTTTTCTTTTTCTTTTTTTTTTTTTTTTGCTCAGGGAACTCAGTCTGCAGTGGTTGCTCATTGCCTAGGATAAAGTCCAAATCCTTTGGGCCTTCACAATCCAGCCCTATCTGTTTTTCTAGTCTCCTTTACTTTTTACATCCACTTGCTTTCCTCTATGTTCTTCACACCAGTCGCACTGCCATTCTCAAGGTGTCATATTCTGTCCCTTTTTCATGCCGTTACTAATTTGTGTGAAATGCCATCCCCTATTCTTGCTCTTAAATTACCCCAGTTCAAAGGTTACCTCCTTCTCCGCCTCCATGCAGGCAGTTAGTCTTCACCTTCACCGAGATGCTGAGGAACTGTTTGCATTCTTCTCATTGTATCACCATTATCTAAGGGTCCATCCCTCCGCTGTGGCCTCTTTGGGAGCAGGTGCATGTCTTCCTCCTCTTTCTATCCCGATAGCATAACTGAATGAATACAGTGTCTCCCATAAGAGGCCCTTGATACGAGTTGGTTATGTAAATCAAAGAAAGTGACCAAGGTGAGTCTCGATCATTTGGGTTTATTTGCCAAGGTTAAGGAAGTGCTCAGGAAAGAACACCAATCCACAGGAAAAACTGTGCCCCATGCTTTTTCCAAAGAGGGTCTGGGGACCTCAATATTTAAAGGGAAAAGAATGAATATTGGAGAAAGAGAAAGAAAGATTTTTTACAAAGGGTAAATAAAGGGTGGATAAGAGGGAAGCCATTGCATTCTTTTGTCTTTGATCAGCCATTTACATGTGAGAGGGTGGTAGAGGTACAGTCACTTACACGTTCGACGAATCTGCATTTTTTACGTAACGTAAACATAGGGCAGAGGAAGCAAACACTTACGCCTTTGTCTCAGGTAAGCAGACGGATGTGAGTTCTGTCCTTTGCCCCATACCTGCAAAGATAAGCTATCAATGTACATTGCCAGGGTGAGATTCAACAGAACTGTTTTAGAGTAAAGATCTGGGAGCCCACAAGGAATTTCCCTATGGGCAAATTGTGAGAGAGGTCTATAGTTTTTTTATCTGGTAGCTATCTATTTAGAACACAATGGGAGACAGGTTTGCAAGACCCAGTTCCCAGCTGGATTTTTCCCCTTTGGCTTAGTGAGTTTAGGGTCTCAAGATTTATTTTCCTTTTACAGTTGAATAAGGGAATAAATGAGTTAACTGTTCCTAAATTCGACCTCCCCAGTAATGGTGCCCATAACAACATCAATTTCTTGGAAAGCAATCTGACTACATATCTTGTTCTGCATGGCTAAGGAAGGCATTAGCAGCTATAATGCTAGCAAGGAAATAATAGAAATAAGAAAGACTGCTGAGTTGGTAGAGAATGCATTAAAAAGAGGAAGTTGTCCTGTTACCAGTCAGAAATCTTCATTGAGGTCTGTTATGTGCCAGGCCCTTTCCTAGGTGTTGTCTATTGCTTAGTTTATTGCATAAGTAAACTACAGCAGGTACTGTATTTCCTCTTTTTATTTTAATTTCGTTTCCTTTTCTTTTCTTTTCTTTTTTTTTTTTGAGATGGAGTCTCACTCTGTTGCCTAGGCTGGAGTGCAGTGGTGCAATGTTGGCTCACCACAAACTCTGCCTTTTGGGTTCAAGAGATTCTCTTGCCTCAGCCTCCCAAATAGCTGGAATTACAGGCACACACCACCATGCCTGGCTAATTTTTGTATTTTTAGTAGAGACAGAGTTTCACCATGTTGGCCAGGGTGGTCTCAAACTCCTGATCTGAGGTGATCCACCCACCTTGGACTCCCAAAGTACTGGGATTACAGGTGTGAGCCACCACGCCTGGCCTCCTCTTTTCATTTTAGGTTCAGAACCCTTTCTTTAAAAATTTCATTGTTAGGCCAGGTGCAGTGGCTCATGCCTATAATCCTAACACTTTGGGAGGCCAAGGCAGGTGGATCACCAGAGGTCAGGAGTTCAAGACCAGCCTGGCCAACATGGTGAAATGCTGTGTCTATTAAAGACACAAAAATTAGCCAGGCTTGGTGGCAGGCACCTATAATCCCAGCTACTTGGGAAGCTGAGGCAGGAGAATCACTTGAACCTGGGAGGCGGAGGTTGCAGCGAGCTGAGATCATGCCATTGCACTCCAGCCTAGGTGACAAGAGTGAAACTCTGTCTCAAACAAAACAAAACAAAGTTTGTTATTAGATACACATATACACACAGAACACACACACACAAACACACATGCATGCACACACGTCCACCCCTCGCTTCGTGTGTCTCTCCCAGCTCTGGCTCTGGGCTCCAGGAGAATGCTGTTACTGTTTTCACAAAGGCATAGCTTCCTGTGTCATCAGGTGCACCTGTGTTATCACGTGTTTTTATCAAGTGGTGCCCTAGATAGGACTCAAGACCCTCTTTGCTCTCCCGTGGCTGAGGCAGGTGGGAGGAATCCCTCAGCAGGAATCACAAGGCTCTCACAGGATAAAGTGCTGTCGCGTTGGTTTCTCCCCCAAGGACTTCACCAGACTTCATCAGAAGAAAGCAGTGCCAGAGGGGACTGCAGAGGAAAGCTGGGGCTTGGGAAACCAGCAGCAGGGACCACGTGGGCAGGTGGTTTCTGTGTGAACCTCTGATGTGTGAAACATAAACAGGAAATGTTGAAGGCTTCTAGTGCTCTTTTTTGTTACCAAGAACATTCTATGGCACAAAAGAGTTTGCCTCTCACTGTTTCTCATACATGGAGGTTTTCTAACCAGCATCCTGAACAGAATTGAAGTACAAATAAAACCAAAGTAAAAACTAGCTTTATCTCTAGATTTAAAATTTTTCATTTTTTTTTTGTTATGGTGGCACCTATACTGTTACCTTGTAGGTACCAACTAGAATGTACTTTTTAACCGCCTGTCATTCATGGTTTACCTATTTGGAAGCTCAACCCTGTCCAAGACTGGACCCAATCAACACAAATTTTATCTTAATTTTATGAAGGTCTATCCCACCCCTAATATTCTGACATTCTTAAATACGCTGCTCAGCTGTGCTTGTCAAAGGCAATTGCGTTTGCTACATTTCAGAACAGAGTCCACACAGACCCCATTTGGCTCTGTGCTAGGAATGGCAGCAGTGCAAGACTGTGGAGCTCTACGGTTGACCACAACTTTGATCTTGCTAGGTGCCACCAAGTCAGAAAAAATTAACTAAGACTGCAGGGTCAAAGAGAACACATCAAAGCATTAACTGCTTTTGTTTCATATTTCCTCTCCCTCCATAGAGGGACACAGAAATTAAGAAAATTGCTGGATGTGGTTGCTCACACCGGTAATCCCAACACTTTGGGAGGCCAGGGTGGGTGGATCACGAGGTCAGGAGTTTGAGACCAGCCTGGCTAACATGGAGAAACCCTGTCTCTACTAAAAATACAAAAATTAGGCGGATGTGGTGGTGCACCCCTGTAATCCCAGCTACTTGGGAGGCTGAGGCAGGAAAATCGCTTGAACCCGGGAGGCAGAGGTTGCAGTGAGCCGAGATCGCGCCACTGCACTCCAGCCTGGGCAATAGAGTGAGACTCAGTCTCAAAAAAAAAGAAATTAAGAAAATGTATACAGAGTGGGCAGGAACAAACTCTTCTGGTGAATCCAGTCTGCAGGCTTATTAAATGTGACAGTATGCTTCCTGAAGGATTAGAAATAAAGTACAGTGAAGTCAATGCTATAATAGCTCTAAGCAGAGCCAAGTACAATGTCTTTTCCTCCCCTCACAAGTACTGAACTCTTCTTTCAATCTGCTCAGCTCTGGGACTAGGCCAAGCCTTGTCCTCCTGGGACAGCTGCTTTGGGAGCCAACCAGGCGAGCCCAGCCAGTTCTCAGGGAGTTGAATGGCATGGCAGAGAAGTCCTTTCACACCCAAGGCCAGTCTGCACACCAGGCCTCCCATCCCTGTCCCCCTCGGGGCATTGAATGTGCAGCCTCTTTCACCACTGTCATCTTCTGGCCTCTCCATGTAGCTTCTCCTTGAATGCCTGCTGGGCATGCCAGCCTCCATTCCTCACAAACTGCTTATGTGCAGGGTGATACTCAGGATATTTGAAAACCAGCGCGGTGTGGGCAGGCCGCAACTAAGCAGGAAGGAAAATGGCTATCACGCAGGCATGGCTCCATGTAATTCAGAGAAGCCTCTGTCTGCTACCAGGTGTTACCACTTTAGTTTTTGGGCTCACTGGGGAGCCCCAGGGGTGGTCACTAGATGGGGAACATTCTGGAGGCTCGAAACAGTGGCCGTGCACAGAGTACAACTGTTGTGCGTTGGTACACACCCACCTGTCACATCAGCCGGTCTGAGACCCCAGATGCCTTCCCAGAATGTTGCCTGCACTCCTCGCCTGCACTCCTTGCCTTAACAGAAGTCTAGGTTTTCTGTCCTATGCAACTCACAAATAGTGGCCGGCAGTTCTGTGCCATGGAGCACAGGACTGGGCAGGAGTTAGGTTCCTCTGTGACTCCCAAGACTGCTGCTGCGGTTATCATCGTTCCCTCTGTCCTGACCCATGGCCCAGGGTAAAAATTTCTTGAGGCTCATGTCAATGCCATCCCCCTGTGGGCTCCTTCCAGTGGCTGCCATCTGGTAAACCTCCTGCTGATCTCTAAATGCCATCAAGAACTTTGGTCCATTTTTTTTTCTCATTTAAGAAATATTTCTTAAGCATTCACTGTGCCAGACAACTTGCTGTATGTCCAGAGACGTATAAAACATGATTCTTGTCCTTAAAGGTAAGTTCATCTTTTTTTTTTTTTTGAGACGGAGTCTTGCTGTGTCGCCCAGGCTGGAGTGCAATGGCGCGATCTCGGCTCACCACAAGCTCTGCCTCCCGGGTTCCAGTGATTCCCCTGCCTCAGCCTCCTGAATAGCTGGGATCACAGGCGCATGCCACCATGCCCAGTTCATTTTTGTATTAAGTAGAGGTGGGGTTTTACCATGTTGGCCAGGCTGGTCTCGAACTCCTGACCTCAGGTGATCTGCCCATCTTGGCCTCCCAAAGTGCTGGGATTATAGGCATGAGCCACTGCCTCCAGCTGTAAGCTCATAATTTAATAAAGAAATATAAAACAAAGAATGACCAGACCAGGTGGTAAATGCCTAAGTGGACATACAGTGTTTACAAATGTAGAAACATGGACACATGGAAATGATGATGTACTAGTTTCCTGTGGCTTAAAACAACAGAAACGTATTCTCCCACAGTTCTGGAGGCTAGACATCTGAAATCAAGGTGACAGCAGGGCCATCCTCCCTCTGAGACTCCAGGCAGAATCTTTTCCTGCCTTCTCCTAGCTTCCAGTGCTTGCCAGCGATCCTCAGCATTCCCCGCTTTCGGCTGCATGACTCCAGTCTCTGCTGTCGTCCTGTGTTCTCCCCATGTGTTTCTGTCTTCGCGTGCCATTTTCCTTTCCTTATGAGGATATTAGTCGTATTGTATTAGGGCCTACCCTAATGAGCTCATTCAATTCAATATGCAAAGACCCTATTTCCAAATAAGGTCACATTCCCAGGTACTGGGAGTTAGGACCTCAACATATCTTTTTAGGGGACACAGTTCAACCCGTAACAGTTGGATAGTCAGGAGAGCAGGGGAAGGACCAGAGAAGGCTGGCCAGACAGGCTTGGCGAGCTGGTAAACAGGAGTCAGCAGGGCAGGGAGAAGGGTGTTGTGTTGTCTGGAATGATGTATGTAAACAGACTGGGGTCCGAGAGGGTGACACCTTTGGAAACTGCAAGGTGTTCAGTCTGACAGGCATAAAGGATCTATGCTTGGTAGTGGCAAAAGATAATCCTACAAGTTGGCAGGAGCCAAGTCATGAATCTCGTCGTCTCCCCACACAAACGTGCCTGCACTCCTTTACTCCCCCTTGCTGGCTGACTTTAACCAGTCATCTCAAACCCCTGCTTCCCCCTTACTTCCCACATGCGGTTGATCCCTCAGACCACCTGATTCTGCCTCCTAAAAATCTCCTAAATCAGGCCAGGCATGGTGG